>NC_083641.1:7475111-7807111 GCF_963576545.1 Limanda limanda
CGGGTAGGCCCGGAGTGATGAGGAGCCTGGAGGAGCAGAGACGATGCGTCAGATGACAGACACAGAAAGCAATGCATTAAGGTGGAGTGGATAAAACACAGAGGAGGAAGATTATGTTCTCCTTCTGATTCACAGTAGGTTTTTAGTGGGCTCCTCTATCACCTCGGCTGTACAGTTATCGACCGGTTGTAATTGCTGAGACAGCTCCATTTTTAATCGCACTGTTTGCTGTGGAAGACGTTCTGCTTTTGACCTCCTCCATGTAGAGGGCCGTGACCTCGATGACGCAGGCTGTGTTTTACACCGCTTCCCCTGAACCCCTTCAAATGAATGATTATTTTTCAGAGGTTGTTAAATGATAACTGGCTTGCCAACACAAAACCACAAGCGCACACCGAGAATGACAAAATCACACACACACACACACAAATTCAGACAGACTGAGCTGCAATAAAACCCCAAAAACTAAATCAAACGCTGATGAACTAATAAA
Source organism: Limanda limanda (assembly GCF_963576545.1). Taxonomy (NCBI): domain Eukaryota; kingdom Metazoa; phylum Chordata; class Actinopteri; order Pleuronectiformes; family Pleuronectidae; genus Limanda; species Limanda limanda. The sequence continues at coordinate 7,475,605 of NC_083641.1, forward strand.
GTTTTTTTTAACCCTCTCTCTTTTAATAGTCTCTCCCCCTCCTATAAATGTGCACAGTCATACACAAACACACACACACACACACATCTTTTCTCTTTATCAGGGCAGACAGAAGCAGCAAGACGCCAGAATCAATAAAAAGTAACACTTGTCTGGAGCCGAGGCGGGAGGGAAGGAGACCAGGAGGTTGGCCGGCAGGATGTGGCGGGTCAACCAAAGTGAACATAATATCTGCCAGAAAAAAACTCACAGCATCAAATATAAAAAACCAATCCGTAAAAAAAAAAAAAAGGAATTTACAAGCAGCAGGCCCAGCACAGCTCACACTGTAATGCACCGTCTGATAAGAGCACACACAGTTGGGGGGATTATGGAAGTAGAGGAGGAATACTGTATATAGAGTGAGATAAAAAGGGGGACAATGGAGCAGAGAAAATAGGAGGTTGTCACACACACACTCACACTCACATACACACTGCATGTGTTCCTGTGCGGTAGATCTTTCCCCCTAATCTCCTCATTGACCGTAACAGACAACATAAACACTTGGACACACATGGAAACCTATTCCCCACAGCAGTCTTTAGGTCAGCTGCAAGTTTTCTGTTGTTCCTCTCTTTTTTTCTCCCAGAACATATATATTTTAGCACGTGTGTAATAAAGCAAACTGAAAAAGTCAGTAAAACCTACAGTATATACGAATTGTGCAGAAATAAACGCCACAATCAGATGTAAGTGAATCCTGAGGAGTCTCAGAGCTGCAGTTGCTCTCTGCACACATGCAGACACCAGACACTGCCTTGGGCTCATCATGACATCATAGTAAGGCACTGAGGTCATCGGTAACCCTCCAGCATTCAGAATCCTGCTGTTGCAACAGGTCTGAACAAGAAGACCTCCTCACTCTCTCTCCGCGCTTATATTGCTTTGAGTTTTTCTCCCAGCACTTATCTGTATTAATGTGAGATTGTCTGATATCAGTTGATCAGTGGGTTTGGTGCATGAACTCCTTTTTATGAGGGATTTCACATGATTGTCAATGGAGATGTGATTCATGTATTATGATAAGACACCATGAGTGAGAGGAAACATTCAAAACATGAAACAAACTGCCAAGCAGCCCCACGTGGACGGGCACTATGAGGTATTATAACACCCCATATATCACATCAAAGTACAGTCATTTTCTGAATTATGTTGGATCAACTGTGGGATGGTGGAAGATTTGATATTCTGGGAGAAATCTTGGAATTCTGGAAACGTGTTCAATTAGATATCAAAAAAGTTTTGAGTATAAATTTGAATGTATGGATCCAAAACTTTTGCATACCAGGTATACTCTTTGAAAGCCAGACGGCCAGACATTTAAGTTGCTTAATGAAAATTCTGATCTTAATGAAATGGCTTTAATCTCCTGGTGAAGGCCACAGCCCCTCAGCATAATGCAATGGAGACACAGAATAAAAAGAGCTCTTTATTTTGATTGAAATTACAGTGAGACTACAGATGAGACAAGACAGATATAATAGCTTAAGCTACGACAGAGATCTAAGCACCTTGTTTTTAATCTTATTTATACAAGCGTCTTTCATTTCCTTTTATTTATGGCTCCTTGTATCAGAATTGTAAGTCCTTCTATTTGGTTTAGTGGACTACTCAGAGATAAGTCAGGGGGCACGCTCCACAAGAGAAAGCATTGAGATAATCTTGCTATGTTTATACCTCCATATGTATTATGTCGTATTATCTGTGGAATAAATGAAAGGTTTTTAAAAAAGAGAGAGATTTGTGGAATGGCAGCCACAAGAGTCAAGTGAAAGTGTCAGTCACGTCTGCGTTTGTCTTCGGGACCGTCAGGAAGCGTCTTGTCAACAGCGAGCTTGAAGTTGTCTCCGGACAATCCCTCGGAGGAAGTGCAAGAGAGGAGGAATAAAGACAAAGTGAAAGAGAGAGCGAGCAAAGCGAGAGAGAGAGAAATGTCAGCCCTCGTGGTGACTTTCCACTGACGGCGAGAACGTCTCTCTCTCTGACATGTTGACAAGTGCCAGAGTCCTGTCAATAATCTACAAATAAACTGTTTTGAGTGTAGCTGCAGCCGGGGCCCATGCAGAAGGCACACTGATACTCTTGATAATCACAGTGGGAATGTGAGGACTAGCACAAGTGCTTCTTGGAAACCATTACAGAAGACATACCTGCTAAGAATAGATCTAAGAAGAGCCCTTTGTTAAGCTTTCCTTTTTCATACCAACAATTGGCCAACAATTGTTCACATAGTCGTTGTGGCGTAATCCTCATTTGGTAGACCACATTTTTATTATTTGAAATGGCCGTCAGGGAACATTTTATATTATTTTTACACCTGCACGACAGATTCATGCAGTAGCTTTTCGAAGGCACACTTTCCCCCCTTCACTCATCTGTTTCTTATCCCTTCTTCTCTGCCTCTTTCTTTCCCAATGGGAAGCTGAAAGCGGATGATTCACGGCTAAGCTACGACATGTGTTTGTGAACTTTTGCCACGTTTTGGGTATAAACCGCCGGTGACAGCTTGAGAGTTTTTCTCAGTTAAACAAGTTTTTGTTTTTTTTTCTGCCTTGCCCTTTTGAGTGTGCAAATAAAACGCTGTGAGAGTGGGAAGGGCAACAGGCCATGCAGCTTCTATATCTGTCCTGACTGATTTGCTTTAATTAGAAGAAGCATTCACCTTCGGGACATGACGAATTAGACCGATTTGATCGTGATTTCAACAAATCAAGAATGTCTTGCTGACTTTAATTGTCAGTAGTTTCTCAGGCGCACACCGGCAAACGTCTTTTAAAGGACTTGTGTTGAACACGAGCCTTAACTGTTTAATGTGAAACCCAATCCGCACAGGTCTTCTGTAACGTAAACTGCTTTTAGAAAAGATTTATTACAAATCTTTTGACGCAATAGCGAGAAAAATCTGATGGCCGCTAGGAAGTGACGAGTAGATGGTTGTCGAGCATTATCTTTTACTGGGGGTGGAAGCCGTGCACAGGTTTTGTCTTTGTGTATGTGTGTACTCTCCTGTGTGTGTTGACGTGGGTGTAATCAATCCTTTCAAGACGGCTTTGTGCTTAATGGGAGGCTTTATTGTCTGCAGCAGATTAGGGTTTAAGATGCGATGAAAACCCTTCTTTTTGCTCACTTAGATTTGTTTAAGCCCTCAGCCGGGATACTGAACCACTGAGCGCTGGCCCTCAGGCTGCACACACTCCTCCTTTTTCTCCTGTTTTTTTATTTTTCATCAAGCTGTCAGGTGAGATTATACCTCAGTTGATCCTAATCTCTTCGCCTCCTCCAGAAAACACCACTAAAAGCCCTGCCCTTGGTCCCGCTGAGAGACAGGACTCAAAATGAAATATTATAACCTGCCATTACGTCACTCGCTGTTCAGCAACAGTTCATCGTCTCCGATCCGGCTCTAACTGACAAGGGAATCAACTCCACGACAATTAGCCAGTGTGAATGTGCTAAATTAAGCTCGGTGTTCCGCCACTCATATATAAAAATAGACTGGGCGGCCATAGGAGAGATGAGAAAAAGAGTCAGACGTAGGAAAATGCAGATGGAACATTACGCTGGGTGGCGCATCACTGATAAACAACAAAAAGAGCAACAAGTGGATTGTCATCAACTCCATCTCACAAACATTATTGCCATCACTGTCTTTCAGCGGCCTCCACTGGCAGCAGGAGGTTATAGCACCACCTTCCTTTTTTTTATCCAGATGAAGAAGTCAACTTTTTATTGTTGAGGGAGCCACAGCAGCAGCTTGGGGGCCGGACGCCTCCCTTTCGGCCCTGGCCCCTGTAAGCCTGCCAGCTTCTATATCCAGAACTCAAAAGCCATTGATGTTGGGGAATATACTGTGTCTCACACCCCCGCGGCTACAAATAAGTGGTGGGCACAGTGTTCTGATATGCACCGCAGGTCACTCTATCCATCCCAACAGAGGGGTGCCAAGGCCCTGCCACTGTGCCCTCTAGCATGTACGCCTGTCCATATTGGAGAGATGAGGGAATAGCTCAGACCTATTTTTATTCACCCGCCGCTGTCATCATCAAATTGCAGTGGCTATTATTTCAGACTTTAGGGCAATTATCCTAATGGTTACTGGAGCGAGCAGTAGCCTTTGAGTTGTTCGGATTTATCTGTAATTATAATTAAGAATCAATCAAGAGGTTTTGTTTTGACAAGGTAACAAGTGCTGTGCCAACTGAGCTTTGTTTCGCTATTTCGGTCACCTATCTCTCTATCTAACCGTCATTCTGTCCATCTATCCATCTATCCATCTATCCATCTATCTATCTATCTATCTATCTATCTATCTATCTATCTATCTATCTATCTATCTATCTATCTATCTATCTATCTATCTATCTATCTATCTATCTATCTATCTATCTATCTATCTATCTATCTATCTATCTATCTATCTATCTATCTATCTATCTATCTATCTATCGATCAGTCTGTCTGTCTGTTTGTCTGTCTGTCTGTCTCTTTCTCTATCTATCTATCATATATCATCGATCTCTCTATCTCTCTATCTCTCGATCTCTCTATCTCTCGATCTCTCTATCTATCTATCTATCTATCTATCTATCTATCTATCTATCTATCTATCTATCTATCTATCTATCTATCTATCTATCTATCTATCTATCTATCTATCTATCTATCTATCTATCTATCTATCTATCTATCTATCTATCTATCTATCTATCTATCTATCTTTTTATTATCTCTCTATCTATCTATCATATATCATATATCTATGTCTCTATCTCTCTCGTTACATATATTATCTATTTATCTATCTATCTATCTATCTATCTATCTATCTATCTATCTATCTATCTATCTATCTATCTATCTATCTATCTATCTATCTATCTATCTATCTATCTATCTATCTATCTATCTATCTATCTATCTATCTATCTATCTATCTATCTATCTATCTATCTATCTATCTATCTATCTATTTATCTATCTACCTATATATCTAACTATCCATCTATCTATTTATCTATTCATCTATCTACCCATCTAGACATACACAATTACAACCCTCTTGGTGAAATGGATATAAAGGAAAGCATTACACAAAGTATTAAAAGTTTTGATTAGTTTTAAAGCAAATGTGATTCATCTAAGGGATTTTTTGTTTGTTTCCTTCCTTCAGTTTCTCCAGTATTAATCAAGCTACATAAATGTGAAGTATAGTTTATCTTTTATCAGTGTTTTTACAGAGTGCTGCTACTGGCAATGCACCGTGAAATCCCTGTTTCCTGCTCACAGCTCTGGGTCACATATACTTCTATGTGAGATTAACAAGATACAATCGTTCCGTCTGCAAATGTTCAGCAGCAGCTAAACTCATTAGGCAAAAAAGGCCTTTGATTCAGCAACAGCCACATTAATCACAGCAAATGATATCAAATAGACTAAAGGCTGCAGCACAGCTACCAGAGGCATGTCGGAGTGAGATTTGACTTTAGCTTTACTTACTATCTCACTGATCCTTTCTTTTTTTTCACTGAAACTACACTGAAGTTATCAGTGCAGGAATTTATCATCGTGCCCTCAAGCATCACTGACATTCACTGACACTTCGATTGTCAACACTTGAGCTGCTGTGATTTATAAAGTTTAGAGTGAGCCGCTTCAGGAAGAAGCAACAATCATTGTTTTTAATTTCTTTTAAATCTTCTCTATTACAAGAAAATTAAATAGTGATGGAAACAGGGGATGAATTTAAGAAAGGACACATTGTAATAGGATGCATTGTAATAAATATAAGGATGAATATGTGTATTTGCACACTTGTATGCACAAGGAATTATGATTTAAAAAAAGTAGAAATGACAACTTTATCTCAGCTCTCAAAATGTGCCATTACATTATAACCCAAAATACACTGCAGCGCAAAAGTCTTGAACTAAAAATCAATAATATAACTGAGATAACACATAAAAGTGCCAAAAGTTGAGCAAATAAATAAACACTTATCATTAACCTTTTTTTGAAATATAAATATTTAAAATAAAAAGAAGATTTGTCTTACCAGAACATGAGTGGAGAGGCTTGGGCCGGACGATGAGAGAAGGACACACCGAGTAGAGAGAGAGCTTCTCAAAATAATCACAAGTCTCCTTGGAGAGGATTTCGTCTATCATGAACGTCTTGTAGCGCCGCCTGGCCGCCTTCAGCTGGCCGGGGGAGGAGAGCCTCAGCTCGGCTTGACAGTGCATGATCGGCCCCTGAGCGCCGCGCCGGTACCGTCCCTGAACAGAGCTGTCTGTCGGTGATATCTGTCTGTCTGTCTGTCTTAGGTGCACGTTGACCCGCGTGTGTGTGAGTGTCGGTGCTGGAGGTTCAGGCGTTTAGAGGAGTCATGGTTTCATGTGTGAGAAGCGGTGCAGCTCGCCCTGAAGTGTCGCGCTGACGATCAGCTGCCTTGAACTTGAGCTGCGCACAGCGCCACAGAGGGAATGAAGTGAGAGCTGCTCACACCCACCGCTATATAAACCGTCCCTGAACGCATCTCTGCTGCTTCTTCTGGAGCCATGCTCTCTCTCTCCCGCCCTCCCTCTCCCCCTCTCTTACGAGTACACTCATGTACTGTACACGCACATGGCCACCTCCCAAATACTCCCCCATACACTCAAATAATTAAACACTCTCTGTAGATTTATTTATATTAATTAACCCTAAAAGTTGTTTTTAACCAGAATAATGAATTCATATTAATTGACTCTAAAAGATTTGGTCAGGATCAGGTAATGTTTTTTTTAGAATTAAATCAAATGCAATCAATACAAATACGTCATTTAAAACGTATTCCTATCATTATCAAAGTTTCAGATCAAATACATTAAATATACTCTGTGGTAGCTTATTAATAATGCATTGAGAACATGGGATTATCCAGTTGTTTATTTTTGTCGAATGATTTATTGGAAAGATTTATCTTGATGGGTTTATAATAAATTTATAACTGAAATTCTTCTGATAATTTATTCTCGAGTGTGCTTTAGACATTGTATCATTTAATGATTTTCTTGAAATTGAAAACCCCATTGCTTTCCCTCTTATTCCCCATTCACATATATATAATATAAAGAGGATTAGGCCTTTTTAAAGAGGTTGTGTCATGTGTCGATAGCAGCACTGGGCAGGTTTATACCAACGTGTAAATGAATAATAATTAGTAATTAAGAATAATAATAATGTGTATTTATTGCTGGATTAACAGCAAGAACACCAACATTATGAGCACCTTCCCCCAGGAGGAAAACATCCTGCTGTTGAAGTCCTTTTTTCTTTACCTGTCAAACAAGCTGCTGTGTCGTCTTGTAATTCATCATCCTCACGACATGAAAGTGCGCGGAGTTTCCGACAGAACTGAAGACAAACTTCGGAACGACTTTCAAACAAGATGCGCACTAAATCCGTGTTTTAGGACAATATGAGGACAAGGACACACACAAACTTTGAACAACATCACAAGTGTCAGGCAGATCGAATGAGTCAGAAGAATTAAAGTGAGGGTATAACTGAGTTATAGTAACTCATTTCAACAGGCTCGCTCTTTGGATGCACTTACTTCATTTTTTGAATTGTTTATACTGTTTCTAACACGTGAAAAATTATGTTGACCTACTTTCGCTCTCGAATATCGCTTCGATTATTAATGAATGTTTTTGTATATATTTAATATTTTAGATTGCACGACCGAATACATAGGCTACAGTTCAGTGTGGTATGTTCTTATTTGTTGTTGTTTTTCAACAAAAAAAAATTCAGGGAAGAAAGAAAGATGTCAATTTTCTATTCTTTGAAACGTCGGTGTCCTGAGCGGAGAAACGACCATCATCATCTTCATCACATGAAATGGAAATCCATGTAACACGTGGAAGGCTCCGTGTTCTCGGTGAGTCGGGACCGCGGAGGAGGATCCGAGGAGGCTCGGCTTCTCCTCCGAGCCCTCAGGATCAGAGAGGAGGGACATGAGAGCTGCTATGGGAGGTGAGAGAGGGAGAGAAGCACTGCAGCCACACATTCGAATTATTAGGAATTATTAGGCCTATTTAAAAAAATAAATCCGCAATATTAAAACTAAAATTATTTGTCTGATACTGCTACTGTTAATCATCCCCTCCCATTATTTTAGGCGTAACTTTAGGCCGCGACTGCTTTCAGCAAGCTCTATTATCTTCTACTCAATTCAATGTAATTTTAAATGAGCGCTAAATTAGAACATAGATTATTTCAAAGTACAACATAGTAAGGTCGAGACCTAAGATTATGGAGAAACTTAACAGATCCCCAAACGAGCAAACGCTTTAAAAATCTTTTAAATATAAATAAACAAAACTCATAGAACCAGAATCGATTTGCTGGTTTGGGAGAGAGGAGAGAGAAAGTCCAAGAACAGTCCCAACTCTGTAGGACTGCTTGTCATGAAAATAATAAAGTTATTTATAGATATGATTGATACGATGATGAATGATTGATTGCAGCACCAGCTAATAATGATAAAATACTATTTTAAGGAAATTAATATTGCCTGAAAAGACAGAATTTGGCCATGTAAAATAACAATAGCAATTAAGTCATAGTAATAATGATAATAATAATATGAATTGATATCTTGGGCTCCTGTGGCACCAGTGAACCCAGTAACCCGAGGTGGAGCCCAGACTCATCAGGGAAGCGCTGCAGCAGGCGTCTGCTCCCTGTTTCTCGCAGGAGGGGGGTGGGGGGGTGGGGGTCTCCGGGTGTTTGACAGTAGATCATTTCAGGAGACACACGCTTCTATATAAATCCACACGGCAGCGGCTACCGAGCGGCCCCTGTAATCCGCCCGCTCCGGGGCTGGAGACGCCAGAGCAGATCAAGCAATTAAAAGAGTTATGCCACAGCCCGTGGAGCGTAACACGGACCCTTCCCAGTATCCCAGTATCCCAGTATCCCAGTACCCACACCGGCCACAGGATACTCTCCATTAGAGCCCTGTGGTGGCATCGGGATGCAATCGGACACGACGCAGATTACAGGCAAGACACAGGAGCTTATGGGCCAGCAGGGTGCAAATGCACGTCCACTTCTGGACAGTGGGGGGTTTATTGGAGGAGGGTCTTTCATTGGAAGTTGTCATGCAGAGACATAAGCACTTTCGGAAGGGTAGATTAGGACCTCAACGCGCTCATTAAGGGATTGTGAGCATCCTTTGTTGCAAGCAAACCTGAACACGGTGGCATTAGTGCTGCAAGGCCTGAGGGAAACATGAGATGGTCAGGATGAAGGGGCTTCAAATTCTGGGATGGTGCAAGAGACCTCGTCTTGAATCATAAAAAAAAAGTGGTGTAAAGACTGATTCTGATTAAAGACCAGAATAAACCTGGACCTAATTGCACGTTGTAAAGTGAACAGAGTGGGTGACAAGCCCATGTGGAGACTTGAAAGCATCCTAAATAGAAAGGTCAAAAGTGGGAGCCGATCATGTGGCTCAGTTTATATTTAACATCTTAATTGATTGAATGAAAGGATGTGTGTGGCGCCACCTGTAGATTACTCCACCACCGCTGCACAAGTGTATTAGTTACACACGGGCCATTTATAGGTGCGGATAAGGTCGTGTGTGCATGCATTACAGCATGAAGCATCAACATACAATAGCTCACTTAGTTAACTCACACACACACAACACAGGGAGACCCGCAAATAGCATTCATGGTGTGGAGCCAAGAGCCTGGCATTTGTAACTGCGGCCACATGAAAGACAAGGCAACAATCACTGATATTGTTTTATAATAATGAAAATGTTCATTGTAAAACAGTTCACCGTACAGACTCAGAATTAAAAAATAAAAATAAAAAGACTTTTTCTTTTTTTTAGAAAGAGCAAGGTCATGTGATCTAACAATAAGAAAGATAGTGCCATATTGCAGTAAAAGTGGTGCTGGTGGAATCTTTAGCCGACACTGACATTGTTCTTTTTGTGGCAAAATACCTGAAGAGTTAAAAATTCTGGCAGCACCATTCAACACGATTTGCATAACATAAAAACTTGCCGATACTTTAAATCATTTTCTTTTTTCAACATGTCTTTTGTCTTCCAAATATGACTGAGTCATGTCTGATTCTTTTTTCTGTCCTTGCTCTCAGGGTAACACAATTCTTCACCTCTAAATATTTAGCGTCAGCTTTGAGAAAAACCTCACACGAAAGTAGTTTACAAATTTAAAAAACGCCTTAAAAAGTAAACAAAAACCACCATAAGGCATAAGTTATTAAATCTCGCCCACTGGTAGGATGATGTACAAACAACCTGAGTACACATGTGAGTTTATCAACATAATTCATGCTCTTCTTAAGGAAGCTGTGCCCAAATCTGTGAAGAACTGAAGTCTTTACAGGAATCCTCAGTATGCATCAGTACCGCCGCCATCGATTATCCTGGTAGCCACGGTTGCTGCTCCTGTCGTCATAATGTCTGTTTCCGCCTCTGCCATCATGGTGACGGTTGCCGCTCCTGTCGCCCTGGGGCTGATAGTTGTCCCGGTTGTGTTGCTGGTGACGCCCAGTACCTGACTCCTCCCCGTAGCGCTGGGTTCTGGGGCCGCTGTTGGCGTTGGTTGGATGATGCCGATAGGGGCTGCTGTCCTGTTGTCTGGAGTTCCCACCTGAGGGCGGCTGCCTCTGCTGAGTCTTGGAGAAGCCGGAGTTCAACTGCTCGGCCTGCCACATCATGTTGTTCATCTACAGGTGAAAAGAAAGGACAGTTAACAGGACCTGTGGTTCCTCCTGTTCAATGAAGCCAAAGAGCATGTTTCTATTGCGGTCCAATTGTACAGTGTAAACATAATTTGTTACAGAGAACCAAAATTAAGCATTCTTTATAAATAATTCTGTCACTACATTGTAGTGAAGTTTCATTATAAAAGTGAAAAAGAGCTTACGATGGCATGTTTCTGCAGATTATCGGGAGGTGAAAAGAGTCTCTGCATCTGGGGCGGAGGAGTATATGGTGGAGAATTGTAGTGGTTCGGCGTCCTGTGAGGGTAAAAAGAAAATATTTTGTAATACCAAAGTTTACACAGTGTCAGGTGTACATAATATGTACCGACAACCACGCACAAAATCAAAGTTTGACCTCTCAGTGGCTGTGATTATTTGAGTTAGTTTAGTTCATGCTTTGAACCCATTTCATCACTTTTGCAAATATGAAGAAATGTCACATTCATTTACATCAGCAGATAGCTGTGCACGGCACACAAAATTGGGGGGCAAAATAAAAACAATTAACTGTAGGTTCTGTAAATTCTTCTACCAGTTTCAACAAGTTGAATTCAAGACTTTTTAATGATTAATGAAACAATAAGCCAAACAGAGAATAACCTTATTTCTGCATTTTCTACAGCCAAGCTGAATGTAGTGTAGGCAATGCGCTACAATTGTATCAGTTATCAAGTCCACATTGGTTTTGTTTATGGTTTTTATTAGTGTATTAACATTCAAAATTGTTAATAGATTGAAAATCAAACATTCAGCCGAAGCAGTTTTCCAAAAAAATAAACAAATTTAAAGCATAACGGAAGAAGAGTTGAATAAATTATTAACAGGATTAAAAGTAGTTAAGGCATAGCGCAGAATATTTCAACCTATTTAAGACCTTAAGTTTTAATAATTGAATTTAAGACCCCATGGAAACCCTGGCAAACACACATACAGGTTATAAATATTACTGAGAGTTGTTTTGTTTGTTTTTGTGATCCCACCACACAATAATGATCACAATGAGAAATGTTTAAATGTATTCACACCAGTGGAAATAAACATTACATTATAACTGTCTATCAAAAAACAAAACTGTATTCAAACTCAGACCTCCAGCTAAAAGCAAGCAATACCTCGTCCAAGAACATAAATGAACAACACATAAATCATCCATCCAGCCACATCAGCCAGATATTATTACAAAAGCCAGACAGAAAAGCCAAGTAATGTGACATCCTTTCTTCTAAGCGCTTAGTGCCAAGATCTGTGATGGAATCTGATAAACGAGTCCAGCAGCACTGATACAAAGCCAAGTCTGACAGATCAGATTCCAAGGAACTAGATTTGCAACTGAAGTTTAAATCAGAGTATAGTTCACGAGTGGACAACCTCTGGCTTTCATGGGGAGCGGGTGTGTAGTGTTGCTCATAGGTTAACACAACCAGCTCTGTCCCCAAAACCAGCAGTGGAAATTAGTGACAAAGACTAAGTTATTTGGTCAAAGCTAGTTAATGAGAAAGTGGGAAGCAGGTTATAAAGACTTCCTTTTATACTAGCAACCATCATTCCAGACTGCAAAGGATATCAAGACCATCTGTCCCACTTAGTGAGCCAGACTCATGACGAGTTAAGCTCAAAGGAACCTGGCTAACCAGTGATCCTCACTTTGAGATACAGGCTCCCACATATATCTCTGTGCACATGCCATTTGCCTTTGTCTGCTTGTCTTTTTTTGATTAGCTGGGAGTTAGTCAAAAACAAAACAAAATTCCCATTCATGATTTAAGATTTACAAACAGAGCCAAAGAAAAAAGGACCACGAATTAGACACTAGAATTATTTTAAAACTATCTTATTTTCAAGGAATTGGACTGAACCAACTTTTTCATTCCAATTGAAGTAAAACAGTACAAGAATTATCTGGCAAAACATGCCGTATATATATTGCACTCCCCAATTCATCCCTCGTGCCAATATGTTCAGGTTTTCCAGTAAGGGCCTTAAACAGGCGCTGCTATTTGGCATTAAGCATGGAAAGGACTGCATACTGAATCTTCTGTGCGGCTTGTAAATACAAACCAATCCAATTCCACATCTTGTGTCAGAGCTCCAATTTTAACACACGCGTCAATGCCAAGAGCATGAAAACTTGCCTGTCAAAGTTATACTCAATAATTAGGAAGCACCTAACAAGCACATAGTGGAGTCGCGCTTCTAAATTATTATCTGCTGACAAACAAGGAAGGAAAAAGGCTGAAAAATACTGCAAGACATCTTTTACCTTCATTATGAAACTGCGGCCAGGCTGTGCTATAGCCAGGATACTAATGGCAAACACTGACGTAAATGAGGGTTTGCAACAGCCTTATTTAAGAGGTGTGGAATGTAGTCACACCTTGCTACGGTCGATACCAGTTTACTCTGACACAGCCTACACGCAAACTTATTTTCATTTTCTCGATTGACATATGGTCAAACCGCACTGGTTTTATGAGACGTTTACTAGCAAGAGGAGGAGAGGAACTGCTGTTTGACAGGGCTGCAGCCTCACCTACTGGCAGGCAGCTGTATATCATTTTAACAGTCTCAGGTGAACAAGAAATAGAAACACTTGAAAGTGTAAGCGTTAAACTCACTGATCGCCCAAATCACTGATCACTCCATGCTGACACAGCTAAGTGTACATGTTCTACCTGTGAGCACACGTCAAGGTTCAACTGAGAACCAAAAGGAGAACAGCTCAAAGTCAAAAGAGAGGAGTGTCAACAAATTCCAGTAGTTGCTGTAATGCCAGTGATGCTCATATTTTTGTTTTGTTTCTGGTGGTGCAACAAAAAAAAAGTTTGAGCCATTCTTACCTCTGGCCGTGGGGGTTTGGAGTATTTGCAGGACTTGAATTCTGGGAGTTCCCTGGACTGCTGCTATGACTGCTTCCTATGACGGAAGAAGACACAGTTTAAGTAAGAGAAAACCAGTAATTTGAAAGTCATACATGTTATTTCTCTTAAAAAGACAAATTTAGATTGAAATTAAATGAATTAAAATGAACAATGATTGTTTTCTTGTTTAAATATTCGATATTTAGCATGGATCTAGTCTGGTTAAATTCAAACCACTATTGTCAATAATGTTGCAGTGGATTAATAAAATATGTCTCTAGAGCAGCAACAATCTTAACAGCAGCAAAATCACTATAGTTTATAAAGAATATCTTTTTGGGAGCAAAATAACAAACTAAAATGTCAGTTAATTAAACGATATTCTTGACATAAAAACATTGCGCGAGAATGAAAGATGTTGAAATTAATTCTAATTACGCTAGCAGTCATACAGAAATCTTTCCCTGAAGATTGTTTGGAACAGTTCAGTATTAGCTTAGCCAGTGTGCTGGGGTTCAATTATACTGCCGTTGAAAGTGTCACTTTTCTACATGTTAAAACTTAAACAAATAACTATTAGGACTCGTATTGACTGTTTATTTGCAAAGGTTTTATTGACACTTCCAGTACTAATAGTGTAGTTTTATTTACCCATACAGTACGAATAGTGTAGTTGACAATACAGTACATCAGAACGCAGCAAAGACAATTCTGCATATTTCTTTCCAGATCATCTGGTTCAAGCGTTTTTCTCAAACTCTAAAAATGGTATTGAAAACCCTACATGCATGCATGCATGGCATAAATAAATGTATATATATTTTTAAAAAAAAATCATATTCTAGGATGTATTGCTATGATTTTAATGTTCACCTTCACAATGCCCTGACAATGGAATTACAAAACATCAGCAAAGCAACTTCACAAGAGGATGAAATGCATCTCCAGTGCCAGGCTTGGGATAATTCTGAAACTGAGGTCTAACCTGCTAGAGTCTAGTCATCATTCAAATTTGAACAAAGATGAAATGCATGACTGAACCTCTGATTTTCTAAAATGTGATCATTAAATTATTGTTTTATTAATTGATATTCACAACCCTATGTTTACGATATAACAACTTGGGAGCACTAGTGCTGTTTGACGTAGATTTATTGAGTATTTATTTATGCACCACGCATTGTGCTATTTAGCCAGTAAAATAGGAAGCAGTTTTTCAGATCCAAACTCAACAGCGTTATACTCCAGTGTTTTTCTAGGACACCTTGAGCTGATCCTTTCCAACCATTTTAGACGTGAGGACGTTAAATGAGCACTTCTCATTAACTATGTACTATGGGAAACATTCTGCTAGTCAATCTAATTGTATTACATAATTCCAATATCTGTGTCGCTGAGGAAAGCTAAATCCCATGGAAACATGACAAACTGTGCACGCCACACAACTGTGCACGCCACACAAACAACTAAATTTAAAGTTCGATCTGTCTGTGTGTATAACACAGTGTTACGGATAAATCCAGTCTTCTCACCTGATCTGAACTGCACATGGAGAGTTCTGCCGAACAGCGTCGCCCCGTCGAGCAGCTCCATGGCATACGGCACAGACACCTCGTGTTTGTACACAGCAAAACCAAATGTTTTCTGTTTCCCGTCCACGTCTTTCGGGATCTTGGTTCTGATGAGAGGTCCTGCCTGTAAAAACATCAATACAGGTTTGAACACAAAGCAGCAACCAGAGTAAGCTACTGGTTGCTAGCTAGCTTGTAAGGCTACTTATAGCTAGCTAGGCATAGGGATAGCTAGTTAGCTATAAGTAACCATTAACTTCTCTTCGAATTATCTACTACGTGTGCACAACAACAAATGAAGGTGCAACACATGTACGGAAAGAACACAACGTGACATTTCGGGTTATTTCGACTCTGACACGGTTTGGGGTTGTTAGCATTATCAGTGTTATGCTACACCTGCGCTAAAGCTAACGGTTAGCGCGACAGCACCTGTAAAAAGAGCTCGAACATTAGCTCCTCCGTCACTCTCTGGTCCAGGTTTCTGATGAACAGCGTCCTGTCTGCCTCGTCTTCTATTCCCATCTTGTTTGTGCAGATGCTGACTCTCCCCCCAGGTGGTTTCACGTTGTAAACAGCGCTCTGCTGTTTATAGACAGGAAGGCCTGAGTTTGCCGAAAAGTGAAACGGCTTATAAGGTGTGCTTGTGTCGTAGTGAACAAGGGCTACTTTACGGCAGTTTAAAATCCAGTGTGGCGGCAAATCCAAGCTCAACCTTTATAAGTCAAACAGCTCATCTGCTCATAGGGCTGAATTTCCCCAGGTTTAACTTTACATATTCAGTCTTCGGCTACATGGTGTAATTCTTGTTATTATGTTATATTTGTTTTCATAGTAAAAAAGATAAAACAGCTTTTAAAAGATTTTTGAGAGTGAGTTTATCTTAAATTTACCTGCTCAACTCCAAGTTTCATGGTCTCAAATATCTATTATAATAATATGTATAGCTCCTTATGGATATTAAAACTCTATTAAAAAAAAAGCGCAAATAGTGTGACCATGATAATACATACAGGAACCCTAAAACAGTAGCAACATAGTTCAGATGTCATCTTGTTATTTACACCTCAATTTTTCATGGTGAAATATATTAAATGCCTTTTATGTAAAGGAAATGATTCATTCATTTCCTATGGTAAATGGTTTTGTATTTATATAGCACTATTCTAGTATTGATGACCACTCAAAGTTTTGTATTCACCCATTCACACACACATTCAGCAGGACTTTGTTGTTCTATGAGGGGCAATTCTGGATTCAGCATCTTGCCCAAGGACACGTCGGCATGCAGATGGGGAAGACTGGGGATTGAACTGTCGACCTACAGGTTGGAGGACGACCACTCTACTCCTCAGCCACAGCCGAGGGGTACTCATGGGGAATAAGTAGTTCCCAACGACAGTTATGTGGGTTGCCTTATATTTGCACACATTTCCCACCTTTACACATCCAATACAACTGAAGTAACTGGGGACCGATTCTTCAGACGTGAAAAAAACAACAACAAAAAATACATAAAAAGCTCCTGTGGAATCATCCAAGTGTTTGTAAGCTCCAACATTAATATTTGACTTGAAACAGCGTCATTTACTTAATGTTTTTACTCTGTTATCTAGCCTAGAGCCACGATCGCGCACACATACCACAAGCTGAGGCCTCTATGCTCTCACCGAAGGGGCATGTGATGATATATTGAGTGCTTGAAGATATTCACTTCAATTGTATTGGATTTGCTGTTAACCGCTGAAGCTCCGAAAATGTTTTGTGGACTCAAACACTTCACCCACCCCTTTATCGGCATAGTGGTGAGTAGATAAGAAGTGATTTTCCACACACTCATAGTTGCCCGTTCCTTCAATGTGCCTGATTTATTTTACCAAGAACCATGAATTATTTCCAGGGAAAACAGTGAAAATGTTGAAAGAAAAACCTCCCTACAATGCAATGTTTCTAACAGACAACAAACCAACCAACGAACATAGCTCTGTTGTCTCTCTTTCTCTTTTCACTTCAGTCTTCATGTGAGGGACGATTGAGAGCCTTTTTTCTACTCGATGTTAGAGCTTCAGTAAAAAGTGTCTTATCTTGCAAGCTTACAGTAAAAAAACTTTGGTTTTTCTGAGAAATATATAATCTGTCCATGACACTCAAGGCCTTTTTCACAGTAGGCTAACATTTGACTTGTCACAGTGGGAAAAGTACTAATGACACTAAAGGTCCCATGTTGTAGAAAGTAAGATTTGCATTTCTTCTTTGATCCCACAGCCTATATGTAGAAATTCTCCCTTAAAATCAGCTGACAGGACTTCGGTAATTTTGTACCTCCAGCTGGGTTGACCCACTGTTCAACCTTTTTAAGACTCGTGTAGTGTTGTCGTCTTTTGTTCAGCCGCTTCAACACTCTTTTCATATTTTAATCTTTATAATCCTACAATCTTCTACCAATCGTTGTGCGTGGACTGCAAACGTGCTGGCTTTTTAACACCTCAGGTCATAGCTCAGAAATAAAGAATTAGCTACTTGATGGCTTTGTGCTACACAGGCAAAGCATATTTCTTCGACTCTTTTCTTCCCAATTGCCTGGCCCTCCACCTCCCTGATTTCCTTGATTATTTCAGATTTTGTGACCACACACAGTCACATGACTGGTCTTCATTTACCCTAGCACTGTGGTACTGGAGGAAGTAGCCTCTGGTTTTAAGGTCTCCATCGAACCGAGGCCGAGCATCTTAGTCCAAAGTCGACCATCTACACAGCTCATTTCACCTCTGACTGACCATTGGCATGTGCAATTACCGGTGAGTTTTACCATGCTACAGTAGGACAAAGTATTTTTGCTGTTGGTGGCCTAGCTGTGTCACCCAGAAAGCAGCCAACTTAAAACGCCTTTTTCTTGATACATAAAACCTCAAAATAAGATGTCTAAAACGACAAATATAAGTTCTTACGGGTATCAAAACTTCAAATATAACACAAAAATGTGTATATAGTGTGATCGTGAGCCAACTTGCAAAATACAGGGACCCTTAAACAGTAGCAATGAATTAAGGCGTTATTTACACCTCAATTTTTTCCTAGTGTGAAAAAAAAAATGCCTTCCATGTAAAAGAAAGCATTAGTTCCTTATGGTGTACTTGTGGTTTACAAGTAGTGCTCAAAGACAGTTATGAACGTTGCCTTATATTTGCACACATTTCTTTTACAGCTCTTCTGTTGACTGTATAATGTTCATTCTTTTTAATATATTTGTTTTATGTTTTATGTGATTTTCTTTTCATAGCCCCTCCATTGCTACAGGGATCCTGCTGCTAATCAATGAGTTCTTCACAGTTAATGTTTTCTAAGCTTACCACCATGGCTCACTCTGATTGGGTCAGTGGCTTAAGAGCCTGGAACGGAGAGCCTCTGATTCTGGCGACATCACTGAATGTGGAGGTCAAGCGAGCGGCACGAGAGGCTTGACTTCCACCCTAATCAGCTGGGCCTCAGTGTCTGTCCTCAATATTAATTACATCAATTTAAACTATAATGATTTTCTCCTTCATGCCTGGGAAGGATCCTTGACAGATTCTGACTTGGTAAAGCCAAGTAAAAGAAACACAGATGGCACAACTGCCATTACCTGAAGGCTCTTCTTTTACTTTTCTTGCCTTCTGATAGCGGCTCTACTCCTTAAAATCTCTTTGATATATTTATTTCATGCAAGGGTTCTTGCATAACTTATAATGTTAATCCTGGGGCAAAAAACACTGGCAGTTTACCTCTAAAACCTTGGCTTTCATCATGTCTGGCAGCCTGTTGTGCACAGTTGTTAAAGCTTGATGCGTTGGATGTATTGGCACTTTTCCCACAAAATGCTAATGATTTTAAATGTGCAGGGCAGCATTGGAAGCAGTAAAAACAAGCCATACCATAAAACTACACCTGTGCTATACACTATTTGATGACTAATGCTCTTGAATCCACAGGACGATTGGAAATGAGGTCAATGAGTAAGTGAAATGGAAGACAAAACAGGCAGATGTGCTGAATCCGTAAAGCCCTTACCACTGCCTATGCTGAAAACAGTACAATGCATTTTGCTTAAGACCATTTGATGCCAAAATCAATTATATATCTTCACAATAACTAGTTCAGTCATTCCTCTGGAGTCTGGACTACACTGTGTTACACTGCAGCTGTTGAAAAGCAGCAGTAGGTGGCAGCATTGATCCAGTCATCCTGGATTTTTCACTGTTGCACTGGCAGAGTCTGCATCTCTGTGGGGGATTTGAGACAGTTGCTGTGCACTGAGGAAGAAAATATTTTTTTTTATGTGGAGAAGGGAATTGGATTTGATTGTCACAGGAATATCCTCTTTTCATGTTTCTCTTTTAGCCTGTAGCCCACTTTCAGCTTTTTTTTCTCATAACATTAAAGGATTCTAAATGGCTTGTTAGAAGGGGGGAGGGTATTGTTGTCCACAAAACTATTTTTCTTCAGTGGTATATTTATTTTTTCAATTTAGTAAGAATGTTCCCAAAGTTAAAGTCAGTAGTCAAAAGAACAAATTTGTATTTTTCATTTGTGGGATTGGTACTCCGTAATATGAGAACCCATAGATTCAATAAGTCCTTGGCAGTATATATTCACATGTCTTACAATAAGGGTGATTAAGATATCTCAGGTAAAATTGAAACGTTAAGAGTTTCTCGTCATATGTTATTATTTTTTGCAATGAATAATTAATATATTACAATGTACTGAGAGTGTTCCCGGTTTGAGTCCGGGTTCAGCAGGGGTCTTTCTTTGGGTGTTCTCTGGATATTCCAGCCTCCTTGCACACTACAAAGACAAGCTGATTGGGGTAAAGTTAACTGGCCACTCTAAATTGACCAAAGATGAGACTGTTAGCGTGCATGGTTGTTTGTCTCTGTATGTTGGCCATGTCATTCGCTGCTGACCGGTCCAGGGTGTACCCCGCCTCTTCCCCTTTGTCAGATGAGATGGATGGATATTTGCATTCAAGTGAAATGCAGAAACTCACAGGTTTGTGTTCAAGACACCGGCAAGCAGAGTACTGTTATTCCTCTTTATACCTCTCTGTTGTTCTCAAGCAGAAAGCCACTGTGCTTATTTATTGTAGAAACCCTTTTGTCGTAACAGCTGTACGCAGTTTAGCTAAAAGAAAACAATCCCACCCCTCATTCATCATCATGAATGTTTATGCATCAGCTTCTGTTTTTATGACTGCATTGGCTCTTGGATGCCTGAACACAAGACTTGGCTGCATTGAATTAGTTAAATGTAGGAAGGAGACAAAAAAAAAAACTTGACAAAATGGGAGCAATGCTCAAGGGCAAGATGGCAGCCAGTGAAGGGGAGACGCGACAGAGCAGGACCCCAGATATAGGCCATGACCAGCCACCTCTTCTGGTGGTTTAATGCTGCCACACAGGGCTGCTGTAATGAGGCTATACACACACACACACACACACACACACACACACACACACACACATGCACTGCACTCTCTTCCAATTATGACCTCTGGCCTGGAGGGTTTGGTGGGGACTCTGCAGTGATTGACTGGTGGCCAGACACATCCTTCTCCTTCACCAACACCCAACCTCGCTCCAACCTACACACGACGCCCCCCCCTTATCCGCTGCTCTTCCCTCCCGGTCATTAATATTTATAATTCATGCGTAATGAAGTGATTTAGGATCATTAAATGCACATGCATATTTGTCCAATGAAAGTTTAATTAAGCCATTCCTCTTTGGCGGGCCGATGTCACAGAGCGGCTCCCCGTCTCAGTGCATCCAGGGCAGACTTTAATGACATGTACCTTTGTATAAGTGCCACTCGCTGCCTATCCAGCAACAACCCGGGACTATATGCAGTCTTATTGTACACCTCCTGTGCTGCTGTTGGATAGAATCAATGGATGGTTTGCATAGTTCCAGTGGCAATATCTGGATCAATCATACTTAATTCAGGATAGCAGCAGAATTGCTTTTGTGTTAATTATTCAGGACTGCAGTCTATACATAAAAGCTTGCGCTTAGATAGTTGGGTAAGAAGCATATACATACTGCATACAATATGTCTTAACAGTAGTAGTGTCCTGTGCTTTTATGAATGCGCAGTTCATATACAATATGCATATGATCTGTTATTCCCATACAATCCTGCCTATGACTAGAGACAAGAGAGAAGCTACAGTGGTGCCTATTTCAGTTTCACAAATTCAACATCCTTTCCCCAGGAGAGTAATAATCTTTCACGATCAATCAGCTTCGACAGGTTTGCTTCAATTATTAAGTGTAGGAAAATGGAGGGAAATGTTCTGTCCCCGCTTTATAAGACAAATCTTGTGAAGAGGTTCCCTCTCTCTCTCTCTCTCTTTCACACACGTGGGCCTGCACACACACAAAAGTGCTCATCACTGGCAGCGTGCCACCACACTTCAGCACCCTCGCAAAACAAATGGACGCAAAAATCTTGTGAAGGCTGTCCGAGCCACTCCGTCTCTTCGCGGCTCTCTGCGCCGCCGTAACATTTTTGTTGTCTCGACATCAGTGCTGCATGTTTCTGCTGCCCTGACATGCTGCGACTTCATTTTCATTCTGAACTGCCCTCTGGCGTTTCATCTCCACTCTCTCAACACGCACACACGCGCACACACACACACACACAGAGACTCACACACACACACAGATTAAGGCAAAGATCCATCCTGTTGCTACAGTGCTGCAGTGCTGAGTAGCAGTATCAGAGAGAGAGAGAGAGAGAGAAAGAGGGATGTCTGGCATCGACCCCACACCACAAAAAGGACTGCGGCACGGCATCCAAATCCCATTTTCCCTTTCCTTCACTAAACTCAAAACAGCGGCTATTATTCCTTGCATTCCCAGAGACGGAGTGTCCGAAGACTATATTAACAGAAGTGTGTTGGAAGATTTCCTTTACATACATACATTAATCCTTTACCCCGCTCCTCCCATTACCTCTACCTCGTTTACTGTCCTGAGACGTGTGGTGTCAGCACATTTCCAATGGCCAGGCTCACCCCTGACACCAGCCTGTGGAGGTGCAGAATATCGCCATTTGCCAAAGGTGCCATATGGAGGGTGCTTCATAACCGAGGAATGGAGGTGAAATGGCCGTCCTATAGAAGAATGATTAGCAGCAGGATCCCTGTAGCATGAAGCTCATCCCATCAATGAATCTCCAGCCTCTCTGGATGCACCATGCCTACTGTAAGTCATCGCCGTTCCTCTGCTGCTGCTTTACAAAGCCTCAAGCACCTTCAGAGAAGATAATTATATCTGTCAAAATGAAACTGCCCCCCCCATCCTCCAAAATAAACGCCTTTTCCTTCCCCAATAGAATAAACAGTGTCCTATATCCCTGCTGCTGAGCAAAACACCATATTCAATACTGCAGCCCATAACCTACAGCTAAAAAACAAAATCTTTCCCTTTGGGCATTTTCATGGTGATGGTAATCAGATGATTTGATCATGTTATCCCAACTCCCCCTGATGCAAACATTTACTCTCAGTGTAAAACCGCCAGATCAGAGCTCTTCCTTTTAATTTGCACTTGAGTTCAGGCTGGCGATTTGACCGCCGCCAGTGATGTAATTGCCCTGAGGAAGAACCCTGCAGTCAGTCAGACTCAAATCTGTAATGTCAGCAGATTGAACAGAAGTGGATTAGTTCTAAATTTACAGTAGATACAGAAGGAAATCCTTCAGTTGTGAAAAGGCAACACGGCTGTTCTAAAATAGGAGCTCCACTTCATCAAAAACCACTTGAGATGTGGAAAATTCATAATTCCACTCAAGTGGCGGTGTCATCATCCTTGCATGTTTGTTGTGGTTTAAAAAAACATTGACTCTTATAATCCATTCATCACTGGCGCACAGTTAAGAGACTGTTAAACCACCCTAGGCACTGGCTAAAATTGCGAGCTCCAAGAAGTCAATGATGCAAATGAAATAAAATTTCGTTTAGCCTCGTCAAGCCGGCTGGGTGTTTACGGAGAGCGGAAAAAGGTCAACATGTTTTTTTTCTTCCTGTGTAATACTCAGAAGGAGTATTACAAATTCACTATGATTTATATTAATTGATTTCAGTCGACTAAGTGAATCAAATACCCGCCTCTTATCGGTGTAAAAGTGCAGAGCTAACCTTCAAATTCACAGTAAGCTCTCCATGAGACCTCTGGATTGTTGTTTTTTCTTCCTCAGCCCCAGCATTGGCCCTTTATCTTCACTGTCAGGGTAAAGCAAATTATTTCAAACCCATGCAGGAGCAGCTCTAGACTGTACTGTGTTCCTTACCGCAGAATAATAGAAAGAAAAGTTCAAGAGGAATTTGACATATCAGGCAGGATGGGACCACGTCAAATCCATTGAAGGCTGTTTCAGGGGTTTGGATCTGTTGTTGTCACAACTAATATTGTGTGGGCCCTCTATCCTTGGCTTCTGGGGTTTTCTGTGTGTACAAAAACATTCAGAATTTTCCTTGGCATTCAGCTATGTATTTTTTTCATTTTGGTGAAGAGGTGTGTAACTCCTACAGAACATGTAGAGCGATTGTGTTGTGTTGCAAATGGAATGAGAGAATGGACCTAAACCACAATCCTCACATTTTTGCTCTTGTTTTTGCTCTATAAGAAGAATATTATGTATATGAAATCTATAGTAGTGCACTAATTTGCGTTTTTTTTAACTAAAGATGCTTTGCCTCTATTAACAAAGACATCAGCATAAATTACTGCTTATTAGACATTATGCCGACAGTGACAAATATGCTTTTAGATCGCTGCTTTCTCTGTTATGACCATTAGGAGTATGCATACGGATTTCATGGATGGCTGTGGGCCTCCAGGCTGCCCTTTAGGCACATGCCCAGAGACCTGAAGCTGGAGGACAAATGTCACAGAGGAGGCTCATTGGTCTTTTAAATCATAGTCCATCCCATAAACTGCATATCAATATACACAAAGATATATAGCTCCTCTAGTGTGAGGCCAAATAATCTTGATCGCCCTAGTGGTTGGCTGCAGTACATGTTATCAACATCGCCATAGACATGAGACATGGGCCAAAATAAAAAGACAAAAAAAACACATCAAATAAATTTTTCTCAAAGATGGTTTCTGTAATTTGAGGCTTGTCACACTGATGTATGTCCAAGTTTTGATGCCATCAAAATGGGATGAAACATCATGATTGACAGCTGAAACTGAATCCCAATTGGTCCAAAGCATGTATATACAGAATCTTGATAGAGTGGCTCCACTTCAGGCTTACTACTGGACCAGACTCAGGCCACAAAATAGATCAAACGCAAAAGATGGAGGCATATTTATATACAGTCTATTGGACATCTCCATTACAGTGCTGGGTTGCAGCTGCTATTTCATTCTGTAAACACAGAAAACTGCATGAATTGAATACAATTTCGGAATAATAGGTCTTATTTCAAGCATAGAGTCAATCAGAATGGGACATGTTAACATCAACAGCAATGTGACATTTATTAGGTTTTGACATGAAAGTTAGGTGTTTTGAACAGAATAGTTCCAAGCTTACAGGGTTCAGCTCACATAGTCTTCTGATACAGTGAATGTGGGGACATGGTATTGAGACAGAAAGTATGAAAATGATTGTAAATGAACGTGACTGCATTTTTTCATATTCACCATAACTATTTGACAAATCCATTGGAAATAAATATGTACTGTGTTGTTTGTCAGTTACAAGTGAGCTATGTCTTTGTTTTTTGCACACATTCAAACAGAGAAGGGACATTCCTGTGACATTATGCCCTTCTGCTTTCCATTTTCCCACAGCACACTGATGCATGCAACAATGCATCAGTTGCCTGCCCAACTAGATTAAAGGGAAGAACCGGGATCTTCCAAAAATAGCTCTTGTACCAAAACTCCCAGCAGCTGCTTCATGCTCCACCCAGGGATCATACTCTATCAATCTTTCAACCATTTATTGACGGGATGTCCACATAAATTTGTCTGATGGACGTTGGAGTGAATGGAATATTAATTTTATATTCTCTGTCTGGTGTTCTGAGATGTAGGGGAAAGGTCTGTCCCCCTGGCAACAAAAAAGCAGCGGTTCATGCATTAACTAGCAGATAATGTTGATGGAATGCAGAAGAGTAGAAAACGTATTGATGAAAACTGCTCATATGCCATATGCACGCACTGTAGATAGGAGACAAATGACAGGAAAGTGAGATTGTAATATGGACAACAAAGTGACCTAGTTATTATTATCAAGACTAAATCATACAGCCATGCATTAAATTCAGAAAACAACACGTGGAACATGCTGAAAGGTTCTTGAGGACTGTAAGAAACTTTTTTTCCCAGCAGTTTCAGTGCGGCAGTATTTGCAAACATTTTATGCCTCATTAGTAACTGCCGGTGGCCTGATGCATTATGTTTTCAAATTGTCGGTCCGTGTCACTGTCTCATTGTTATGAACGTTCAAATTTGGTACAAATGTTCTGTTGGACTCAAGGATGAACAAATTTGATTTTTATGGTCAAAGGTCAAGTACACAGTGACCTTACAAAACACATTTTTTACACTGTGAATGCATTTTGTAAAGGACAACTCAAGAGAATTATTTTCAGAACTTGCACATATATTCACTACGACTAACAAGGTTAGGGTTAGGTCTTAAAAACATGCAGTGTATTGTCAACAAAGATAATAGCCATTGCTTTCATTTTGATATTAGTGGAAATAAAAGGACAAAGTGAGCCCCCTAACTGCATCCCGTGTAAGGGAATGTAAAAGAGAAATACATAAGCATATTTACACTTTTATTTTCTTAAAACTGAGGGCAATGTAACTACGATTGGATGCGGCACCAAGGTTACTCCTTGGTTTGATGCTTCCTATTTAAAATCTGTCGGCGAGTAAATAAATAATTCACATCAATTCACGCGGCGAGTACAAGGAAAATGCTGTTGAGTGTAATTATAGGATCAGATAGAGAGGGGAATCAGAGGGGTGTTGGCGGTGTTCCATAAATCATGTCTGTACATTGTACAGCTTCGCATGTGGGTCTAATAGCAAAACATGTTTCCACTTTATGGAACCACGTTCCAGTCTTGCAAGCTGGATACTTAAAGTGTGTCGCCATGCAGGGGAATATGTAAATAGTAGATTTATTTTCCTTTCCTTATTTTGTTTTACTCCGTACAAAGTCATGAATTGCAGCAGAAACATATATCAACAGACTTTCGGGCTACGGAGAAGAAATATATATATATATATATCATTGACTGGAACAGATTGGAATTTAAATTCAGCAAATTCTGAGACATAACGAGTGGAGTGAGGAGATTTTAATGATGAAGGACTAATCCCAAACCAATTCTTAATTCATTAGCCGGGTCAGGCAAGTGTCAGGCTGAGTGGTTGAGGCAGCGTCACTGCAGCACAAGAATGACAGCAGCAGAATAAGCAGCACTTACAGTGATATATGACTTTATTAATAGGTGACACGTGACAGGGGGAAAAGGTTGGAACCATCACCACTCTGGTAGCAACACCCCGCCCCCTTGCGATCCCAATGTTTTAATTCCATTATGATGAAGGAATGAGATAAGCGAGCTGTTTGGCAGGTCAAACAAACACTAACAGAAATCAATATTGTTATCTGCTACACAGCAGCCCAGTGACTAGAATAACAGTATAAGGACATAAGTGTTATTTACAAGAGCTAAATGAATATGTTTTAAACTTGAAATTACCCAAATAAATATAGCAGCTTTGTTGTTTGTGTACCTTCTCAAATTGGTTTGGATTTACATGTGAGATAAAAATGTTTTCCTCCTTATGAATTTTCTTGGTTAATATTCATTTTTGGTAAATAAAATCAACATCTTTAACTTTTTCACCCTGCACAGCCTTGCACTGTGGGAGGTCTCCTTATTATCTCGCTTTAATATTTTCCATCTGGCTAATGAGGGCTTATTTTCATTGTGCCCAGAGGCGCACTTGTTTGTATTGTTGCATTCCATCACTTGGTTAAATGTTAATTGAGTTTTTCATATCATTTGTGCTGAGTTAATGTCTCACTCAAAGGATTTCTCCCAAATTAGCTTTTAGGGTCTCTGCAGGTGTTGCAATTCCACTCGCAGTGCTAGGTTCTAGGCATAATTGTTTGTTGTTAAACCATGTTTCTTCTCTTAATGAGCCGTCTGTTGTTGTTGGAACAGGAAATGGAATTGACCTACTGACTATCACAGAGGCGCTTTGAGCTGCATTGTCTAAGAAAATGATCAGTTTCATCCCACAATGTAATCACTGCAATACAGGATCTGTGAAGCATCTGCGGTCTTTACAACTACATTTGTACGATTCTATACATGCATCAATTTCTTGTTCTATTGAAGACAATCAATGGACTGCAACCTTTGAAACCCTATCTGTCTCGTGGTATTACTCTCAACAACAATACTAACCCCATCGGGATGAGTAAGCTGTGTGTACCATGCAGCTAATGGATTGGACAAGTTTAGAATAGTAAGGGGTTTTACAGTTTGTTGTACACAGCTGAGAGCAGAAAAACACTAACCTTAATGGATGAGCTTAAAGTTGACATATTATGCTCATATTCAGGTTCAAAAATGTAATTTGGGTTATTACTTGGAAAGGTGTACATGTTTTAATTTTAACAAAAAACTGTGTGGTTGGTCTACTACTGGTTTCACTGTGTGTTAGCCTGAGCTTTCGCTTTACCCAGATTTGTTAGGGGGATAGTCAGGCTAGCCGCTCAGCATTATGCTAATATGGGGCATTGCGTTGGCACATGACATCATGAGAACCCGCAAGTAGTCTGGCTAATGCTTTGGACATTTTACTTACAAACAACCTCATTAATTTGAGAATTCTTGCTCTAGGGTCAACAATCAATTTAGTCAGAGTCAGTGACATTGGTGCTAAGGTAAAGATGTGAATCAGCGAGCTTTCATCTGTGCACAGCATTGGATTTGAAATCAGGGCTTTGGAGTTTGCAGTTTTATAAAGCCATGCAAGTGCAATCAGTGATAAGTGAATGGAGAAGGATGACTGGTTTGATCTACATGTGATAACAGGATTGTGTTGACTAAATTAAATCTCTTATCTTATCTTGGATATGTGCTAAAGAATGGTTCCGCTATTATTTTATCCTTATCTTTATTGGTTTATAAGAATGGCGATTTAATATTTACAGGACCTCATAATTAACATTTCTTTAATAGGGATCTGTACAGAATAAAACACGTATTATTTATAGAAGAAACCCATAAATCGCAATGGTACATTGGCAAAGTTAAACACTGAATAGCAATGTGATGGAAGCCTGTGTGAGAAAATAAAGTAATAGAACTACGGTAGTGAAGTATAAAGTAAAGCTAGTGAAGAGCCAGCGCTCGACAGCAGCAGTGATGAGCAGGGGGTGGCAATCTGGAGGGGAGAGCTGCTCTGAGCGTTGCCCAAGTCTAGCTCAGGGCTATGAGCATGTGACTGAGGCAGTGTAGGTATACTGCAGTGGCAGCAGCTGGTAATTACCATTGTATCAGCAACATGTCCACTTTGTCGTCCATTGCAATAGCTATACGCATTCGCTCCTAATATACAGTGGGTCATGTAATATTATTATCCCCCTCCCTCTTTTCTTTCATTATATCATCTCTGATAAGAGTTAACAAGCTGTGGACGGAGAATGCTGCATAAGTATCAAAGGTTTGTAAAAATAATTCACAGCTGGTATCTGTGTCACACATACTTTCATTTCCACAGCATATTGTATTCCATAAAATACCATAAATTAATGATGTCTTAGTCGACCACACCACTCAATTCCATTAATGTGTGTAAGATAAAGCCTCCTGGCTTTGTGACAGTGCTGAATAGGTTAAAAACCTTATGTGGATATATTATTAAAGCTGCCCGGCACCCCCCCTCCTTCTCTGTGTCTCTCTCTCTCCCTCTCTCTCTATCCCACTCCACTATGCATGGTCCACACACACCAGTGCGGCAAGCAGCCTATATTACTTTTTGCACTAATACACAGTGGAAAGTTTTGTTCAAACAACAAGACCTCCCAAAGGAGCACCTGCTACATGAAACTTAAGTAGGTTGGATGGCCACAAGCAGAGCCCCACAGAAAGCAACAGTGGAGGAAACAGTGTAAATTACTAACGTATGACTAAAAAACATACATTTGAATAAACATTATTTCCCACGCACATTCACAACCACAAGCCCACCATCAAATGTCAGTTGTTTTCCCAATATTCAGAGGTGCAAGAGCAATGATAAGGGTTTTATTCTGAGTTCACTTGAGTCACTCTCAGTTTGAATGAAAGCAGATTTAGACTTTGTAATTTAATTTGTTTTGTCCGTCACAGCATGGAGCTATAAATCTAAAATCCATTTGTTATAAAAGCTCTACTCTGCCAACTAAGCGATGGTGGTATAGTGGTGAGCATAGCTGCCTTCCAAGCAGTTGACCCGGGTTCGATTCCCGGCCATCGCAGAACCCCTTTTGAGAGGCGGTGGACTAGTGGCAGAAAATTGGACTATGGGCAGAAAAGGTCTCTGGTTCGACTCCACGGAGAGACAACAAAAAGACAAACCTGGATTGATCTGTCCAAAAAAAATCCAAGAGGACTCTCCCTACCTTGTCTAGTGCCCCTGAGCAAGGCACCTTACTCCCCCAACATCTGCTCCCCGGGCGCCGTACATGGCTGCCCACTGCTCTGTGTGTCCTGCACCAGATGGGTAAAAAGCAGGTTACAATTGCATGAGTGTGCTTGTGCATGTGTTTGGGACAAATAAATGTATCTTAATCTTAATTTACTTCTCTAGTCACGTAAAAATATTGAAAGTAAAAGTACTTGTCGAGTGTAACTTACTCCCTGTAACACAACTGTCTGCTTTTCTCTCGTTGAAGGAGACGGGGCTTAATGTCACTTGTCCTCTCTGTTTTAATCAGGGGATAACTTCCCACCTCCTTATTGATTACTTTAAAAAAAAATTAATAAATATGTAAACACGAAATGTGCTGCATTTTAAAAAAATATAGTGGAGTATTGATCTGTGCTGATATATGTAGTGTAAGATACAGATACATGTAAAATGTACTTAATTACAGTAATGCAGTTGTTGCATCCCACCACTGCTAACCATAAGGGATAGTCATAGGATTCAATCAGTTTAAAGACTTTATAATAGTATTTGAATCCCATATAGGAGTTAGTATATTGTATGTACAATCATCATACACTTCAAACTTGGCCACAGAGTTCCAACTTGACAAATGGAGTGCAAATTAAGCTGACAAATTTCCTGATGATATGAAAATGTCAATCAAGATCATTTGTACCTCCCTCACTATGTTAGCTGCAAGGAGCTCTTACTGTGTACAGTCGCATGTGACATCCTCCTCAGCTGAAAGACTGTGAGCGAGTCTGGTGGAGTGCAGGAGTTGGTTTCCCCTGCTCATCATTTCTCACTACCTGGCATAAATCATCTTCATCCAATTATAACATAGGCTGTAGCCTAGATAACGCGGTTTTACCACGGGACAGGGAAAAGATCATTCATACTCTTTCACAGTGAGTAAGAGTTAGATTTAATTTAGGCTTCAACGGGGCATCTCCTTTTAATTAATGGGGCTCAGCTGAGCTGAGATGGTGCAGCTTTTTAAAATGCTAAATGGTTTGTCGGATTTGCTCCCTTACTATACTACCAGCACTATTCAGACACACACACACACACACACACACACACACACACACACACACACACACACACACACACACACACACACACACACACACACACACACACACACAATGTCAGTAGTATTAACTCACTCTTGGTGGGTGTGATTAATTTAGCCAGTGCTGAATAGTTGAAGTGAAGGTGTGTGTGTGTGTTAGATGGAAGGAAGTGTTGAGTTGGTGGACTGATGCCTCATGTCATCAGCAACCTGGTGTTTGGCAATTGTTTTCAACAGGTCCGGTGATGTGGAGTTGTGTTGTTCAGGGAATGGGAACTACACCACAACAGGATTTGGCCTCCGAATTTGTCCTGCATGAGGAAAGGCCAGGACGGACCCTCTTTTAGGGTAGTGTCAGATGGAGATGACAGAAATGGGTGGATGACAAGAGGTTTCAATGTGGGAGAATGTGGTGACAAAAAGTAAATGAGAATCAGGTGTAATTCACATGCTATTGAAGTCTGAAACAGTTTGACGTACAATGTCCTGTCTTGAGTATAGCACATGAAGCTGTTTGCAAGGATTTCCTCTGGATAAACAACACGCCTTTATGAATACTCAAGATGATCAGTCTGAAGAAGTAATGATTCTCCATTAGTGCATCAGGACATCATAAACTTCTAAATACCAGTTCTACAGCATGGCAAGTGAACCTGGCAGCTTTACTGCCGGGTCGTCCTTTTAGATATTTGTAGCCTTTGGTTGTAAAATATATATATATTTTAGGAACAGAAAATCCAAAATTCCACAGGTTTTTTCACATGTACCCGGTAACTTGACCTTTGTAATTGTTTCCAAATTGAACACTTTAGAAGTCCTTGAAGTTTTTGATACTCTGTTTGACAAAGCCAAGTTAGCAGTTTACTGCTTTTCCTGTGTTCATGCTTTGCTAACATAAGCTAACCAGGTGGATAGCTTCATATTTAGTGTACAGATGTGTGATTGATATCAGACATTGTATCTAAGTCCTGTAAAGAAAGAGAATATGTGTATTTCTTAATATTTACAGACAGTGGTTTAAGCTTGCCGTTGACCTTGAATGCAACCTTATGCTTAAAGGCTTCATGCTTCATCACCATATCTACTGTTGCTTTTCATGATAACTGTAGATGGTCTTATTTAGACCTAACAAAGAATGGCACAGGGGAAATTGTGGCTGCACTGCAGATAGCTTACCCTCGGTATAGTCCGCGATGCCCCTCCCTCCCCAGCATGCACCGTCAAACCCCCACCCCCCCAACACTGCTCCCTGGGGCTACCATTTGTGAATTCATCTCTGCCCTCACAGCCCTGCTCAGCTGTCACATCGCATTTCCCACGCGCAGACAGTCAACGATAACAGTGTTAGGGCTTTTTATATTCCATACACCCAGTTTCTACCTCTCGCTATACCGACATGCGATGTTACCCACAGTCTCTCACTTCTGTTACCCCAGCAGAGACTGCCTGTTATCCCACCCACCACCACGGATGTGCTTGGGTGGCAAAAATGTTGCTCTCCCCTGCTTTCTTCTGTCGTCTCCCTCAGATCTCTGCATGTTTCACTGGGCTCTTAAGAAAACATCACACACTTTGTTTTTGCTAACACTCGACTACTTTCACAGTAGTGCTGCAAATCTAGGTGATTCATTTCAAAATAAAGAGCTAAAACGCTATGGCAACCACAGAGTCAGCATGTTTATACACAGCACACACACAACATACACGTTTCACATGATGGAACATTTCTGGAGGTAAAAATGTCAAGGCCAGAGTTTTAGTTTTACATTTTCTGTTAAAGTTTTATGAGTATTAATTGTGTGAGTCTGTAAATGGCTACTGTCTCATTTTAAATGGATGTTAAACAAGCCAATTACTTTCATATTCCATTAACTAGTTGTTGCCTCTTGTGAAATGTTCAGTTTCATGTATCAGATTTAGAATTTTAAACATCTGATTATATTTAGACAATAGAGATTAAAAAAAAAATGAAAAAATAAGACACAAGGCAAAGGCCTTGAAGAAAACTTACCACTTTGCAGACATAAAAAAAATGACCGAAGACAATAACAAACGCACAAACCTCGCTGTCTTGCATCTTCGCACGATACGAAGAAAAAATCGCTGTTGCGCGTTGTTCCCCAAGATAAAAGTCAAAGTAAAAAACATGTAACATTCATGGCTGATACAAGACCATTGGATTCTAATTCAACAAGTAACCCTGGTGAAGATGGGATTAAAACGGTACTGAATAGGGAAGTGGTCTCTGACTTTTCCACTGACATTTTTTTATCTATAGCTATATATGCATACATCTATTTATATTCTTGGATATCTGTGTTTTTAGGGCAGGTTCGGGATGGTCTTTGCTAGGCCAAAGAATGTCTTTTTGTGAGAGCTACAGTCAGAAGGCAATGCAGAGAGACAGAAGGCTAGTGGGATATGCCAGAGTGGAAACAGAGAGAGAGAGAGAGTGAGAGTTTGACAGAAACCAGATAAAGCAAAACAAGAAGTGTCTGTTTAGTGTAGCTATTCCTGAACAGGACAAGGTTATGAAAAGTATTTTTAATTTTGTACAAGTACCGGTGTGATACTGTGATACATCAAATAAGGTACACTGCCTTACTTACTAATAATCACCATGATTCTGCTTTTAAGAAATTGTTTTATCTTTAGCAGTGGCAAAACAGAATTATGGCCAAAGATATACATGTACTATAATAATACAGATGACATGCTTCCCTGTATCAGCTCACTCAGAAATTCACCTTCACTGGAGAAATTATCAGGCAATTATTGTGATGTCAATCATTTTCAACAATGTTGT
Organism: Limanda limanda; assembly: GCF_963576545.1. Lineage (NCBI taxonomy): Eukaryota > Metazoa > Chordata > Actinopteri > Pleuronectiformes > Pleuronectidae > Limanda > Limanda limanda. The sequence goes on from NC_083641.1 coordinate 7,509,480, forward strand.
GAGTACTGTATAACAAAAAAAAAGTTTGTATACTCCAAATGAAGAATTTCTTTTGGCAGGAAATCCCCGATCACAGCACCATGGAGACAACAACATGCTGCAGGCTGGAGTCTGTCAAATCAATAGCACTTCCATGGGCATCTCTGCCAAAACACGTCAAGTGACTGCATGAAAGGCCTGTTGCACACAGCACAAAAAACTTTTGTGTTGTAAGTTGTTGAACTAATGGAACTTAATGTGCAGTTGCAGTAGTGCAGCAAAATATTACATTAATTTTAAACTTATTAATAGAAGCTACATAACTCTTGTTTTATATCTGGGATGAAAATGGGAAAAACTAGAAGAAAAAGACAAACACCTTTCAGGTACCCTTAGAAATTAAGACATGCCAGACTTTCCAGGAATAAACAATGTGTGTGTTTCTCCAATTTAGAGAAGTCAAGCCAAAAAGTATTCTCTATCTATGTCACCACTAATTTGAATTGTATGAACAACAACATTTAACATGATGGATGACAACAACACAACAGGCATAATGACAGTTTTGACACAAGCCAGGAATACTTTTCATAAGCCAGGTAGATTCTCTGTTGGTTTGTATGAATGCATTATTTAAGGGATAAAGTCATGCAAAGCAGTGTTTGAAAAGTTGTCCCCATGAATAACTGCCAGAACATGGTGAACCACTGAACCGTTGCTTGTGTTGTGTCCTCCCTTGCTGATAATAATTTTAGCTGACAGTCCCTTCCCAGAACCCCTTTATCACCCATTCTCCTGAACATATTTGTGTGGCACGTCAAAGGAAGGCCTCTCTCCTTCAATCACAGGGATGCAACCTTCCAGATGCAGACACACAAGTTCTCAGGTGTCACGAAGGTACGTGGCTTCAATCAGCTGCCCCCATTCAGTGCAGCGATAAGGGAAAAGTTGAGCATGACTGAAAAATGAAAATAATAACACGGCGTCACACGCCTTGAGTGAGTGACTGACTCACCTCGTTATTGAACTGTGGAAAGCTGACAAATAAAAAAGGAGATGAAAACACAGAATGTCAGTTCTTCAATTTCACGCAAGACTGCCTTGCATCATTGCAGTGTATCCCTATAATAAAGAGCTTTCGCGTTCTGAATAGTGATTACCGCTCCTCCGTCAACCTGCCACATGACGGCTCATCCAAGGATTCTTCACACACATTGGTGCCTCACACCTGACCTCAATCCAGTCAGATGAGGACACCTCGCTGTTTGTTTGCCTTTGTGTCTGTACGTTTTGTTTTGTTTTTGGCTCAAGCATCTGCTGAGCATGAACCTGAATTTTCACACAGGCCACTTAAATATATTTGACAGATTAAAGGAAGGAGCAATGGAAGCGGGTGTCTTTTATTTCACCTTTGTCTTTGTCTGTGCTTTCCCTATTGACTGGGACACCTGTCACGTGAGCAGCCCTCTGGGGTACTGCACCTCTGAGAGGAAGAGAGAAGAAGGAGAAAGAAAGTGGTGCAAGAGGAATTAGGCCGACAAGGACACCTGTCAAACTAGCAGGCAGGTTGCCCAACATGGTCTTGCAGCCGTGAATGTGATCGATATTGGGCTGACGTCGAAGACAGAAACACACAAACACACACACACACACCCACCCACACACACACACACACACACACACACACACACACACACACACACACACACACACACACACACACACACACACACACACACACATACCCCAATACCCAGAGCTACAGCTATCTCTACTCCCTGATTAGCCTAACTCACTTATTTACGTGTCCACTTATGCCAGCAAGAAAAATGTCCTGCATCAGCATTGTGCTGCTGGGCCGTGTTTGCCATTAAGCTTTTGATTGCATTATGGGACATAAGCATGATTGATGCAAGTGGGGAAATGGTGATGCTGCAGGGAAAGGACAGTGCACCCCCACAGATAAATCAGTCCATTTGTAGATTGATCATGGTGATCATTGCATACATGGCTTTTTCAGGGAAAGACTGTTGATTACCAGACATGCAGTTGCAGGCTTCATATTAATAGATATCAGGAAACAGTACATCACAATGAAATGCATTTTGGTGCCATGGATGTTAGGGGATGAGCGGAATTAGAGCAAATTTGCACAAGAGCATGGACTATTTGAGAGAGATATCAGGGCTCTGAAGGAAAGCATTCGAAAATCTGAACGTGATATTAAGCAGAAATACTTTGAAAATGAAAGACCACACACTTGAATAAAGATAAGAAAGAAATTCCATGGCTAAACAGCTAAATACACTCTTAGGGAAGAGATGTGGTGTGTTTGTGGACTGCAGAACGTGGCAGACTATCCCTTTCTAGAGCATATATGAATACCTTTACATGGTTGTTGGACTGATTATGCAGCCTAATTTTTTATGGCTTACACTGATACATAGTAAGGCGGAAATATGTATATTATTTGGTTATTTTGGGGGGGTTTTAAGGTGACAGTAATGAATTTAGCCAGAAACACAGGCTGGAAATCAGATGAACTATGTCATTGCTTGCTCATTGCTTATTGCTTCAGGATAGCCTTGGTCTATAAAAAAATAATCCGCTTTAATAATGCCTCCCAATAATCCCCTTGTAAATTCATTAATTCATAGCCTGATCAACTGAGTAAGGAGTAATTTGAAATTATAATATGGCATTTGCCCTTTACATTAGGCCCAGATGCTGAGTCAGAACATTGTTCTACATCGTTACTGCCTGAGCTTACTCCTTAGGGCCGGGTCTGCAGATGACGACCATGACTGATGACTCGGTTTTGCTGCTCTTGCCATTTGTATTTCTGTTTCTCAGACCTAACATAGGGATACCTTCCATATCATTTCAGATTAAATCAGATGTACGCCTGATGATTTGTTGTTCTTTCTTTCCCTTGATAGCTCTGTCACAATCACTTATCGTTGCCATTTGTTTAATCCAGAGCTGCAGCTCCTCTGATGTACCTCCTGACTTTGTTCTTACAGCTAGGCATTAGACACATTGTCATCCTGTTTTTAGCAGACTCGGTTAAATCTGCTGCATTCCCCACTCGGAGATTTTGGCAAAAGACAATGCCACCAGGGTCTCCCAAACACAGCCAGAGACAAACAAGTTGCTTTTCAGCATTTTTTTCTTTCAAAGGCAAAAACATTGGCGAGCCGTTTCTGCTGGCTTCTTTGCTGCTCAGCTCTGTCTCTGTCATGTGTCTCTCTGAGTTTCTCCTTTTGAACAGGAGGAGTAATCAGCCAACAGCTCTTGACTGCTCTCTTCCTCTGGTACAGGTGGAGGTGCTCTCTGAGCCACCTCCATGCCCACAGAGATAAATGACAAGCCGAGGTTCTGCATCCAGACATGATCGAGTGGACGCTCTTTGGTGTAATGAACTGCATGCTAGTCAGTCCCAGTGAATCAGCAGTGTAAAGAGAGCTGATCAGCAGGCCTAATGGAAAACACTGGTCCTGTAGGTGTCTGTGTAATGGGCTGGACCCACAAATACACACAAGGTCACACACAACCACTGGACACAGTATGTCAGAAGGGACCAAACCTTGGATATTGTCCGTTCTCGCTCAAAAATATCTCTGTTGTGAAATTCTACTGATTTCTGTCACCTCTACTGTTTGACGTCGTAAGACTACGAGAAAAACATGGCCCCTTTTAAAATAGCAGAATATGCCTGTGCAAAGGCTCAAGGGATCTAGTGTGCCCATTAATAATTCATGGTCAGACAATCAGAGAAAGACAGGTTGTCAGTTTCTAGATTTTCTTCTCCATAGTGTGAAAATGGAGGATACTCATTGCTGCAGGGGAGGGCAACTCCATACTTTGTTTCTATTCTATTCTCAACCTCCTCAGTGTTTTCCTGACGGACAATCCGACCGAACCATTCTCCAGTTCCCCTAGGCACAGCCAGTCGTAGACGAAGGTCATTAGTTACCGTCTGGACATTCTCCCCAAACGGCACCCACTTTGGGAAAACCACCCAATATTAGGCCATGCACCTATCATATTGTATTTCCTGAAAACTGATGATGGCTGGCACCTCTGTTGACAAGTGTATACTCTATGTCCCCCAAGCCGCAGTCCTGACAAGATCCTAAAAATCCTGGACACCTTGTCTCCAACACCCCTTCGGTCATCCCTCTGAGCCTGATTTGGGGATGGACGAAGAGAGGCAGGGATCCAATGAAGGGAAATACTATCTGGCAAAAAGCTCTCAGCTGCTCCTTGTCTGAGCCCTGTGATACTCATAATGCTGGCAATAAGTAGAAAACAGGGATTTTTGTGAGAAGTAATCAGTCAGAAAAAAAATGTGAAACTCACAATACTGAAATAACGTAAGCCCCTTGCTATGGCTGTCACTTTTATTATCTTTTTGAAATCATATGATTCACTTTGGCCTTGTCAGGTATATGCCTTGGGTCAGCCATGTGAGACATCCATTCCACGTTTCTGCTCTTTTCACTTCAATTCCAAAATGGTTCACGTTGATTACTATGACCGTTTGATTTCCGGTTGTCACTGCCAGTAAAGCGCCATTTAATAAATAATGACCTCTAATGGTGGATCTTCACAAGTGCATTTAACCTGTGAGCAGGGCTGTCATTTTCTCACATGTGTGGGTGCTAAAAGGCAATTTTCCCTGGATGAATAGCCCAGATCGGTAGCCCAGTGGTCGGATTATGGTCTGACTGGCTTTAGGCTGAGCTAAATTGAGACTATCTGTGGGGGAAACCACTGATCTTCTCCCCACTAAATGTAAAAGCACAGGAATCCCATCAGAGAGATGCATGTAGTGTAACAGTGTGAGATCTGTGTCCCCACCAGCACAACTTGAGTGTCTACTCCAATTATAACTCGCTGTCTGAAGTGTGCTGCCTTTCTTTGGCGCCATAAGGTAACTGTCTCAATTACAGCCGCCATTCAGAAAGTCGCGTCTGGATGTGAACACAATTGCCTCGCAGGAAGAAAGGTAGAAAGAACAAATGAGGGGGACAAAAAATGTTGAGGAATACAGCAGCACTGTGGTGGTTTATGTGGCGGAACTAGGCAAATGTAGCCTTTCCAACTCCTCAAGATACCTTGACTCTTTTTGATGATTTCCTGGCATATGATTTGGAAAAATAAAGTATGCTCTCTGAACCTGGGCAGGTAATCAAAGATTGCAGAGCTATAGGATTCCAGCTGCCTCTGTGTGCAACTTAGCCAACATTTGAATTTATTTATGCAATAGCTTGCTCTCCCAACGGGCCTCGTGATACCCTGTCAGTTTCATCTCATCTGCTGCCGCGTGACTTGTGCAGACTTACATTCTCACCTTGGGTCCCCACTCAGACACTCGTTGAATCATGCATGATCACCTCACCACACACACACACAAACACACACACACACACACACACACACACACACACACACACACACACACACACACACTCAAGTTAAAACACATTATGTTGTAACTTGTAACACAATTGTATAGTCTGGGACTGAGTTCAAGTTTAAGATGACTGTGGAGCTACCTCACATACTTTGTCAAGGGAAGTGAAAGTGCTTCATATTTATGACACACACTAAATGGGGTACCTTTATTGCGTTAACATTATCTCCAGTACAATTCAGTAAATCTCATTCAATGCACTGTAAAATAATATAGTGCATCCCATCCCCCTTAATAGCTTGGAGGATACAGGTTTTCTAAACATTGTCCACATTAAATGCATCACTTTAATATTTGTACTAGTTTCCTTTAATCAAATACAAAAAGGGTACAACATAAACCCTTTTCAAACAGAAAAGAACCTATAAATGATATCATATCTCACCCAATTTTATGCAATTTGTGCATTTTTTTCTTTCTAGGCAACATTTTGGAATCAAGACTGGCTCAGAATAGAATAGAATAACACTCTCTATTTCAGTCAAGGGAGAGAAATAAGCAGGTTACCTTTCACCTGAATTTTTCTTCCAGCTCCATTTCATTCATCATATGAGCTAAATGTTGTGTATAAAGCAACATAGCCTCAAACAGTTGGCGGGGCTCCATAGTAAATGTGCATCTTGGCTGGCAACACAGAGTAAACAACAAAATGACTGGAGGTATAAGGGAATGGCAAATCCCTGTTAATCGGCTGCTGAGGAAAGTAAACAGGGTTAATGCCAAGGTTGCAAAGATTAATATGAATTGTGATTTACCACATATTACTGATTATCTGATGAAAAACATAATTACTAGTGTCATCCAGCGAAAAAAAGGTCAAATCAACCCAATAAACTCTCTTGTTTCATGCAATCTGGCTAAAAACAAGAATAATAGAAAAATTCGATTTTTTATCTGACAGAATGCTATTTCTAATATACATTGTAGAAATTTCAACACATAGACTATCATATTCCTAATGTATTTTCCCCGCAAGCACATTCCACTCAGTAATCACCTATTGAAAAGCATGTGTCTCATTATTGTTAATCTCACAAATGCAGTATAGTACAATTACCATGTACTGAAATTGAACAGGCTCACTCAGGATGAACTGCCCATGTGACAAATAGTGTATAACCAGAGCTACGTACAGTTTACACTAAGCTGAACAATGACTTAGCGTGAGTGTAAACAGTAGATTTCCTGCCTGTTCCTGACTTTAAGTTCGGTTTCTGTCATGCAACGTGTAAACAGAGCTGAGTGTCACGTTGTGTGAAAGGAAATCTGCGGCACGTACAGAAAGCTCAGGCCTCTCACCTCTGTCTTTTCTCAGCCTTTTCTTCTGTGTCATCTTCGGTGTGCGAGTGTGTGTGCGTGCATCTATGTATGAGCGTGACGAGGGAAAAGAAAAGGATACAGAGTAAAGACAAGGGGAGGCCGAGACAAAGACATACTCGGTTGTCCTCAAATGCCTCTGACACTGTCCCATTACTTAATTCAAATATCTACAAGGCAAAACTTAAGTTATATGAAATAGTATCATAAGAGTTGCCATGCCTACAGGGTCTACTTGTTCTCTGTAATTGCTTTTGCTGCCATTTGCCCGGCCAGCTCTTACTGCACTGTACAGGACGTAGCCTGTCATTGGCACAAGCACTGACTGAAGAAAAAACAAAAATTGGCCGTACTTCCTTCTCCACATCTTCTCCCGTCTCTCAGGAGGGCTCACCAACAGATGTCCAGAAATAACTGCATCCCAGTGGAAGGACACAAGCTCTGTATTTGTTGGTGAATTTGCTTTACTCACTCAAAAATGTTAACCATTTTTAGACAAGGCTGTGCTGAATTCCTGAATACATGGGCGTCAACACACTGGAAATCTTCAGATGTGACAGGAAGTGAAGCCTGTGCAGCGTCGTACGGTACCACTTCAAGACCGTTCACCTGTGGAGACTGTGCGTGACAACACACAGGTCTTTGGACTTTGTATGAATCATAGACTGTGTATAAAGATGGATGACATGTTTCCACTTCTTACTTCTATCCAGAAATGAAGCCAAAGTATCAACAGCACGAACGCTGCCATCTTGGGCTGATGACCTTATTTGGAGCCTAAGTCTGCACAGTAGCAATCGGGTCATGGAGCTACAGTAGAAAGGTCCTGCCAACACACGGGTTTCAGCCAATTAGGAGAAAGTCCAAGCTGTCAATCAAAACAATTCAACCGGTTTTTATAGCATAAAATTTGCATATATGAAATAACTAGACTGGCATTTAATTGAGTGCAGACCTGCCAAGGTCCAACAGTCCAATAAATTAAACAAGCTTCACCAAATTCCATACACTCATAGATATCAGTTCCCTGAAAGTGTTTGTGTTTTCCCAAAATAATGCCAAAAAGTTCAACAAAGTGAAACAAAAAATCCTGGTTTTGCCATCTGATCCAGATCTGCACCGAAATATTCCCCCATAGTTCATCCTTCCATCAAGTTCTGTCAAAATCAGTTTGAGGATTTTTGTGTAATATTGCTTACAAACAAACAAACTTTCAAGGAAAATGTATTGCTGTCATTTACTTTGACTCTTTAGTTTGGTACATGTCCCATCCACTAACATGGAGGAGGTAGGGTTTATGCCTTGTACTTCAGCCATCCACCAGGAGGCAATTGAAAAGCTGGCTTCACTTTTGGGTAGGTATGATTTTGTCCATCTTTATATACAATATATGGTACCAACATGTCTTTGCTTTTCTGGCCGTCACACATCAAGACACTTCAAGACACTCAAACAGTGCTTCTGGAAATGTTGGAAATAAAGTCCTGAGGTGACAACATTTTTAGGAATCATCTGTATTCAAAAGTTTATCTTTTAAATGCTCTTTTGAAAATGGTCAAATTAGGCATAATAGCTGCAGTATCAGCATCATTTGGATCGTATTTGTTATTTCAGTGTATGTTGCCTCTGTCTCTGACCCTCTCGCTCTATCTATCTTATAAGCTCTTGTGCCTGTCAGTTACTCTATTCCCACAATAACTCCGTACCATCTGGCAATCTTATGTATTGATACAGATTAAGGCCGGAGAGAGACGCATTAAATCATAAGAGAAAATTTTGTTAACCCTCTCTCGCCTGATAATCCATTTCCATTTCCAAGTTCCTTTGCAAACTATTTATGCTCTCTGCCTCCCACGCACCTATTAACCTTTTGTTTCACTCAATTGAATTTGCAAATTATTCTTTTGTGTAGGCAAACCTGGAGATACATTCCCCACCGGACTGAGATAATTGTCTATCGATGGATATATAGGAGGTTGAAGTAGCAGCTCATATGAGACTTTGAAAGAGTGTGTGTGTGCGTGTGTGTATGTGTGTGTACATGTGTGTGTGTGTGTGCGAGCATGTGTGTGTTAAATAAATGCTTTACAGACACAACCACTCTCACAATCCCTCATACTCTGAGGATTGCTGCTCCAGGAGAGAGAGAGTCAGGCAGGCCAGCAGAGAGGTGACAGCATCCAAGCCAAGGTGACCCTCTTAAATCTATCAGCTGCTCGTAAGTGTGTGCTTGCCTCGGAAATACGATGGACTCCAGAGGCAACAACAGCACACCCACTAAATGTAGTTTATTTCTGGCATGAAGACATAAGCATCCAGCTTTGAATGAAGCCTTATGTATTCTGATGAGGTTTCTGTACTTCAAAGCCCAAACTGCTGTGCTGCTTTGTTCCTAAACCTAAACTGAAACAGAGGGTATGGCAAGATCTGTAAATGTGTATATTAGCATTGAAGTTAAAAGATAAATCTATAACACTCTGTTGGGTAAAAATGTATACTGTAATAATTCTAAATCCCTAAACCAATGATAACACATGCTAGTGAGTTAGCTTCAGAGGTGGTTGCCCGTGGAGTTTCGTGATTTTCCATTTCTACTTTTTATGCAAAGCTAATCAGCTGCTATCTGTAGCAATGCCTTTACCAGACAGATTTGATCATGGTATTGATTTGATCATTGTTTTCAAAAATGTTTATATTTCAAAGCATCTGAATTGATAAATACATTTAATTATTTTGTAGCATTTCAAATGGATCCTGCCAACACATGGGTTGGGAGTCAGGTTGTATAACAGCAAGATATTTATAAATGAGCCAACATCTCTTAAAGAAAGACACCACAAGCCATTCACTGAGTCCAAATCTCTGTAAGTGAATATGTGGATTAAAGTGCTGGGATATTAATGTGCTGCCAGAGCCTCCCAGCCAAGCTCCTCTCTTAACACAGTCATAAAGACATATATTTACCTTCCTTAGATGTAATTAAAGTGCTCATCCACTGGGACGCTCAGACAAGCCTGCTTCCTCTGATATGAAGCTAATTGAGACAACCTTCTTGTATTTAAAAGGTCACAGGGTGCTCCCCCCCCCCCCCTGCTCCTGTCACGCAGCTCCATAGAATCATTCTATGGGTATATCTGTAATACCGTGTTGACAGATCGATGAGAGTATATTCAATGAACCATAACCCCTCTGGGTCAGGTCTAATGACGTGGTTGTCCTTGGGTAGTCGTTGAGGGACGACTTAAATGCTGACACTTTTCCTTTGTCTAAGTTCATCTACTTTTCCGCACTTTCCTCATTTCCTCTCCATCGCTCGCACCCCCCATCAGGAAAAGCGCTAGCACCTTCCTTCATTTACTTTGCGCAGACTAATTACAATAACTACACCTGCAGGATCCATTTTTTTGGCTTGACACATTGGGTATTAGAGAGCAGTGATTAACTGCTGTGATTTGCTATTCACTTCACGGCAGTCATAAGACAGCAGGAGAATTTGCTTTCTCTGCCCAATGTGAATGTTTTATTTTGTATTAAACTGAAGGCATTAAATTCTCTAAAAGTTTTCAAGCAATTTATCCTCAAAGCTGCTGTATTATAAAACATTTATAATAAGAGTCATGGTGTTCCGATACCCTTTTTTCATTCCTGATGTCGATTCCTCTTCCTGTTCTGTGGGTATCGTCCAATTCCTACCAATCTCATGACAATTCCTTTAAAAAAAATTGCTTATACACCAAAAAACAAAAATATATACTAACGGCTGTATAACCCTGTAAGGAAGTGATGATGGCAATTGTGTGAACCCTTTGAAAAACAAATACGTACAGTACATAGAGAATGAATGGCACAGAACTTATTTTATTATGTAGATTGACAGTCATATGTGAAAAACAATACAATAAGTACGGAACACACAACTATTACTTTCCTTAAAAAGCTGTTAAACTACACTTTTAGTGTGATCATATCCGATGCCAGTATCGGTACCGGAACATCTCTAGATGAGAGATGACACAAAATAAAAGAATAAAGATACATTTTGTGTTTCCACTTAATAAACAATATTATCAATTGACAGTTTATAAACTTAAAATGTGATGTAAAGTATGTCCCTAATGACATTTGCTAATGGGCAAATTATTGTCTTCTGTAAACAATTTATTAAGCAAACAGTACTTTTGCTGAGAAATGAGCATGAAGGGCACATAGACTAAATGTATCCCTAAGCTTGTTAGTCCACCTCCTAACACAAACTAATTACAACAAAGTTGGATTTCTACACTGGAATGGACGCAACAGGTCCGAGTGAGTGACACCTGCCCTCAGCCGAGGCATCTCTCTGTACTTCTCTGGACTAGTGGTAAAAAAGATAGACTGTAAGGCCACTGGTACGAGGCCACGGACTGACAAAAACAAACCTGGATATGGACCAGACCTGGATCTGTTCAAGTCCAAGATGACTCTTTCTATGCCAATGTCTAAGTGCCCCTGAGCAAGGCACCTTTATCCCCACATCTTCTCCACGGGCGCGGCCTACTGCTCCGTGTGTTTGTGTCTATCGTCTATTTTGGGCAGCTGAGAGGTGTCGATGATGGTGAAGTTGATGTTGAAGGAAGAATTCTCCGCGGACCCAAAACTTGATTGTTTAGTTTAAAGTTTATTACACAAAAGTCTTACAGATCAGGACGAACTCTAGAAATCCGGAGACATCCACACGCCAATAATGGAAGCCTGCCTTTGCCCACATTATATAGAGAGGTTGCGACCCAAGGCAAAACAACGTCCCAAATCTCGTGGTTCAACAGGACATAACTGCATGTGTCTAAGCATATAATGTAAATGAAATAGTGTATTCATAAAGACATGCCTCATCTCTAATGATGATGTCCCATGTTCTATACTCATCCATTAACAGGTCAGAGATCATTCCCTAGAGGAGAGAACTAACTAAAAATACAAGGAGGAATTACCGAGAATCTAAAGATGAGGGCTGCATGCTTAAACATGTGATTCTGGTTCATACTCAGGTTACAGGGATTTATATAGCTGAATTTACCACATGTCTTTTGACCTGCTGTGTTCACACGGATGGGTCAAAAGCTGAGGACACATTTCTGTGTCTGTGCATGTGTGTGGGACCAATAAAAGAATCTTGAATCATTTCCATTAAGGTACATTCTTCAGGGCAATGGACCCCCCTTCATTTGTCCTTTTAAAATCAAGGGGGTATAAAGAAAAAAATCAATGCTGCTTTACTGTGATGCCTTGAAGAAGGGTAGCATCCAGAGGAGGGGCCAGTGAGGATCTCAAGGGGAAATCAATAGATAGTAAGTAACAATACAAATAAAAAAGTCAGTAAAAGAAGTATAAAAGAAGATGATTTCTACTGCAATCTTTTGTTGAAAGCAGGTCCTATTGGTTTATCGAGAAGGAAAATGTTGAGCCGCCAAAAGAAAAGACGACTCTCTACAAGATGAAAACGATGAAGGTAATCACTTCTAGAGTGAAGAGAGGAGACGTGAAGTGGTTTGCTCCACACACTCAACCTCAAGGCCCTGTAAGATGGAGCAGTCCCAGTCAAAGCTCCATGGTGAAGTAAAATCAGCCTTATCCTTCCTCCCATCCTTTCCTCTGGAGGAGAATATTGTATGTTTCTATGGGTGGGAATTCAATGTCAGCTGTACAGAAAACGTTTATAGCAAATAGCTTTTCAATAATTGATGTATTTCTCTGCAGCAGGGTCTCCTGATCGAAGATGTGCTCACTCACTGGAACCTATCTGAATACTATATTTCAAAGTTAGTGCTGACATGACATTGGTCTCTGCATACTAGTGGCTTGAAACTGGAGCTTGAATGAATTGGGTTAGTCACTCATCAAGAGGTACAGCGCTGGGCAGTTACCTACTTTCCATCCACAACACTTACATTTTCCAGTGCCCAAGGACATCAGCTGCTCGCTTACAATCTCCATCTGTCCAGTCCCATCTGTTCAGAAACGTGGAATTGCTGTCTTCTTGCTCACAGGTGAACTTGACCAGTGATCAAGGTGAGCAACCACCTGCACCAGCATGTGTGACAGTTGGGCTGAGTAGATTTTCAAAGAAGAATCTGTGCTTCTCCTGAATGAGAATGGATTTAGAGAACCTCTGAAACTATATTGTTTCCTTCACCGAGGAGGTTATGTTTTCACCTCAGCCTCTTTGTTTGGTGGGTAGTTGATTTGTTTTTTTGATTACACAAAAACTACAGAACGGATTTCAATGAAACATGGTCAAGTAGGGAACACGGACAAAGAAATAACCCGTTTTTGCGCAGATCAGGATAAAAGAATGGATCAAGATTTGTTATTTTTGCACTTTCTTTAACCTTGATTTACTCTACCCATATGCTACGTACTATCTTTGTGGCTATGAGTTGCATGTTGATAATTTGGTAATTAGAATAAGCTAAGTAAAATAAAGAAGGAATCATATCCCATGACCTTCGCAGTCACTATCTCAAGAGAGAAACAAGATACAAGAATATCTCTGGGGTCAGATTTAAGGTTTATATTAATATTTTCTGTACTTTAGTTTTAATTTTGTGTTGATTTGTTCTTAAGTTTAGAAGACAAGTATTCAAACACATAAAAAATAACACGAACATCTTGTGTGCACGTAGTTCAGAAACAACATGAAACGTAACGTGGCAGGAACTGCCAGGACATCAGGATTAAAGTGACTGGAATGATCCGGATAAATAGCATAATATATATATATATATATATAGTATATTATTATTGTAATTTCTACGTGAAATATAATTAAATTGGACATAATGATGGTCATTACTCTGTAGTAAAAATGTCCTGAGAAGACAAAGTGCTGTTGGGCTTCTTTTTTGGTCTAATGTCAGCAACGTGTCTGGGTACAGTTCATCAAATATTCCTCCTAAAGTCATAGTTCCACTGAGTAAGCGTTATGACCTTTTATATTTGAGCTGACTAATCCAGCCGTGCCGCTTTGTTGTTCAGTATTTTTTCAATCCAGTGGGCACGGCTGAAACACGACAAGGCTGTGCAGGAAGAAACCATCTGGCCTTTGACTTAGTGCAATGATAAATTATTGAAAACATCCCAAACACAGCATTGTCTTAGTCCTAAGTTCCTGCCTCATGTCCCGTTAAACTGACACACAGCTGCAAAGCAGTCAGACCCTTTCAAACTTTATTTCTTCATCCATGTTCGTCCAATAACGATCAGCTAAGGGCTTAATTTGTGCAGGGAATCATGACATTTCTGTCAGTCTAAATGTCTTCTGTTGCCCAAAGTGCTTTGGATCCCGAGATCAAAGAATATGCATTCCTGTCCATGTGCATTACTTTATAAATTCTGAGCAAAAAATATCCCTGTTTGCTCCCTATTCTGTTTTTAGCTTTTAAGCTCTCAAGTGTGGATAGATCTCTGCTCCTTTGTTGTCACTTCCATTCCACTCTGAGCTGTAATTGTGCCTGTTAGACAGAGAAAGTCTTAAGAAGTTCAACACAGTTGCTGTCATGGGGTAAAAATGAGTGACTCATTTACAGTACATGTGCTGTGGATTAAAGAAGGGAACATGGCCCGCAGAGTTTTCACTCAAGAGCAATAATCATATTTATCTCATGAACTTCATTCGACAAGAGGTAACAAAGACTGCCCCTGAAACAGTTGCAGTAGCAGACAGTCAAATTCATGTGTTCAATGGAACAGAAAATATAAAATTGCCACATCAGAAAGTGGCACATGATCTAACATGCATTACATTCACAGCAGCAGATCAGAGATGCTCATGGGGCAGATTAAGAAACGTTTATAAATTCGGTTGTAAGTGAGTAGCCTACTGCTAACAGAGGCCAACTCCCAATGGTGATAATCCTGATATATGAGGGCAGCCTCATAAGATAAGACATTTTCAAATTCCAAAATTTACAGAGAACCCCTGTGTTATTGATTTTTTTAGATTACTTGTGATGTGCAAAGCTCACAGAGCATCATGTTGGTGGGTCTTCAGCTGATCAGGGGGAGGTTGTTTCAGCTGCAGCTCGCTCTCTGGAGGAATCATGCTTGGACTCATTGATGTATGGTTTTGGACTGGGTGCAGCCATCTTTGCGATGCATCGTTGTCATGATCAATGTCATCACTTATGTCCAAGAGTCCCAGCCCCCACTGCCAAAGGGAGCTGTCCACTTGCAGCATCTGCTGCACTTCCTTACGCCCCCGGAAACACACCTGTCAAGTCTGAAAGGAGAAGAACATTTTTTGAGATAGGCAAATTACCTACTTACATTCAGAGAGACAGAGATTCCTTACATTGAAGCAAGATGTACCATACTATATATATAATAGTCTTACAGTTAAGAACTTTATTTGTCTTCACGAGAGCCTTAAGTGATAATTAAACTCTATACTCATGATTGTACTATAATAAGATTAATGCAGTGCTTCAAAGATATATGTAGGTCCACACTCGAACAATGATCAGACAAGCAGGTTTGCCTCTGACTCTTGAAAGCGGGATGTGTTTGTCAGGAAGTGAAGTTTTAAGCCCCGCAGAGGACCAGACTGGAGCCTCTTGGCAGCTCTGCAAAAGGGAGCTTTATTTTTAGCAGTTGAACAACAGGAAGGAGAAAAGGAGGCCAATTCTACCTGGCAAGATATGTAGGAATGATGACATCGGCTCAGTGGAGTGTAAACGGAGCAGGGTGAGGTTGGTACAGTTTGATAGGTTGAACACCGTTGGAGGGGAGAGGGGACGAAAAGTGAGGCAAAGGGAGAAAATAGACAGCGGAGCAGGGACGGGGGTTCCACAGCTTTGGAGACAGGGTCAAAAAGGTTCTGCCATGATCAGCCACAGAAAGGACTCGTAGGATTAACAAACAAAGAAAGGAGCGATCAAGAAGTGCAGTTATAGTTCATGCAAACACTGGCTTAGTCACAGCCATATAAAGCTATTTATAGATATTTAAATAGCAAACACAATTGTCTCTGTAAACACTTGGGATATAAGCTATGACAAATATTACCGAGGACCAAAGAGTAAACAGCAAGATGTTTCGGTGCTGGATAATAATATGAGCATATTTTCAGTTTCTTATCATCCTTGATTTTATCATCAGAATATGACCTTTACTGCCCTTTACTTGGCATTCACAGAGCATTTCACAGAGTACAATTACATCTGGATATTCATTTACAGGAAGAAAACAATACAGTATAGTCAGTAGGCGACTTCTAGGGGGATGCTATCCCCTCAAAACCAAAGTGACCAATTCGGCCAACATCCTAGAGCAGAGGTCATCAACAGGGGGTCCGCTACCCCTAGGGGGTCCGCTGAGGTACTGCAGGGGGGTCCTAAAATCTTTGGTTGATTAGACAATTTTTAAAATTTTTTATTTATTTTCGAACCAATTTTTTCCCACAAATTGAAATGTCTTTAAATACACATTAACATGAGCTGAGCATCTGTTACAGTCAGATTGACCATCAGCTGCACCTCTGCAGGCAAGATTCACCCCCACCTCCGACTGATCAATTCCAAAAGTTAATCATCTGGAGAAACCCTTCCAAATAATACTCATACATTCATAATCGGTGCTCATCCCCCTTGGTAGAAATTAAAAAAATCACCTCTTTAATGCAGTAGTGTACAGTTTGTCATCATCAAATCCTTCAACATCACAAATCAGGAAAGCCTTACACCTTCTCATCATGTAGGACACATTTTCAACAAACTGAAAACCCAGATCTGTTTGCATTATGTTGCTACTGAACTATGACAATATAGGAACTTGCTGATCTTTAACATTTCAGATACTCAAGGCACCTGAATGTTTCACCAGCAATTATCGCTAACGTTTTAGTAAATGTAAAATTGAATAAATGAATATCAACTTAAATATTTTTTGTTCTAGTTATGCAACATCAACGTCTGTCTTTCGGTGTAAGATCTCTGTACACACATGAGTGTACTGTGCTGACAGCTCTCAGTGTAGGCACATGACCCGTATGCTGAAATCTCAAACTTGGCACAGTATGCGTCTGTTGATACTCCATCTTAGAGATACTGCACTTCTCAGAGTCTGCTGCTTTCACTGATTCATTCAGGTAACAGAAACCAGTGAATTCACTGCTCATATCTCATGACATGCTGCAGATGCATGTGCCTGCAGGCTTTTGTAGCTTTGTTGTTATAGTTTTGTTGTTTTGACCATCGGTGTATTGGTGCATGAGTAGACTTGAACTGCCAGCCACTGCGTCATATTCAGTTGCATGGAAAATACAGTGAACGCTACCAGGAAACTGTTTACACGTGGCTTTTCATCTGCCATCCAAGCTATCACAACAGTGTGGTTGGAGCAGAGGGCATCCAGGCTTTCAATTGGGTTGAGGTTTGTCAGATTGAGAGTGGAAAAATTTGGTTTGACATTCAGCAGCCCTCAATGAGAAGTTAAAAACACAGTTCACCATGCATGCCCGCGACCCTAAATGATCCCAGGAGACAAATGATCTCAGAAGACAAGTATCATCTTAGCCTACATGTCAACTTGTTGTGCTCCATGTAGACCACCCGTCCCCTGAACAAGACTCAGCCAGAACCACCACCACCCGCCCACCTCCTTGAAGTACTGCCAGCACTTTAAATGCAAATAACAGGACAAACTATCCAGCTGCCTGTTTAGGAGGCATTTTTCTTAGATGGAGATTAGTGAATAATTTAAGGGCAAATCCAATCTGCTAGTCACAGGGGTGTCATGCGTGTGTGTTAACTTGGTCTGCAAGGCAGTGCTGCAGGGGAAGGCCTTCTCTGCTTTTCATTACAGAGGGCAGATTGGGAAATGGATCAGGCTCTGCATTCATTAGTGAGCACACAGAGGCGTGATTACGGCACACAGACCTCCAATTCCTCACCTGTCAGGATTCTCTCACACCAAAGTATTTATCAAGGGGAAAATGAATGTTCCCCTCATAAACACCTTTTGATGTCAGCTTTCTCTGCGTATGACAACCATTAGCAGGTAAAAGGTATTAGGTGCAATTAAAAGAAATGATGGATAGGTAATCACTTGGTGCATGCCATCACCTCTATACTTGTGTCTAGAATATGCATAGAGAGAAGAAGAAGACGTTGGCACAGGACCAGGTTCCACCTCTAATTAAGGACAAACGCCCCCAATAATTCCCATGTCACGGAAACAGCTTGATGGTAAAACCTCAGGGGATGAAAGGTCAAGCCAACAAATCAAGATACTGTACTGACATGTCGGCTGAAACTATTACAAAAGACCCTGTAGCAGACTTTTCAGACTTTCCAATTACAATTCTTTGTGCGCCTTTAAAAGTTTTAAGAATTCCTTTCATCTTTTATGGAGATCCCTTGAATAATAGCCTGATGAATCGGAGCGCACAATGAGCTAATTAACACACATCTGATATCCCGCAATTCATCAGCCCCCTTGTGTGTTTTTCTTTTTTCCAAATGTTATCAATAAATAATGCTGGCATCGTGCAAGAGAGTGTGACTGAAATGTAAATGAGATTGGCTTTCTGACTCACATTGTTCCGCTGTTGGTGTCTGGTCTTTCAGGGAGTTACTTCTGAGCTTAATTTGGGTCACGACTGGCAAGGTGTTATTTTTAAACATCAGCCCCTTTAGCCAGTGTCTGAGCCACAATAACTTCAAGCATGCGTGATTTGCATTTTTAAAAGGACAGCTTGGAGATCTGGTCTACTTTGTTGATTCTGTTCCTTCACTGCAGGGGTGGGGGACCTTTTTCCTAGCAAGGGGCCTTATTCATTTTAAGAACATCCATCACAGACCATACTGAATTATTGAACACACATAATATACTTTGGTGCTTGATTTGGTGTCTTGGCTATTGTGTCTCATTTTTTTTTATTGTCATTTTAACTAGTGTTTGTGAATTTAACCTTCACCATTGTAAAAGTGTATTTTTTATTGATGCAAATCCTTTCATATATGCGAAATGTGCCATACAAACACACTTTACTTACTTACTCTTTTGAGAGGTTTGTGTGAACAATGGCTGGCAATGCACCAGATGGTAGAAATAGCCTTACATGCTGTGCAAAGACATTTCTCCTATGAATCAAACTCAGCATTGATTCCACGCACAAAAACCATAAGTGTTAGTTGTTTTGTCTGGTGTTTCATTACAGGCCAGAGGGAAAAACTGGAAAAATTCAGCCATTGTCCTTGAGTTGTTTATTTTATTATCTTGCGCCTGATCAATAAATATCACAAATTCAGCTTGTTAGCTATAAGCTCACTCTCCACAAAACTTGCCTGCATTAGATTGTCTCTGGCAGGAAGTGGTCTAGTGAAAGCACCCAAACTTAATCTGGGAACATTTGTCTTTATAACTCATCCAGTTAAGGTAAATTGTGTAATGATGCTCGAGATTGGACTTTTTCATTACTGCAAGTGTGTCTCAGTAATAAGGCAAACTGATAGGGCTAGATTCCACCATTTGTCTATTTTGTAAACTTTAAATAAAGATGGACGACATGACTGCTCCCCTAAAGTGAAGCCAAATCAAATCCATCCTCCTCCATGTTAACAATACAGAATCTTGAAGTCTCAAAGATGGTTTCTCTCATTTTGATTGAGATTGGGTCTGAACATCCTAACTCAGCATATTGAAATGAAAGTGGGATGCTCGCATGGCACTGGGTCTCACAGACGGGCGGTAATTAGACAATTCTCAGTGTCTATATTTGGACGTTGAAAGGCTTACTTCTCATATTTGTTCCAGGGTTTAACTCCGCCATTAAAGTTTGGCTCTGGTGACTGACCACATTTTGGCATGGGGGTAAATGATATGTGAAAAATGACTTCCCTGGCCACAGTAGGCGTGTGTCATTGATGGCTTTTCCACTTGACCCCTTTTCCATTACAGAATTTGACAGAGTTGGTATTTAATATTCTGCTACTATTCTGGGCCTTTCGCAGATCCAATTAGGCTCCTGAATTTACTGGATTATGACAAGACCATTCGGGATTTAAAAGGCTTCGGTTCTGTCTTTGTAGAGGAATTATCACAGATATTTTAGGGGGAGAAAAATTTAATTGGTTCTCTATTTGTGTGTGGAAACATGTGAACTTGTAATAAATACATAAATCTGCCCTCTGACGTGAACACAAATACAGACATTGTGTTTTTAACTCCAAATTTGCATTTTGTAAAAGTTAATTTATTGTAAATAAAAAATGAAAATAGAACTTAAATAAAGACTGTATTTACACTAGTTGCACTACTATATTGTAATTATTGGGGTTTTGAAGTATCCCATTTTTGTGTTTAAGCTTCAAAATGTCATATCCTGATATCAGAATCCTGGATAAACCCTATTTTACTAGCAGGATTACTCTGAAAGCAACCGGCAGACTACCAGACAACTGCTGACTACCTGCACAGGTGGGCTTCAGCCAATCAGTGTAGCATGAACACAACAATGGTGGCAAACTTCTGGAGGGAAATCTTACTGCTGTTTCCTACTGTCTCAGGAACCTTTCAACTGTGACACACAGCCTGTAAAACAATGCTTTACTTATTCAGATACATATTGTCTCCATTAGGTGTTACTGAACTCTATGATGACGACCGACCCCTGCGCCCCTGGTTAGGTTCGGTGGCCAATTCTGTCTATTATGCTGCTGCTAATGGTAATTCACACACAATAATATCATTCAGGTCTGTTTTCCATCTTGCTTCGAAGACTGCTATCAGACTTTTTATTTATTTATGGAAGCACTAGTAGCGTGACCCACATGTTGTTAACAGCAGCCGCTCTTACACTCTACATCCAATTTACACATTCGGATGCTTTATTTTGAAACATTATCACTTTTACATCTATTTTATGAGCAGCAAATTAGAAATCATATTGCAGACATCTGGCTGTATTTGTTTTCCGTTGCCTTGTGAGTTTCATCTGCCATGCTTGAATGATGGCCCCCGCCTCCGAGTGGCGCCGGAGCCCACACCATTTGTCTGGGCTCCTCTATTTTTTATATGCACAGGAGGTCTTGTCAGGTCTTTCTTCTTTTTTTTTCTGTCACATTTTGAGTAATTTGTTTGCTGAATCACACAAAAGCTACTCTCAGTTCACGAGCAGCCCCCAGGTTCGACCAGGAAGGGGAAAAAATGTGCTTCTTTAAGCACAGCTCTCATGTCCACGCGATGTCCTGATATCCTCCTCGGTTGTTTGGCGTGCCATGGGAAAACACACATTGTGTATTCACCAATCACAAACAGCAAGTGACAGAGGATATTCCGCCACACTGGCCAGATATGTAAAATTACTGGGAATGAGTTTCATGCTGCGCTGTGCCAGAGTGATCTGCAAGTCTAATAGTTTTGGCCTGCATGGGCTTATCCAAAGTGAGGGAAGTATTTAATGAATTTAAAATACCTATTTAGTACAACACCATTGTGGAGGGAAGCATCCATCATTTGTTGGACTATTCCCCTCACAGCCTTGTCTACCTGACCATGACATTGCCTCTGTAGCTGTAACGTGAAATTGATATAATGAGAGTCTTTGTGCTGCATGTTCACACAACTGAGTGAGCCAAGCATCTGAGGCTTTCTACCTAAATGTTGTCTTCTGAGACTACAGCCACACTGCTACGTTTTTAATTGAAAACTATGGATACGCCTGGTGATATGGAAGTTTTCTGGAAACTGGTGACAGGAGAAGTACTCAGGCAGCAGCTGATGTCTCATGCAGGAGGTTTTAATGTAGACTTGATGCATCAAGGAGACCAGAAGGTGAAACAAAATACGATATATATATATAAGATGTCTCCCCCATATATCTTCCTCTACGTGCGTCACCCATTCTAACGGCACATCCATGACTAGTTAGAATTGATGTTACATTTAGGTGTTCACATCCTATTGGATAGTTAAGTCTAAAGCATGCATAACTAAATCACATGTGTCATTACGTCTTGCCACTGGTGAAATACTCAATAGAGTTAAAGTCGGTGAGAGTCTGTCTGGAGCATCTGAGTTAGATATGAAAGTCCCTCAACCTAGACACTACAATGTACTGTTGGTTGGCCCTTCATCTAAAACCTGACCTTGGGTACTGCTTGGAGAGAGAAGGGAGTATATGTGGAATTTAGACAGGCACTGTTCTCCTGTACAAATATAACGTTATATACAATAAACATAGTATTTAGTGGCATATACAGTAATGTGTGAAGCTGGTCAAGAATTCCTCAACAGCTGCATTTTGATTAAAAACTCTGGCACTGCGTTTTAGTCTGGAATTGGCAGAAACAGAGATGTTTGGAAACTATAACATAGAAGCAACGGCATGCTGATTGGGGATTTTTCCAGCATGATGTAGCCTTCACTGATTTGTCAGACCTATTGTATTACATGACCCCCTTCTGGAAAACAACTAGTGTATTACACAACATGGATAATCAATTACAAGCGTGGCTGACACTTTTGTCGTTGCTAACAGCTGTTGTAAAGTTAAACTCTGCATTTTACAACGATACGACTGCTTACATGCGTTTAGGGCACAAGCTGTTATTCAGGAAATTCATGTTCGCACCAGCATGCGCATGTCGAGTGTACGTGAGTGGTCACATGATAGGTGTTTACATTAGTATGGATGGGATTTTAAACTGAGAAGGAGCCAAAGCACATAGACAGAGATCGTTCAAACCAAAGCATCGTAGTATGCAGTCTAGGTGTGATCTTCCTCAGCCTGGCTCAAGGTGAATTATCATGTGTGTGTGTGTGAGTGTGTTTAAAGGAATGTCTGGAAACAATTCTGGTTTTCTGTGGATACGCGAGCAATACACCACCATACCAACTTAGCTTTCCGCTCCCATTCCGTGTACTTCCTATCTGCCTGTTGGAGCTCATTAAACAGGGCTAAGGGACTGGGTGAAGTGAGCAGCATGTCCTGAGGAGGAAGCTTGTCTTCCAAAAGCATTACCATAACCTAGTGTATCTATCCTCCGGGCGTGCTGGTCTGCCATTCCCCACTCTGTTTGCAGTGGCCCGGAGCTATGTGTGTATATCTGCTATTATTAGGTGCAGAACTGCTGGAAGGTATGGAAAACTGCCAGGGAGGGCAGCTATTTTTAGCAGCTGGTGCTCGGCCCTGATCCTTCTCTTTCCCTACCTCTGTTTTTCCTTCATATTTGAACATGCCATGCTCTCTCTTGCACCGCTGCTCCACGTGCTGACTGGGCACTGGTGCATTGCCCCCTCTTTCAACTCCCAGTCCACCTCCATGCCCATGTGCTGATAGATCCAAAAAGCCCCTGCCGCCTCCTTTTATCTCCAAAACTGCACCGGATGAGAAGATGCGCAGAAGTTTTGCTTTAGAGGAAAAAGAAAATAGTAAGAAGTGCATTGTAGGGCTCGTATAGGGTCTATTTTTAGAAAGCTTATCTCACATCTTTTAATTTGACTCAGCCAGTAGTCAATTAATGAACTTCATGGCTGGGGCTTTTGAATCATTTCTTGCAGTAGCTATGCAGAAAATCCATTCATATAGTCAGTGATATACACTAGTCCTCACTGACATTGCGGTGCTAATGCAGGCAAGAGAACCCCCCCCCCACACACCACCACCACCACCAGCACCACCTCCACCTCCCTCCACTCTGCAAGCACCACAAGCTGAGAGCGGCCACAGACGCAGCTCTCCCCCTCTCTCCCCCTCTCTTCCTCTCTCTCTCCGTCTTCCTCTCTCACACGTGTGCTCGCTCACTCCCTCCTCAAACATTTGTCTTCTCGATTTTGTTTGACTATCATTTCCGTCTCTCACTCCTGAAACTACAAAACACTCTTTCCATTCAGTCAGTTTTTTTTCTTTCTTTCTTTGACCCTCAACTCTTTTTGTCCTGCCAGAGATAAAAACCTCCTCCCCCCCTCAAGCTGCATATCGACCACTTTAAAAAATCGTCAGATCTCAGATCTCTCATCTTGATTGCCTTGATCATATTGTTTCTGGGACACTTTTGAAAGGAGACAAAAGACATGAGAAGGATATGACCGTGTGATTATATCATCCTCCAAAAATATCTAATTTGTCAGCTGTCGTTCCAGAGCCAGAGAATGGCAGCATATTCAAACTGCTCCTCTATTCTACCTATGCATCGTTGAAAGAAAAAACAAACATAGTTCAGCTGTTCTCCATCCAGAGAGTTATTTCTGGTGTGGAACATGATGGCTATAATCATGAGAGCCATATGGCATTATCGTATCTGTGTTTTGACGGCAGCGCAGAGGTCGCTCAGCCGCCCATGTTCGACGCAGAAGTTAACAGTGTTGTCAAGGCTACCGCATGCATAATGTTAGCCTGACACATTATTTTCCTCCTCCATATTTAAAGCCACAACCACAGTCTATGTTCCATGCTTTAAAAGGATCTGTAGAAACAAATTGGTCAACTGGAATGGCACTGAGAGCATATTCCTCTGCCCAAGGCCCAGCAGTCCTTAAATCCAATCAAGCTCCACCAAATATCATACACTAGTAGCTATCGGTTCTCTAAATTTGCCTGATTTTTTATTTTTCTTCAAGATCCAGGAATTATTCCCCGGGGAGAATGCTTGGATCCACCGCCTGACCCGTACCAAAATTGTAGGGGATCTTCCCTGACCTATACTGCATCCTTCCACCAATGTTATCTTGATTACAACCAAACGTACAAACCAACCGAACAGAACAAATGGAGAGGGCTGAAAACCTAACCTCTTTGGATTTTCTATCATGGCTGCAGGCCTGTAGAATAAACATCAGCTATCAGACATGTTGTCACAGACAGAAGAAGAGCCGAGAAAGGATCATGAACAATAAAGCTTATGAAAGACTGTATAGGCAGAATGAGACAGGAAGTGACAGAATGAGAAGACCAAGAGGCTGGACGGCTGGCCCAGTGTGTTCATTTTGTGGGGCCACAAATCAATCAGTGTTTTGTGAGTCAGAATGGACAATTTGTGTTTGCAATGAAACAGCGGCAAGCGCGCACAGTGTTGGAGCTCGATCAAGATGGATTGCGAGTGAGCGCAGCCACCAGTGCGGACCTGGAACATATTTTGCTTTCTTAATTCACTCAAGTTCCTTGTGTAGCTTATTCAATGAAAACATGCATTAGAAGCATTAAACACAGCCTTTCTGTATCCACCTACAGCAAGCGGCTGACCCAACGTGCTGCAGACCAGTGCAGTCAAGAGTGTACATTCAGTAAAACTGACTTTCACCATTTTAGTATAGAAGAGAGGAGCATTATGCCTGACACTTCCTATACCAGGGTAATATATTGTTTGTGAACATCGTGAAGTGTATGTAAACACTATACATCCACTGCTACCAAATCCAAACAAACACATCCTTACATGCAAGCTGAATGTACTCCAGGATTTATCCTTCCATCGTGTGTAATACCTCTGGAATAGATTTCTTTTTCATGTGCAGCAGCCATAGCGCTCGGTACAGTAATGAGCTAGGTGATATTTAGTGGGTGGCCCCCTGACAAAAGCGAAGTGACAGCTGCATGCTAGGTTGTAATTTGTTTCTCATAAAACCCGAGTTCTGTGTCCAAGCTTGTTACATGTGAAAATGTGTCACACAAGCTGCATTTCACTGGTAAGCAAACAGCAGTTTCAAGCAGCACACAAAACCCCCTCATCTCAAGGGCTGACGCAAGATACCATCATATCTCTGCTTAGCCATGTTGTGTTTAATACGTCTGACACGGCTGCCATTTCCAGTGCAATGTGGTTTATTGTGTAAGAAATATTGCATTGGTTGTTGGCTCACAAGGAATTCAACAGAGGATTTTTTCATCCAGATTTATGTATCAGTCCGGACGATCCATTCGAAACTCCTTTCTTAGAGAAATATTTAGACAAACACCACTTGAGAACATGGAGCCTCTGTCCGGGGACACTTAATTCAGAGTGGATGAACTTGCACCAGTCTTTCATGAAGCTTGAAATCAGAGTTGTGAAATCGCTGAAATGTAAAAATCTGGGTCTGCTCCTCAGACACTCACGCTAGAATGTGCTATTGCTGAAATTATACAGGAATAACAGGAATAAACACAATTAGAACCCAGTTTGGGTGCATGCCAGTCGGCGCACATCTTAATCCAAAAATAAGAGACTCGAGAGATTTTCTGTTTGCTCATTTGGATAATGATGACTCTTTGGTGAGAAGAACTGTGATTGTGAGGTTTGGAAAGACTCCATTGGTTGTGCTTTAGATTTTTGCCGCTGAGCCCATGCTTAGTTCTTATTTTGGACCATCCTGTCCATCAATTAATTATGCCTCAAAACAAACAGACTGTATCTTATGAATTAATTAAGATATATTCTCCTATGATTAAGGGACAAGGGCATCTATCAGAAACAGATAAACAACGTGGGACATTTTTTTAAATACTCTCCAGTTAGGGGACATGAGGAGGACTGACATTCCCCTTGTTAGCAAAATGAGCCAGTGCCTTCAATAAGCACGAGCTGCCAACCAAGCAGCTCAATATGTCTGTTTAATTCCAGCCACCTACATTATTGATTTATAATTAACAAGTTGCAATTCCCTGTGTGTGTATATTCCACAACCACTAGCCTCCACTTCAAAACGTGCACTGATGATAGACAAACATGCCTCTGTCTGTATCAGTTACATCCCCATAGGCTCTATATCGCTGCGTACAGAAATGCACTGAACACATTTCCCTGCAATTTTTTCCAGAGGGACCACATGTGAGAACGCCTGTGAAAGAAAACACACAACCTCAGCAGCAGGATGGAAACTCCATGCTCTACCCAGGCGCCAGCCCTCACCTGAATGTTCAGGATATTTTCTTGATCTTGTGACCTTGTCTGACCCGGACACTCTCCTGCTGCATTCTTCAAATGTGAAAGGAAAACTTCCAGACCTGATATTTTGGGATTAGAGAAGACCAGCAGGGATAGTCTTCTTCAGTGTTTGACACACACTAGGAAATAACAGATTTTGAAAGACATTTAGAATTGCATTAATAGCCCAGATTGGACACATCCTCATTCGATGGACAAATATGGAAAACACCAATGTCAGAAAATGGACGATTGTGCAGTTTTTGATTGGCTTAATGAATGAACAGATTAATTAACTATCTTGAATAACCTTGCTTTTTTTTAAAAAAACAGAGGAATCTCTAAGACACATTGCAAACAGACATTAAAATGGGTAATGTTGTAAAAGTAACAATGTCATATGAGGAAAATGTGTTTATACCTTAGCTTCTCATGTAATTTTATTTCTATACCTGTGACCAAATGTGTTTTTAAAATCTAATCTGCTGTGAGCTTTTGGTGAATTGGTTTTTAGCTTATCTTTTGGAGGAAGCTCGCCTTTAGTTATTTATTTCATTTCTAATTGTTGAATCTTCTTTCAAATATCCCTTCACCTTTGTGTTACTCCCCTCTCATCCCATGAATTCTATTTTGGAAACCTAATTGTTCATGATCTAGGATATCATAGATTTGATCCATGTTTAGATTTTTGATCATCCTGTACACCAGTGGTCTCGTGTGTCTGGGCCCTGTCTTCTGTCCAGTCTCTGGCTGCTAGAGGTCACCAAACTGTGGGTCCTGTGGAAATTAGCCCCCTTGAACTATTACGAGAACTTTCTTTAGAAAAGTTCATTCATGTCAAATTCAACCGTTTCAGTTTTAGGCCTCTTTCAGCGATTTAATAAATGAAACTAGAACACTGTTAGACTATTTTCGTTGCGAGAGGTTGAGGCAATCTCTATTATAGAGTTGGCTGTGAGGCATCCCAGTGGACCCAGGACTTGTAGCTGCGTGTGATTGTGTTTCTTCTGTCCCTGTCTCTGGAGCGTTTGCATCTACTCGAGCGCAATAGTTTCCACAGAGAGTGCCACTTTACCTGACTCCAACATGATTGACGTAAGAGGCAGACTGAACCCCCATTATAATATTCATTACCTGTGCTATTGGGAGCCACATGTGCAGGGCTGAGCTTGCCACATCACACGCAGACGAGCCCTCCCTGGAGACAGGAGGTTGCTGGTGCTGCTTTTTGCTGGCTTTGTGTTAGTCTCATGTTGAGCTCCTCTCGTCATGACTCGTCCCATCCCAGCTGTGACTGGGGGTGCACATGTCGAGATCCCATCAAGACAAATGAGGCAGACCATGAATATACTTGTCTGTGAGGAAGGAGGCAGAAAATTGAGACAGACATTGGTGTAGCACCTCCGAGCATTAAACTGAAGTTATTAGATTTGGACGATATGGCTGGCCTGGATAAAACCAGAACGCTGGCGCGAACTGTTGTGCTTTCATCTGAAAAGAAGAAGGAGCGATCTACAGAGATTCTTTTTTTTTCTGACTTTGGTGATAAATGAAACCTGTACCCAGCCTGAAAGGTCACGACAGAGATGGAGGCTTGTGCTCTCAGCCGGAGTGGTGATAAATCGAAATGGTGATAACCAGAAATGAACTTTTTATCCGCATAGTCGGCTGCTTTGTTTTTCGATAATCTGCTGCTCTTACATCCCATCCATCAACGAAAACAGCTGTGATGTGAGTTGGTAGATGGTGTTAATCAGTCAAGCTGTTTGCTGACAGCGTCGTGAAAATGAAACCTGAAAAGCAAACTCATTTTCACCTGATGTCTCCGCCTTTTCTTTTCCCTATTTTCCCACTTTTCTGTGATCATGACTCACACAATCTGTTTTTATGAGTGCATGTGAAAAATGTCCATATTCAATGTAAGAATTACATCAAATCTGTGGAAACAGTTATAAGCTACCATGTTCAGGTCTGTGGACACCAATGTTCACTTTTGGGGACAGCGCTTCACCGCTTTACATTTTGCTTTCGTCGTTTCTACATGTATTTGCTGGCATTAATTTATTCAGAAGGTTGTTATCGCATATTTGTTGTTTAAATTGTGTAGGGGCTCAATTGATGTACAAAACTGACGGCAAGATTTAGAATAGACGCAGGTGCTCTCAAAAGATATTATTTTTATCAAATCAAAACACACATAACGCTCAGTTACACATGTGTGTGCTTTTTCAAATGTGTGTTTTAGGTCACAGGTCTATAAGTCAACAGTTTTGACACCTGATGAATGGACAGATCGATCGATTGATTCATTCAAGTGTGTAAATCCTGGTCGCCTGCAGATGGTCCTAAAATCTCCTCAGCATGATTAGTAGCTTCCTACTGAGAATGCTAAGTAACGAAAACATCACACAGAGCTCGGGCAGAGGGGGTCGAGTGTGTGTTTGTGTGTGTGTGTGTGTGTGTGTGTGTGTGTGTGTGTGTGTGTTGGGGTATGGCTTTGGTCTGCTAGCCCCCTTTGGCATTTCTCTAAGAGCCAATTCTTTTAAATGTTTTTATCAATGTGATGAGATGATGTCACTGCAGAGAGCAATGTGTTTCTCCTTTAACCTCTGAGAAGGAAAGATATTTATGGACTACTATATAGTACTATAGGATACTACTATATATACTGTACAGGAATACTGATATTTCATCAGACCAACCCAGACAGGGTGAGGCATAGTGAAGCCTCCTGATCGTCTGTATCAAAAAAAATCCCTGCGCTGTCAGGTGAGTGTGTGTGTGTTTGTTTGGTGTGTGTGTGCATCACATGGTCTGCGCTGCCCAATGAGGGTGTTGTTGCTTTGTGCTGAACTTTTCGTTTCTTGTCATTCTTCCTTGGTCGGGCCTGTCAAAAAAATGAATTTGCTTCACTGGTCACTGCATCAGTCACGCCTCAGCCCAGAGTTGCTCTAGAAAATTGCCTGGGCTTTAGAATAGTCCTTCGCTCAGAGCATGGGATTGTCCGTTACCAATATCAGGGTTTTTTTTCTTCTTCTTTATTTTCAATTCTGGGTGTATTCAGGCAGCCCCCAAAGCACGCACAACGTAATCCTACGTCATTTTTGTATGTCTGGTTGGAAAAAAAAAAAAAAATCCTACAGCTCATCTTTTATCCCTTGGCTCTTTGTGTCCTTTCTTTATTTAACTAACTTTTTCCAATTTCTCTCTCTGTGTTTTTTTTAACACGAGGCTGTCTTTGGCCATGTATGACTGGAGATCCCTTATCATTGTATTGTAGATATAAGTAGCCATAAGCACAAAGTCATGTACATGCACCAGTGCAATGTAGTTGCACTAGTGAGCTATTCATCCCCCAACAAAGGTAAACACTTAATGCTTCAATAATATAAGTATGACACAAATTAAACTTTATATTTATTGACAAATATATGATTATTAAGGAATTAAAAATGACCAAGAGTGGCTGTTTATGTGGACTGACATACAGACATCCAAATACAGGACTAGTATGAAATACACTTGTTTCCTTTGTGGAAACACACTGATTTCTCATTGTCATGATTCTGCCGCTGTGTCGGGCTAATTAGCTGCAACCAACATTTTGCAGATTTTACGAGTTGTCATTCTTACTTGAGTTTGCCTTCTCGTGAATATTCACAGTCTGTACCCAATTTTTCAGCTTATTCCGACACTACATAAACGCACAATTTGTCTTAATATCTGCTGTCTACACTAGAAGCCCCAAAGTAGAGGCTAGCTCATCATCAGACAATAGTTGCTGCTTTCCAATATTGCTGTACAGGATATATACAGTCAAGTTGCACAATATATGAGCACTATAAAGCAGAGGTGATCTGCAGGTTGTTGAAATAATTGTAATTGTCTCTTGCCTCGCTACTATCAATACGAAATATGCAGGAACAAGAAATTCATATTTCTACTTCTCTACTATTTACTTCTAGAAATTAGTATAATGAATAATAATTAACGAGTTTGATTACCTTCACCAGAGCATAACCATCCTTGTTCCCGTCTTTCTTTTTGTTCAAGACTTGACTCCATATCAGATGACTTCACATCCACAGATGGAAATAAAGTCCTTTTGGCCCAAGCCAAGTGATATATCGTTTGGTACAAATAACCCTTTCAAAAACGCAATCACACATTTGACCTTGCAGGCTCTGCCAGCTGAGAGAGCATGAGGGGATGGAGAGAGGCAACCCTCAGTCATTTAACAGACAAATGGAACAGGTTTGTTCAAAAGCCCCTTGACATCACTTAAGGGATCTTCACCTCTGAACACACACACACACACACACACACACACACACACACACACACACACAGGCAGTTAACACAGTTGCCCTTCACTATTGGATTTAGAAGCTGTTTTGTTTTTTTAGTGCTGAATTGTGCCGCAGTATTAATTGGGTGCAGATTTAGTTTCCACTCCTCAAGTAAATGGTTCTCCAGTGTATGAAACTGAGGGCGATTCTTAAAAATACCCGTCGGTGTTATACTTCCAAAGTGTTTACCAACAGCTCGGTTATTTCCTTGAGTGATGAATAGAGACATGTTGAAGATGGATGCCCCCCCAGCTACACCCACACCTGACATACAGTATGATGCAAAGCGTCTGCTGATTTACGCCGCCTCCTCGCCACCATATGGCTCCCATCACTCACTCCCCAGTGACCAGGATGGAGACCACTTCATCAAGGGAAGGGCAGCAGTTGTAGGGGTAGTCATGGTTATCGGAATTTCCAAATCAGCCAAATCAAACAAAAGCCTCAGGGCCCCACCTGCATCCCTCATCTCCCCCTCCTCGTACTCCTCAATCAGGCCGGACTTGTTTGTTTGCTAAACAATAACAGGCGCTGGCGCTCTCCATCCCGTGTCAATAAAAGCGATCAATGAGAAAGAAGGCATTCAATTTACGCTTAAATCCAAGGCTAATCAGCTAATTTGCTTGGTTCAATGTTGTATCTAATCTCCACACAAAAGGCTCCTCAAATGAGCACAAGGATTGTTTTTTTCTCATTTTACATAAGTCAGGCAATTGTAGTCAGAGGGATTGTGTTATACAATTGCCACTCTGTCTCGTGTATATGAGCTTATTTGTCAGAAACGTCATGCTTCCATGAAATAATAGCTATAAAAGAACAGAAATGTGCTTTCGGGAGCAAAGCCAGTCACAGCAGATTGAATATATAATCAGTTTTTATTCTTGTTGTATGTAATGATGCACTAATTAGTTTACAACCAGATAGTTTTACTAAAATAGGCTTTTTTGTCAGGACGAGGTTCAGGGAAGTGGTGTGAAGAAGGTCATAAATGTGATTAAGGTGCCGTTTTAAATTGGTACAAATGAAATGGACTCAAATGAAATGCCAGGATTCCAGCTCTCAGGTTACATCTCAACGGTGATGGTGTCATCTTTTATACCTTCTCGCTAATGGAAAATCATGTCTTGATAGACCCAACAACCTCCTCTAATTAAACATTTATGAGATTTTTTCTTTTCCTATGGTTTCTAGTGACAGGCAGGATGCAGCGATTTCCTGTCTCCGCCAGTGTGGAAAATGCCAGCGTTGAGGAAAACAAATTCTAATGCAGCGTGCAGTACGATGGAAATTATATGCAGATGTGATTGATCTGTTTATCCCGGATTGGAGCAGGCTACAATTTAGCATTATTACCATTTCCCAAAGTCAGTCATACGGTTTAAAATAAACAACCATCACTCTTTCGATTCATTTGTTTATTTATTATTTTCCATTTTTCCAAATGACACCCTCATGTGTGCTGTATAACTCTCACTCCGCTTGAGGAATTAATTCATTCACTCGTTCAGTCAATCATTCCCATTCAGCCCATTCCTTTTCCTCTGCACACTTACGGATGTGGAATAAAACTGTCTCTTTGCCCGTTGGGTTCCCGGATGCGATTTAGTCGTCTGCCTCGCCTTTAATTAGAGCATGATAACATGTTTTTAAGCTCCATCCTCCTCTGCTTCGCGTTCCACCAAGAAAGGCTTCATAAATAAATTGAGGAGGAACATCCACTTTTGAACTCACTGGGCTTTACAGTACAAGGAGACGAGTGTGCTCAGGAGTGCGGAAGTGGAAGTGGTGTGAAATGGGGAATGACGAGGACACACATTTTTTATTTTTAACTAGATCTTATCATACAAATACATCATGATTAAAGTGACGTGTGGAATATAACGATTAAGAAATAATCATATAAATTGGTTGCTGCTAATTTGTCTGTTGAATTATTAACTTGCATCTCAGTGAAAGTCATATTAAGCAAATAAAATTGAAAAATAAAACATTATAGGTTGTAAAGGCTCTTTATATCCATGCTTGTGGTATCTACACTGTACACCACTGTACTAGCCATCAGTATCTGCCCTATGTTTAAAGAGTGACTCAAATAATCAACATGAGTACATTTATTTTATTGGCGTAGGAAGAAGCTGATGATTTAAATGCTCCTGAGGTGGGGTCGGTCGGTGGCAGAGGGAAAGAGCTTTACTGGGGCATAAACAAACGTCCGATTTGGATCAATAATCCGAATGGCCAATGCCGCCTTAAGACGCGCACCATAAATCTCAGAGGGCCACCCCTCTCCCTCATTAAATTATAAAGGATCTGTGAGCCGTGAAACACTAACAGTGAAGTATCACATAGGTCGCTAAAAATAGAGCGGCCTAAACAAAGGAGTTTTTTTCCCCCTTCTTCTCCACATCCATATTGTTACTCAAGAAACCTTTTAACTACCCACTTCTCTCTTTCCCTGAGGGTCAAGAAGGAGAGGTGGCCAAAGCCCGGCATCCCGGCGCTCACATGTGTGTTTGCAGGGGTTTGTCGTCCATGCTTCCAACAAAACACAAACACATCCCTGTGATGTCATTATGTGGGGGATACAGCTGTTCCGGCGGATGGGAACACTCCCGCAGAAGTGCTCCGTCTCTGCCAGCAGGTCCGAGGTGCATCTAGTTGCTCCAATTTAAATTGCAAATCCACTTAAAGTACATAAGTCAAGAGTGCTCCCAGCTAAAATGCAAGCCGTGTTGAGTCTGGAAGATTTTTTAAAAAATCATGGACCTTGCACTTAGGAGAATTACATTTTCATGTGAGAAAAATGAAACGAGCGGAAAGGGGGAGGGGTCCCAACTCATCATCATCATCATCATCATTGTCACCTCAAAAAGGAGACCACCTATAATCTGAACATTTTCCTATTGTCTTTTTTGTTTTCCAGTGCAGTGAGAGATGGCCGTTAGGAGAGCGCTGTGCTCTGCTGATGTGAAACGTATCAGTGAGAAAGAGCAGTTTCCACACAAGTGACTTTTCAAGGCCCCACGGTATAAATATCAACCATCTGTGAGGCCATCTGCATTGTGGTGCTATATCATGCACCGAGGCCAAGCCACCACCAGGCGCAGACCGGTCGCCTCCTGTGGCATCCGTCACTGCAACATGAGACAAAGTGAGCTATCTCAAAAATCCCACCATCAACAATGCATGTGCCCTCGTTTCTCAAGTGGTGTTGCCATGCGTTTACCCATAAGTGAGGTCATCTTTTAAAGGAGCAGTCATGATAACCTCACTGTTGTGTAGTGTGTGGTGCCACCAGATCGCATCTTTCCTTCAAAGAGGAACATTTTGACACAGATGTAATATATGTTGACTATCAGGAGCATGTTTTTTTTGTATCTGGACTGTTGTGATTTCAGAGGCGGACATGACTGTTATTAGCAGCCATCCATCATCTTCTGTCAGCGGGTAATTCAACAGTTTAGAGCAGTTGTTGCATTTTGTGCTTTCTGTGTTGTAGCCGACTTCTGTGAATACCAGCTTACCAAACCACTTACATTACTCGTTACATGATTTTGTAGTCAAGTTTAACTTTTCACAGCGCATTATGCCATCTGACGGATTTTAACAGGTAGCGATTGCAACGCATCACTGCCTGGCTACAGCATAGACCTTTGAAAAATGAATAAATAATAATAACATTGGAAAATAGTTTTAAGAAGAAATAAACACGGTCTAATGACTTACATCCATCCTTTTAAACGTCAGGCTTCCCGACGCTGGCGGCAACCTAATTATTTGACAATTTAGTTTTAACCTAGCCTACGCTACTGAACGTAAAACTATGAGCGAAGTTGACTGGTCATCGGACTGGACACAAATACACAAGAATAATAGCAAAACATGGCTTAATGCCAAATAAGATCATTGTTTTAAACTGACAGTCATGGCAACTTATTAGCGAGATGTAAGCTATAGCTACCTTACAGGCTAGCCTATTGTAGGCTCTGATAAATGTTCCATTATCTGAATGATAAATTAATATACATATATACAATAAATAAATGTGTTTATTTTTCAGTTAAGGAACCCTGGTCTGTGAGTTTTCGGGAAGGGATGGGGCTGTCAGAGTGAATACAAATTTTTCTTTAGATGTACACATCACTGACCTGAACTTATAGTCCGTTAAGATATCTGACGGGGATTTAGCACACGTTACACTCATCTGCTGAAGGAAGTCGTGCTCGCGCAAGATACCGGAAGATGTTGTTCTCATAATGCGCCTGGCTAGAACGATTATTCATTAGGCTTGGATTTTTATTCGAATAAATTCTTAATGACGAATATTGGAATGTTCAAATATTTATTACCAACCCTAATGCCACCTGCTATTGTGTATAGAAGCCCGACCCCACCAGCTGAAAGACACCACTTCATCTGCCTCTCTCAACATCTGGATTCATCTGTCTCACCCACTGGTCACACTGAACATGTATGTGTTTGTGCGTCTGTGTTTGTGTTGGTGAAAGATGAAGAGAGACACAGGGAATGGATGTTTGCGCACACGCCTACTTCGGCACAAGAGACATTGTTTCGGGGCGATCTAGTTATTGGAACGGAATGGAATGGACCAGGGCTGGTGCTGAAGAGCAGGCCACTTGAGGGGGGAAAGAGAGAGAGCGGAGGGGCCAGGGGCGAGGGAGAACCCTTTTGTTATTTCTGTAGATTGTTGAGACACAGAGGAAAGGGGGTGTAGTAATGAAAGCCGCCATCCGCACAACAGCACTCCCCCCTGTTTGTTTACATAACTCATCATAAAATATCCTATAAGCAAAGCAAGTGATGGGTGGGGCAGTTATAAAAGATTGATAGAATATTCCATATTGAGAAGCAGAAGAACAGATGTTAAACTGTCTCTCAATCCAAGCATCATCAGAGCCTAGGAAATAAAAATAGCCCAGAAAATGTCTCCTGCTTTTTAAAATCAAAATCTTGTGAATTCATATCCAGTTCACATAACCTTCCAAATTCTGAAGACATAATAAAACACTTAATTATAAATAAATAAATGTAAATGTCTTCAGGGCTGTAAAAAAACAAGTGGAATCATCATTGATTAATCTGACTGCTCTTGAT
Source organism: Limanda limanda (assembly GCF_963576545.1). Lineage (NCBI taxonomy): Eukaryota > Metazoa > Chordata > Actinopteri > Pleuronectiformes > Pleuronectidae > Limanda > Limanda limanda. The sequence goes on from NC_083641.1 coordinate 7,545,599, forward strand.
CTGTGCTCATCAGGAAATAGTGAAGAATTAGTACTTTACACTTATTGTGAGTGAAGCCCAAGGGGATGTCATCATGTTGCTTGTGTTGGTGCTACAATCCATATTCCAAAGATAGTCAGGTTTGATATAATACACAGAAAAGGATCAAATATTTGCATGTGGAATAAGAAAGGTTAATTTCCTGATCATTAATCTACTTATCAATTAATTTACTAAGTGACTAATTGTTGTAACCTTGACAAATATAGTTTATTGACATGATCCAAAAGGGATGCTTCAACCCTAACACAAAAATATTAATATTAGAATTAGATTTGAGTTTTAAAAATGCAATATTTCAGTTAAACGTATCGTCACGTCACAAAAATGTACTCACTGTGAACCCTATATAAAATGTTGTGATTTCTTCTGAACGTAATTTCCCCTCAAAGTTCTATTCCCATGTATATCAAAGAGATATTTGAAATTATAGAAAAAAAATGAAACCTAAAACATGGTCTTATGGTGTTTTTTAAAAGCTAATTTTCCTTTAAGACGTATTTAATTCCATTCGTACCTAGGGATGGGGGAAAAAATCGATTCAGTTACAAATCGCGATTCTTGTGAATGACGATTTTAAATCGATATGCTGCCTCACAAATCGATTTTTTAAAAATTAAAAAATTATAATTATTATTATTTTTTTTTTAAAACATATTTATTGGTTTATACGGGGGGATATATTGGGGGAGCAACATCACCTCAGAGCATGTTGACCAGCTCTTGTTTTTGCACAAGAATCTAAACATACCCAAGCACTAGCTTTGTATCCCCTACATGCAAACAACAAAAGTCTTCTTTTGTTTATTTCAAAGTTTATATTTTAAGTAAACTTTTATTCATTCTATTTAATTTACCTTTTATTTATTGTTTAAAAGTAGCCTAGGTGGCATACATTTCGTAATCTGTCAGTTTGTGTGCAGTTGACAGGGGCTATACAATAATAGGGCACATTTTTATTTATTTTCTCTATTGGCTGCCCGGCAGTCATTAAGTTAATGCTAATATTTGAAATAAAACTTGTAAATCTCTAAGTGAATTTGACTGTGTTGTATTTGAAGGTATGATTCAACATTTTTCCATGGTCCAGTACCTAAAAAAAAAAAATAACCAAAAGAAATCCCAGGAAATCGTAATATCAAATCGCAATACTTACAAAATCGCAATACACACAGAATCGCAATACACTTAAGTATCGTGATAGTATCGTATCGGGAGGTCCCTGCCGATTCCCGTCCCTATTCGTACCAAGGAGATAATCTTCCACCTCTCATGATGAGCCACACCAGCTCTTTAAACAGGATGCTGTGTCTGTGCAAGAGAAACTTCAGACTCTAGAGGTCTCCATCCTTCAGCATCCCCTCACCATCCACCTATCCCCACTCCTCCTCCTCCTCCTCCTCCTCCTCCTCCTCCTCCTCCTCCTCCCTCCTCCCTCCTCCTCCTCCTCCTCCTCCTCCTCCTCCTCCTCCTCCTCCTCCTCCTCCTCCTCCTCCTCCTCCTCCTCCTCCTCCCTGGCATTTTGTGCAGCGGAGGAGGAAAGGAGGAGAGAGGCTGCAGAGTGCAGGAGACGGAGGGACCCGGAGACAACACGTCCCACGCCGGAGCCAGACAGCCGGGGAACTTTGATTTGACGCCAAGTGGCAAAGCACCGCGACCCCCACGCCGGAGAGGGAGAGCCGGCCGCTTCGCACCGGGGGGCTTGGGACCATGTCGGGCTTGTGCAACACATATGATGCCCTTGGACTCGTGCGCTCAACGAAGAAGATTGATTTGTGCGTGATTTCGCGAATGCGTCTGAAGGCAGTCTGAGCGCATTGTTTCCACCTTCCGATGCGTATGGGATTTCCAGCCGCGATGTCTGCAATATTCGGCTCTTTGTTTCTGGGTAAGTCACTTCCCATTCGCTTCAAAGGGTTCGTTCATGGATGATTCTTTCTTTTTAAAAAGCAGTGGAGCGCATTTGTGTGTGTCATTTGTGTCTGAGGACGTGGACACTGCTGCGGTTGTTCTATTAGTATTCCTTATTTTCTTTCGGAGTCGTTTCATTGTCCTCCACAGCACATCTGGCTGATGTTTCCAGCCCAGATTCTAGATGATGTCAGACTATATTTATTTTTCCTTTATTTAACTCGGCATTTTACAACAAAAAAAGAATTGCTATATACATATATTTGAGAAATGGAAAGGGCTCAAGTTGACGCTGCTGTCCAACCCATAGGTTGCTCTACTTGCTCTCAACAAAGGTGGAGAAAAAAAGGAAAGAGGATAAAAGTTCATCTGACCCCTCCCTTATATTCTGCTCTTCACATGTATCCACCACCTATACATACATGTGCATGGAATGACAGCAGTTCTGCATAGGCAGGTCTGCTGCAGATAAATAAAATGCTGTTTGCAATTGTCTGGCACAGGCAAATCATTGGGAGGAGAGCATGTATATATATAACTATCCTGCAGGGTCAGATGTTTTCCATTCGCCTTATTGTTTGGCCAAGTTTAAAGGGCTCTGAATATAATGTTCAGATTTTCTGTGTGTTTTCAGTTTCAAATTGAGCTGTGAAATGTGATCATGAAGAAAAAAAAATAGATAACAAGCTTATTTTATTTATTTATTTTTTTTTACTTCATATACAGCAATAATAGTACTAACACAAACACTACTGTGACTAGTGAAGCCTGGAGGTTCCAGGTACAAAGTTAAATGGAGGCTTGTTTAATTCCTCTGTGGCTACACTGACTGGAAGTTGCTGTACTGCGAGACAGTGTGTAAAAAACGACTTCCAGTAAGAGGTTTCACACTCCCACCGTCCTCATCTGCAGTGAAAAAAAATCTCAAATTCCTCTAGTTGGGTGTAACTGGTTAAAAGGGAGTTTTTTTCAAAAAGGGAGTGTACACTCCGAAGTGTCTGTGGACGGGTCTGCTTAGTATGAAGAGTTGGACATAGGAGGGATAGTGCAACAAAGACCTGGCAGCTCGTCCCCACTGGATCGAGTCCAGAAGTCGTGCTCTAATCCGCTGGCTGTCCGTATCGCAGTGCAGAGGAGAATTCCAGACACAGGCAGTTCAGTTGTGTTTAATTTTCCATTTGATTAGTTTCGACACACAACTGATGTTACCCGCTCATGCTCCATGCGGCTTGTGAAGTAGACATGTGAACGTCTCCTCCACTCCCCATTATTCAGTTCCGTCCATATAGCGGTGACCTTTCCCCTGGCCCAGTGCTTTCTGCGAGAGGCTCCAGTCCCCTGTGACCCCTGAATAAGATAAGCAGTATAGAGGATGGAAAAATTGACCCATGCTGTGGACCTGCATACATTATGGTAGGGGTCACATTGGTCTGCCGGTGGATCCTGAGTACGTGCTTAGTCGTGACGGTCAATCATCCTCGGTTTAACTAAAGGGCTGAATCGGCACTGGACACTGCAATTTTTTTTTTTAGATTAGTTCATCAGTCTTCTTCAAGCTTAAGGGGCCGATTACTTAGACATCTGTGGATTACTGATAATGTTGAGGAAATTACAAGGAAAACAGTCAATTCCTATCTTTGTTGTGAAAATGGCACAATAGCAATTTATTCACTAAAATAAAGTATAATGATATTTTTCTTAAAATAACCATCGGCCTGTGCCAAGAGCATTGAATTACTTGTTGTTGCCATGGTGAGGCAGTTTCTTCTTCCCCCTTCATGTCACAAGATATGAATGTATAAAACGATTCATGCAGCTGCAAAATGATATCAAGCTGAGCGTCCAGTACAGCTGCAGCCTGGGTCATGCATCCCTCATGCGGGGAACCAAGTATCCGCCAGTCAGCTGAAAGAGAGCAAGGAAATATATGTAGCTTTTCAGGCTAGGCTGCTCTGCTGTGCCAGACTGGAGGACATTTTCCTAAAGTTATAGCCCGTATTAATTCAGGATCAACACCGAGGCCAAGTAAAGAGAGGAAGTGGCTATTTTATTACAAAAGAATCAATAGTCATTAATAGGGTCTCATTTCCTTTTTTTTCATTTGGCTTTGGCCTCTCAAGTCATGAGATATCCTTAATTTAATATCTACTGGAGATGTAATATCCACTGTTCATATTACAGATAAGTAGCACAATTAATTGCTACGGAGATTTTCACAGCCCCCATCGGTAACCCTGTCGATACAAAATAAGAAACGGAACAAGGTCGAATAAAAGCAACAGGGTAGCAGCGCAGTGCAGCGGGAGATTGGGCCAGGTGAAGGAGACCAGTGATGGATGGCCTATCTGTCCTTGTGCCAGGATTAAATGATTCTGAATGAGAGAATTTGAAAATGACTGCCCAAGAAGTAATAACATAGTGTAAGTCACTTGACAGGAATGTAATTGGAAAGAATGAGTGGCTCCTCTATGCGAGAGCTGCACCCTGCATTTGGTGGAGTCCTTTATGTGCGCTTGAGCATCATTGTGCAAGACAATGCCATGCGAGTGATCATGGGAATACAGTGGGCACGGGTCTGTGCATGTGTGTCTCCATGCTTTATGTGAGGAGATGGCAGTGCCCATGCATGATGCACACATGCTAGTGTTGGACGGAGATGAAGCGAGCAATGGCTCCAAACAGAAATTCTGTCCCCATTCTATATTTAGCATGTCTGCCGGGGAAGGCAGAGGATCTCTGAAATGTGAAGATGACAGGAGCCTCCTGAGCCAGAGGTTATGAAGTGACATCTTGATGCGTTTGCGCCTGAATCACACTCCCACACACACTCAGGACCAGACTTCTGACATTCCCCACAAACCCAGAGACATTCCGATATTTGACGTCTAGTTACCATATATTAAGGCTTTGTTTTGATCTCCTTTTGACTGGCATTATTCGTCAGCGTCATCACAGGGCGTCCCCCCCAATGCACATCCTGAAAATTTAGTATGTGATGAATTTGGCAGATTTCACTTCTGTGGGACCTGAATTTGCTGGATGTTTGAAGCATTTGTCACTTAGGTGCAGAGCACTGTGCACTGAAGTCAACCGTCATCTCAGATTTGAGAAGCATGAATTTTGAAATGACTTTCAATCTTACCTCAGTTGGCAAGTACGATTCATTTAACTTTATTTGATGAAAGTGATGCAGACTTCTCGGCACATTCTCACCCACAGACTGAGCAAAGGGGCGATGAAAAGCATCACAACACATATACAGGATGTTCTCAGGAACCAATATCAACTAGATACTGCATTCGAGCGGCAGGACACAGTACAGTATAGCTGCAGCTGAAGAGGGACTAGAGCAAGTGTATTGCTCCAGATAGTGAAGCGACTTCCCTTCCACCTGCAGTGTCAGCTTTTTGACATGAGGAACAAAGTGTAAACAGATTCCCATCAAGAGAGGATTCTATTACTCAAAGCAAGAGTGGCAAATCTGAAAGGATCAGCAAGGAGACGATGCTCTGGAATACAAAACCTCCAGCCAGGGTGACCGAGGAGGGGTACAGAGGAGCACAGAGGTCCAGCCGTCCTCAAAAACAATTGATCCATATCATTAACAAACACTGATTTGCCTTCCAAGCACTTTCCCTCACCCTATGGCCTTTGAATGACAGCATGCTTCCCAGAATAACAAGCCGTCCATCTTCGATACCTGAGGGGTTCTTCATGTTTCATTGATTGTGGTGCTTTTAGTCGAAGGGTCTTTCTCTTGTGTCGCAGCAGGCTGGATGCCATGTTTGAAATGAGAGTGTTTGTAGGTGAAAGTGTGCCTGCTTTGTGAAGTAAGTGCTTTCCTTCCTGATAGTATAGAGGGTGGAGGTCGGCTATGTTTTTATAGCTGCACAAGAGCTGCGAGGTAAGAATAAAGGTCAGAGTGTTGCAATGGATGTGGCCTTTCCCGGAATTCATCTCTTATTTCATCAAAATGTCTTTGTACGTCATTTTGTTTCATGATTTCCGACCTATCCACACATTATTATATGTGGGCCCTTTTGTCGCTTGCATCTTGTAAAACACAAGACACATGCCTAGACAGAGCTGGGTTTGTGTAGTGTTTCTGACCTATAAACCCTCCCCCTTTTTCATCCTTCACCAGGGAAATTACTGCCAGATTATTTTGGAACGTATGAACGGGAACTGCCTCTTTCACTTTACTGCTAATCTTTGACAGATGTTCCCGGAGAGTCTCACATTCACTTTAACTGGAGCCACATGCGCAGTCTACACATGACAGGAGAGCACACCAGTGGGTTTCATTTCTCTGTACAAACAGTTACAAACACGAACATTTTCAACAGATAAAGTATGGTTTATATTTGTGAGTTTCGCAACGGTGAAAGCAACAGCTGTTAGAGAGCTGTTCCAAATACCTCCAAGTTTCATTATATCCCAGACATAGGCCTCTCAATGCAATTGGATACACTTACAGCCAATCAGAGCAAGGAAACTTGTGACGTAGGTTATCAACAACACTGAGCCATTGTTTTTCTTATTTTGGAGAAAATACACTGCACTGTTTGTTTCATACTGTTGCAAGAGCGGATTTAACAGACCTCTCCAAATCAGAGGCAGCCATCTTGGTTGTTAATGAAAACACTTCAGGCCTACTCTGTAATTATATGAACCCCGCCTCCCTTTAGATAAATTGTTGTGATTTGCTAAACTTCAAATCAGTCTCAATGGGAGAAGGGACAGAGCCGGTCTGGAAGAGTAAATAAATATGAGCTTGCTGATTGGCCTTGTTTCCAGGCTAACTATTGATGCTGACTTCTGATTGATTAATAAGCTGTATGCCTCGCTGTGTGGAGGAGACTGGGTTAAGTAAGACCAATGTAACAAATAAATACATGTATGAATTTTCTCGAAAGTTATTACCTCCACCAAGTTTATGTTTTCAACAGCCTTTGTTTGTTTGTTAGCAGCACTACACAAAACCAAAGGACAGATTTCCAGAAAACATGTTGAAGGGATGTTTAGGGAACACTAAATGTTGGTGTGGATCTGGATCACAGTACTGATCCGGGAATTGTGTTCACATTCTTTTACATGGCGAGATTGGGCTGCTTTTCTTTGTTTTATTGTTTGACACTTTCACTGATGTCTCAGGGACCAAGTCAAAGATGTTGGTGAGAGAAATCAAGCACATTTAGAGGACTGATGTATGAGTGTGTGCAGCTTGATCTAATTGAATCAGACGGTTGGGCCTTGGTAGAGGTATTAATTATTCAAATTATTAAAGTGCACCAGCTGATACTACTCCTGCCGCCCTTCAGCCCAGCAGATATAACATATGACCATAGACCTTGTAGGCGAAGCAAGTTTTTCTTCTTCTTGTAACTGTCTTGGGACTGCATGATATTAGCTTGTTTTCTCCTGTTTCTATACTTATCATTTAAGAGTATGTCTGACTGTATGTGTTTTGTTACGTGAAATGCATCATAATACAAGGTATTGCAGGAAATAACCAAGACAGCAGATTAAGCATATTAAAATCACCTACCCTTAATCTACAAATCCTTTAACACCTTGGGTAGCGACTCTAAAAGGTTCCATTAGCTTAAATCCCCCTGGAATCGACACAGCCATGGCCATGTCCTCCAAAAGGGAGGAATAGTCGTGAAAGTCAATGAAGCAAGCACAATCCCAGCCATTTTCCTAGAAAATGTGAGGTGATGTGCTCCTTCTGAGCAAAAACATTGTAATGAAGGGATTTGATTGTTTTATGTCAGCAGCAAGGAGATCAAACAGTGAACAAAACGGTGAGATAAACGCTGATGCTGCTGGTGAGGTGGAGCATAGAATTGATTTCCCCTACTGAAGGTCTGTCCCAATATTAATCCTATGCACTTATTGACATTTGCAGTAAATGGGATTCCATCTATCACCAACACCAGCGCCGTTGCTACAGAAGCACAGGGGATCAACATTCTAGCATCTTGCAAAAATACCCTTTAAGATTATTTGTTTATCGGTGGTGATGGTGGTGGTGGTAGGGGGATAAGATACTATCATCTCTCGTCTCCCAGCACCGGTTATGGCGCTCTCAAGTGCTTTCTTCTTTACTGAAAACTGGTAGTGCAGAATAAAGCTGGCATGCTTGTCTTCTCTTAGCAGAACATGCTTTTGATCTATGTTCCCTGTCTCTGAAAGCAGGTATGTCCCTGTTTGCTGTGCAGCTGCTCGTCGCGGCTCTGCGGGAAAAATAAACAGCTCAAAAAGCTCAAATCCCTCTCTGCTGAGGTGTCTTTCACTTCCAAGCAGCTTAGCATAGTGCTTACATCAGTGACACAAAGGAGGAAAACGCAAACTATTGATGAAACATTTACACCCTGGGAGCAGCACGGTAGTGACATTGGCTGTGTTACAGTTGAGGTCAAGCCTTCACAGAGTCGCCTTGTCACCTGGAGTCCTGTTAACATGACTGTGAGCTCACTGATTGTCAAAGTCAAGATAATTTGAAATCGTTTGCTTTACTCTGCCGAGTGGGCCTCACTCGGGTGGTCAGGCGATTTCACTGCGGGCAAGTTACATTTTCGGTGAGTGTCCAAACCCTAGTAAACCATCTGCCAATAATTGATCATCTCTTACCAGTCGCTTAGCGCTTTAATTGGTCATGGGGTGCACCTGTCAGACTCCAACCTTAGCGCCGCTTCATCTCCCGCTGTGATTATTGATTAGCATGTCCAAATATGGACTTGGACACTCAAACAGCATCTTACTGCTGAAATGAGCATCAGCAAGAGAATGCAGCTCGCAGCCAGACCGTGACCACAGGGAGTCCTGCACATAACTCTTAAAACCAAAGGATGCTTCCTGCAGCCTGAAAGAATTTTTGAAATGTACATGCATTTGATTCATTCCAGTCTGGTGCGGATGCAGAAAAATATTGACTTTTCATCCATCATCTTTTCTTTCATTGTACATGGCATTCAGCTGTAAAGCAATTCCCTGAATTGATTGCAGATGAGTAAGAGAAACCAATTAATGGAGACCCAGGCAAGTTCCTTTTTCTTCCCCTTCAGGTTTTCCAATTGAGAGCCGACTGAATGAGCAGGAGGAAATGTTCCACGTCGCTCTATTTAGACGCCTGCTGTTCCTTTCAATTGGAAGCAGTCTATTAGCCCAGCAAGCAGGACACTCCATTAGAACCCGTGTGCTACATTGTCTCACTCCATTTCCTCTTTTGTTTGCCAGTCTTCCCCAAAGCGTTAGTGGCTTTAATCAGTAGAGGGCCCTCTGCCCTTCAGACATTTATCTTCAGCGGCTTTTGGTCGTCACCGGCCAGCCTGGAAAGACCTAAAGATGGATGGTGTTTGGAAGGGAGGGGATTTGGTGGCCATTGATTAGAGTGGTGGAAGACAAAGTGGTTACCTGCACAAGACCTGAACACCATCTGGCAGGTCCCCCCTCCACTGTCAGTGCCTGACAGCTGAAGTCAAGACCCAGCCATCTGACAAATATAGATCTATACTGAGTGATGGATAAAAGGGATCTTCTTGGTCTTGGTTGGAGACGAAAATAAGCTCAGATAATTGTGTAACTTTCAATTCTAGGCTTCATCTGTTTATTGGCTGCAATAAAACTTTGGCCTTTAAAGCTGTGCAAGATATGCAGTTCCACTAATTAATTCTTTATAGCGATGGCATCCTTGGTCATCAGAAACTCGCCTCGAGTCAGTAGGAACTGTAAAAAGCAATAACTTAGGGCCAACCTTGGGTTGCCAGTGCTGCTCTCTTCCAGTGGATGTTGTGTGATGGATGGTTTAATTATCCAACCACAATACCAGTCATTTGCTCTGTCATAGCACAGTGAGAACACTGTAAACCTAATAGCATTGATCAGTTGCTGAATCATCCACAAATTAAATAGGTAATGTCACTGATTGAACCACAGCTCTCCATCACGATTTCAGATTAAATAGCTTACAAGTCCAGAGAGGTTGAGAGGTTTGTTTTTCACAGGAGATAAATCATCATTGTGGAGCTCAGACTGTATGTGTGTATCACCAGAGCTGAAAAGAGCCTTTCCCCCTCATGTCCTCCCACTTTTCCCCTTTTCCAGCAAAGAGCTTCAGAACAGATGGCACCACCACCTTTGTTTTTTCCAACTCGTTAGACTTGACTTGTTGATGAAATGGAGCCTTTACGCTATGCTGCCGAGCAGATGTGAACTTGAGCATTTGTTAATGTAGCCCTGCAGTAAGCTAGGCTTCACCCACAGCCTGAAGAGCCTGAAACTTGGATGTTACATGTTTATGTGAAACCTTTTTTTACATCAGAATTAGCGGGTACAAGGAGGTTTTTGCATAAATCGCTAAAAAGATGTGATCGACTTCTTTCCCATTGTCATTGCGTGTTTTCCCCCCCCAGTGAATCATGTTCAATGTCACAAACGTGTCAGAAACTGAGAAGCTCCCCCACCTCATTGTCTTGCCAGTGTTGCATTTTGCCCCATATGAAGAAAATACATTCCTGTTGCATGTTGTTCCCACGATGTAAAATAACAGCAACTAAACATTCATGGCTATTTACACTTCAATGCCAGACAATTAAATGCTTATCATGACGAAAAAGTGTTGCGTCAGCATCTTGTCTGCCAAAGTTAAAATGAAGAGGAAATTAGCGCGTTTTTCCGGGCAGAGCTGGAGCCGATAAAAACCTCCGTCTACTGCAGAGTCATTTTGCCTGGGAGTGAATGCTGATTCTATCATTGCAGACAAAAGCCAGATGCAAAGTGAGTGTGAGTGAGTTTGACCAGTGGAAAGGGTTTGACAACAATCTATATAGTCCCTTTTTACATAGTCGTACTTTTTCTCTTCATGGTCAGTAAGGCTGCACTTGTTGTGCAGGGACATGATCGCAGTGTGTTAGTGCTTGTTACCGCCTGACAAACACACAACTCACTGCAGCTGGGCCTAGTGGTGCTCATGTGATTGTGTAAACTCACTGCAGTAATGTAGTGCACCTCAGAGAGTCACCAATTGATGCCAACAACTCTGCAATCATAACTCGCAGCTCAGCGGGGGAAAACAGCATGTTTCCTCCATTTATTTGTGACATTCTCTCTCCATTCTTGTTTAGTGCATGCTTGTGCAGCTCGGCCCATAACGCGGCTTGTCAGTCCCAACTCATAGAGCCCGACAATTCCTGTCGAGAAACAGACAGGGCCTTAGGACTGCGCTCAAGATGCCTGTCATGGTTTGGCATTCTTGTCCAAACTGTCACACGTACAACTGTCTTATTACTGGTTGAGGATAATGGTGTTCTCCATTTTTTGTGTAAACAATGCTGCAGTGTGTGAAAACTGTCCTGCACTTTTGGCGTTTGACGTCTCTCAAAATTATGAAACGTGAGGCTCACATTTTCTCTGAGCAGCAGACATCATTTCTACTTTGTGTGTCTATCTTCAAAAGGGAAATCAAGAGTGTTAGCATTTGGCTTGATTTTCTGTCTGGGGTCCAAAGATGCCGTGCAGGAGGAAATAGCAGAGTTTGCAAATTCAAGCTCTTAAAATAATTAAAGTTGGCATGATGACTCTGCTTTCTAGATGGGTCCAAGCCTAAAAAAGACAGCTTTGGGAGCTACCCCACAGCAACAGCAAGCTGTGTTTCACTCTGAAAGTAGAAATAATGTATGATATGTGCAGATATGAAAAATGAAATCAAATGCATAATTCTGTCACTGTGGAGGGAAATGAAGCTTTTGGCCCCCAACCCATCATAATGGAACGCAAACATGTTTTCCATTTAGGAGAGGGAGATGATGTTTACTCTATTAACCTTTCCTCTCGGTTGCACTCTTGACATTGAACAATGTGGAAGAGGCCGACTCCTTGCTGGCCCTTTTGCTAATGAGGCAATTAAGTCTATCCTGCCTTGGTTGAGCAAAGGGGCAGAGAGAGAGGAAGGCAAGTCATCTGCTGTCTCAGCAAACACCAAGTGTCTTTGCCGAGCCGCAGTCAGACTACATAACAAGCCCTGCTTTGTTGTAGTGGTTGCCCAGTCGCAGGTCTCCCTTGTCAGCGCGACCCTTAGCACAGCTGGAGATCACAGGCAGCATCAGGCCACATTTATCCGTGTGCACTGAATCACATCAAATGAAGGAAAAACACTGGAGAAAAATTATGTTTGCACTCTGTTCGTGAGGCCATGGTGGGAGGCATTTGGTGTAGCTTAGCAATTATTCGACATTATTTTTGTTAACACCAACAGCAGCTAGAGTAGTGTTTAGAAATCAAATAGTGGTGTTTCTTTTACTCACTGGATAACATCCCAGTTCAGAATAAATACATGCCTGATATTTCCCTCTCCCATTCTCCGCCGCCTAGGTATGTTTTCATCAATGTTTGTTATTTAGCAGGATTACACAAAAGCTACTGGACAGATTACCATTGGAAGAATGTAGTAGAGGTCAGGGAAGAATCTATTAAATTAGCTATAGATCCAGATCCGAGAGTTTCAATCAATCAAAATAGATTGTTTTGGTTGATTTCTCCATATAATCAATTGATTTAGAGCAAAGTAATTATGCATATTATCTATAATGTCATAACATCTATGAGTGTGTGCATTTGGTGAATATCCAAATAAAAATCTGGATCTTTTTACTTTAAAAGCGGTTCCAACTCAAAGAATATGTCTGAAATCATACTTTAGTAAAGAATTATAGTTATTGTATTCTTAATTCTACTTCAACCGTGAATGTACAGTATGCCAGTGCTGCCTACATTTACTACTATTGCTCAGCCTCTGTGGGTCCAGTTGACTTGAGTATTTACCTTGTTTCTTTTACGTTGTGAGTTATTCATGCAGCTAAAAGAGCTCTTGCTTGTAGACAGACTGAGAGGATGTTTGGCGACTGAAGGCCAGTGTCGGGAGGAGCAGTGCACACACACTCCATGGCTGGAGATTTAAGGGGGGGCAGAGTGAGGATGCCACTCTCATTGTATAGTCTCACAAGTTCTGTTTGGCTTTTTCACCCATGTACTGATGACTACAGGACCGGCGTTCTCTGTGTGGCATAAAGAAAGAGACAAATAGGAATATACAACTGTGTGAGTGCATAGGAGATTGAGTCTCTGTCAGTGAGTGTGTTCATGCCTGTTTTTATCATCAGATTCCTCTGACACATGTCGGAGGGATGGCGTAGAATTGCAATTGCCTCGAGTGCTCGCCGGGATCACGTTGATTGCTGTAAAATGTGCTAATACTCAGCATCCATTAAAGAAACACCCTTGTTACCCAATTAAATGACTTTGACAGCAATTAGCATGTCTTTTCCTTCTCAGCCCAGTGACTGGCTGCAATGAGGAGCTGCTGTGTCATACAAAAGGGAACTTGCATTAGGGCCCCGAGTTAATGTGTTTAAGGGATGCACAATTCGAACGTGTGATAAGGGAAGGCTTACGGCTGCTCAGAATGGATTAGGGGACATAGCTGTCTGTCTTAAAGCTCAGGCTTAACCATCACACTCCTTTTTTCTCCCCCCCCCCCCCCTCCCCCCCCTCCCCCCCCTCCATCTCTCTTCACTGGTAATGAATCACCGGTGTTTCCTGACACGAGGCACAAAGAAGAACGTCTCACTCGGCAGGGAAAGAAGATGACTGCTCATTAGCCGCGGAAAGGTGTACCGAACCAAAAAAGACAAGATGTCCAGACAGATTTGTTTGAAATCAGCCACTGTCTCCTGAAGCTTCCCTACTGCAGTTTTGCGGCTGCCACAACTTACCAGACAGGATTCGTAGGAGCTTATGTCGGCAGGCAAAAGGATGCTTAAGCCACACGGACAAATGTGGAAGAAGAAGGAGAGAGCGAGTACTCTGGCTCCTGCTGGTGTCACATTTTTAGCCCACTTGTGCAGGTTTCACTGTGCACTTTAACATATTTGCCTTTGCCGCGTGAGCCGATCAATAGTGAGAGAGTACCTCAGCTCGGTGTGAGACACGGATGCCACTGAAGTGGCAGCATCCGAGAGGACAGAACAGAGCTGTGGTTTTCAGTTACAGGACACAAGAGATGCACAGTGGCAAGGGCGCCAGTAAAAGTGCTTAGTGAGCAAAGGGCTGCAGCGGCGACGGGCCATGTGTATTTTTTGCAGCTGGCTATAATTACTGACACGGGCCAGGACATGTCACACGTCAGTACTGCAAAACATACAGAAAGCACCATGACTGCTCATATGCACATGCTTCATTATCCTCATTCCAGACATAATCCTGTCACATATACATGGCACAAAGCTTTCATGACGACGTTTCACCGAGAAATGATTTATTCCTTCTACATTCGGCTCACAGAACTGAGAAGCACAAGACAATGGAACGGCTCTGTCATTCTTTTGTCATTTTGTCTGTGCACCCATGAGTCACAGTCTGTTGCTACAGAACTAGGACTAGGGATGTCACGAGAACCGATACTTACGATACCTTTCGATACTAAGATAACAAAACACCGACGATGCCCATTTTTTTGAAGCGCCGTTGGCACCGTGAGCTTCGATGCCTGCAGCTTTTAGCAACTTAGCATTAGCATCGGTGCACATTAAACTACCGTATATGACATTAACAACATCCAAAGAATGCAATTTTGGAATCTTAAAAAAACCCTTTTTTTTTACCTTGGTATCAAAATTGGCATAGAGAATCGTGGTATTTTACTGGTATTGGCACCGAATACTGAATTTTTGGTATTGTGACATTCCTACCTAAGACAGATGATACGACTGCCCTTGGTCTTTGTGCATGTACCAATGTTCTCCTTTAGCTCGAGCTAACAGCCCTCTTGTTAGGATAAACAGACGTCAGCATCGTCACTCACCCGTGCCCCTGTGAAGTGCACTGGGAGACCCTCTCACTGACATGTAAGTTAGTACCATTTTGTCATCTGGTAACTGTACCACGTGAGGTCTGCAGGGAAATCATAATGAAACGGCGCCAGCACATTTTTTATATCATGAATAAAAGTTATTACGTTGATGCACGGCGCTCTCCTCTCCTCGCAGCCTCCAGAGCGACGCCCACCCTGGTGTCTCCTTTGTTTTCCACACTTGACTCTGTTGTCTTCTTCTATAACCAGACCAACTGCAAAGATGATCTGGTCGAAGAGAGAGAAGAGAGAGAGGTTGTTATAGGTGCAGAGAAGTGGAAAGTTGATGTATTGCCCAGATTACCATCTGAATACATTAGTATGGCCAGCAGAACATAGGCTGTGAAAGCCCTCATTGTTTTACATATCGATTTTTAACTTCACTTCACCTGTAGCTGAGCTCAAGTAATCCCGCTTATTGTTTATCTGTCACTGTGTAAAGTCATTTCGATTTGGAAAATATAACAACAAATAGATTTTTTTTCTATTTATTTAGAGCACAAATATTCCCCTGTATTGCTGTTGTTTGCCTGCATGGCGCAATAGAAGTATGAGTGATGCTTCCCGGGACTGACCAGTGCAGTCATTAATCCTAATATTTAGACTGGAGCCGCCATCCACTCCTGGCCGCCGCTTGACTACAAGTAATCATAGCCATACACCCGTGTGTATTGTGCTGCAGGAAAAACACTACAAGCACAGCGGCTTAGTCCATCAATCTAACAAGCCAGACATTTTTTTCTCCAACCCTTTGTTGAAGCATTTTACATGGCCATCTTGAGGGAGTATGTTTATGAGCCCTTCCTCTTCCTGCCCTGTCTCTTCTCATCCCTCTCTCCGTCCTATGAGAGGAGGGGTCTTGAGTGGACGGAGTGTGCCTGGCTCCCTGCCGCAGGGTCATGATAGATAACCACTCAGTTTATACGCAGCTCGCTCACCAGAGGCCGGCCATATTTCTCCTTCACTGCCCCGCTTATAGACCTGCATCTCACATGAGGACTGTCAGGCATGTTGGCTTTCTGTGAGCTCAGCAGGGGCCGAGGAGGAGTATTTGATTAGATGTAATGGAATAACTGTAAATATGCGGTAATCTGATCACAGATTCTTGTGATGCTTCAGAGTTATTGCATAGCTCAGTGTAAGTGTAGCATCTACACTGTGGAATTTGTTTCTTCTTTTTTTTGTAGAATTCTAGATCACATTGAGTCCTATCTAACTGAAGGCTATTAGACATAAATTTACATTTCCAGCAGCATCACTGCTCACAATTTCCTGCAGGTAATCAGCACTTTAAGTAATTACCTTTGGGTGTAATCCTCCTAACCCTCATAACTGGTGTTGCAGTGAATGGTGGGCTGGTTGCGATATGTTAGGGGGGGTTGGATGGATATGTTGAGATAGAATATTAGCAAAGAGATGACCCCAGGGCCTTATTGGAGGCTACTGCTCGGTCATAGAAGGAATAAACGCTGCAGGGCGCTCTGCATGGCAACGCGCTGCTGCTTTTGGGTCAGAGAAATGAGCGGCGAGAGGATCTGTCATTGATCCTGTGGCATTAGCCTGGGCTGCAGTCATAATGAAGGCAGTGCTGTGTGCTCTCTGTGTGTGTGTGTGTGTGTGTGTGTGTGTGTGTGTGTGTGTGTGTGTGTGTGTGTGTGTGTGTGCGTGTGTACTGTAACTCACAAGTATTCCAGTGATTAATTATAACTTGTGTGGACACAAATATATCACTCAAAGCGTGTGTTTGTGCACGTGTGTAACCCCAGATGGCCCTGAGTGAGATTATTTTTACGACTGTGTGTGTTCATTCTGTTTGTGCAGGTGTGTGTGTGTGTATTTCCACATGCTTTTGCGCGAACAAATTGCTGGGTATGCATTGTCATAGTGTGAGTGCACTATGTGTATGTACTCCCTTGACTCTTGAGTGCATGAGCTCGTGCACAGCGATGAAGCAGGAGCGGCTGCTTGGCGACTCATCCATCATTTCCCCCCCTGGCCCGCAGTGCCCTCAGAGGAGCGTTGCACTGTCACAGTGACATTGGGCTCGTTTTGGACAAGAAAAATGGTGCATCCGCCCCCAGTGTCGCCACCGCACGATGCCCCCCCCCCTCCAGCCAACCCGCCAACTTAGCCGCCGCAGAAACAATCCCTCTTACGGTCTCAGACTCATCCCCTCACCGTACACCGAATCGCCAGGGCTCTATTGAAGGACCCTCATTTGTCCACGGCCATTTAGTGTAGCTGCCTAAGTTGGGCCGTCACCTTCTCTGACCCTATCTGTCCCCAACCTCCTGCTGGATAACCTTGGAAAGGCTGGATGATGGGGGAGCAGATGGGGGAGAGAACAACGGGAGAGACCAGCCCAGTGTGTTATGAGTGTCCCGCGGTCTCTCTCTCTGCCCCCGTCCCTGCATCTCTCCCTCGCTGGTAATGTACAGGGTGAGTCAGCATGAGCAACTGCAGTGTAGCAGTCCAATCACTCTGTGTACGCTTGTCTCTGAAGAGACAATGCCAACGCAACCCGGCTAGGCCACTGCTGCTGCTGCTGTTTCATGATGGAGAGTGTGGTTATTCATGTGTGTGTGTGTGTGTGTGTGTGTGTGTGTGTGTGTGTGTGTGTGTGTGTGTGTGTGTGTGTGTGTGGACGTGACCTCCAACTGCTCACGGACAAGCAGTAGCACACGCAGGACCAACTTTCACTGCTGAGAGTGACGGTTTCACGGTCAGGGAAGTGGGGCAGATAGTGAGAAAATCGTCTGGCGTTAGGATGCAACACGGAGTCCCTGCTTCTCTCCCATCAAGCAGCAGAAAGTGTGTGTGTGTGTGCGTGCACGTGTTTGTGGTGCATGAATGTATGAATGTGCCTGCATGTGTGTTTTGTGTGTCACAACGAGTGCATGGGTTGTATTGCAGGTAGGTCTTCTCTGGGCAGGTGATTCTCTAAGAATAACCTACACATAAACAGTCGTCTAAAATTAGAAATTAGTTCATGCTCTTATAGCGCACACACACACACACATAACACACACAGACTGTCAGCGCAGACCCAGATAACCATGCAAACCCATGCAGACACAGCTCAACCACCAGCTCCACTTATGTAACTGCAGTCACCACATTTTAATATCATTCCTCCTAAAACGGCACCTTGTTGTCAGGGGTGGGCGGAGGGCTGGAATAGCTGAGGCAGACAGCGATGAAAAATGAACAGAGACAGACGAGAAGGGAAAGAGCAGAGGGACACAGGGAGAGAGAGACAGACGTGCCGGGCCGTTATCGTAGCAAATGTAAGGGGAGGGTTGTGTTACTGCACCTCAGTCCGTGTGTGTGTGTGTCTGTGTGTTACCAGTTTTGTTAATGTGTAGACAAACCTGTGAATGACTGCATAGATGTAAATGACATGTCATCAGTTACAGTCATCAGCTCCCTGCATAACTTCTGTTTCTCGCTCTTGGATCAAAGCACTTTAATATCTATAGAGACATTTACAGATTTTTCCACACACTTGCAGATTCCTTTACAAATCTGATCAGCAAACCACAGTTACTTATCTCTGCAACACATGGCCCCATATACAGTGAGAGGAATGTGAGCACTAGAGGAGGAGTTGCAGTATGTTTGCCTCACTGTCTCCTGTGTCTGCAGCTAGAGTTGCTTATCAGTCCTGCCACAGAGAAAAGCATGCATTCACTGTAAACGCATAGATCTCCTGACACACCGGCCGATGAATTCACACACATACACACACACACACACACACACACACACAGATTTCCCCTCAATAAGCCTCATGGATAGCCGCTCTGCAGCTGACAATAGCAACAATAGCATTAATCCTGATCCTAGCAACAACAGCAGCGATGGGCAGCTACGTCCTTTGCTGAAGTCACGTTGGGCATGGTCCGACTTTCATGTTTTTATTTGAAAAAGGAGAAGTTTTCCAGATAGTTAAGCCTCCTATCAGGAAAATGTCGGGTCCGGTGGCCGATCGATCAGCTCGTGGCGTCACTCAAGATCAATAGCCATCCTTCCTCCTCTATCGCAGATCTTGTTTCCTCCGTTTGCCTGCAGCAGCTTGCCCCGTGACCTCATACTCCCACCTGACTCCACCTCTCCCATAAGTCAGGCCAGAGGTCAACGTCCGATATTAATTTGCATGACCTTGTTGACTGTAATGTCCTATTGAGCGGAAGCGCCTGTATTGTCTTTCTTACATCCCTGAGAATAACTTCCTTCCTGTGCACGGATCAATACCGTAGTGCGAATGTAAGAAATAGTACGCCATTCCCCCGCTATAATGACAGGAATCATGGAAAATCATATGCAATAGGCAGCCTGGAATCAATAGCTCTAATGTAAATGTAAAAATCTTTGCTTTCTATTCCAGAGGCAGTCTTGTGGTTTGTTTATGTACATTTCTATACAGTAAAATCTGATTTCTATCTGAGAGAACGACACTGAAGGCATTTTTACTGTGCAGGATTACAAATATCACTCAGTTCTCTTTGGAGTATCACAGACAAGCATTATGATGCAGTGCTCCACGGCCTCTTATCGCAGCCTCTCACCATGAAGGAATGGTGTATAGCACATTTCAATCATTCTGTCATGAGAGAGCTATAATCTTTTTCGTCTGCGTGGCATATGTCCTTCCACTTCTAACTAATCCTTATTATGCCTCGGAAGCGAAGGTCATTGTCAAAGCCGAGGGGTGATTAAGTTAATCCACTTGTTTTCTGAATCCGATTTACCTCATTCTCCAAACTAGGGAACAATGTTCCGCTACAAAGACATCAAGATGATAACGTAGCACGCACTGAGGAGGAGGGCCCCATACACTGGAGAGGCTTCTATTATCTGTCTTAAACATCTGCATCCCATTCTGCTCCCCGGCTCTATCAGCGGATTTCTAATGACTCCACTCAAAGCTATCTCTGCCGTACGAAGAGTGAGAGCGAAAGTGAGAGGAGCGCACCCAAGTTTAAAAGCCGATGATCCCTCGGCTCTCTCTTATTCATGAAGCGATCTATGTGGCTGCAGCACGAGCAGAGCAGGGCACAGCGGAGAGAGAGGCACGGCGCCCTGTTGAGCAGGAACCCCGTGCTGCGGCCCGGCCAGCCTCAGTGAGTTACGCAGTGCAGTGGCATACAGTTGACTTCATTAGCAGGGCCCTCCCTCCCAGGGATGGGTTATTTACTACTGCACCAGGCACAGACAGATGCTCCACAGATATTATACTATAGAGGTTTGTGCAACTACAAAAAAGGCGTGTGTAAGCGGGTGAATGTGTGTGTGTGTGTGTGTTTCAGGGGCAAATGAAAATGATGCAAATGAAGCGATAAAAAAGAATGCACGTGTCAGTTTGTGAATATGTTTTCTGTTTTAACTGCAACTCTGCATGTACGCTCACGTTATGTCCGTGAGACATGCAATTCTGCATCTATGAATATTTGTTTATAGATTTATTAGCCCGCGTGCCTTCCAGTGCATTAGCGTAACCATTAGCTTCTCGCTGTCCGACCCAATCACTCTCCTCTGCCTCGTCATCCCGTGGCATGTGAGCTGCTGTTAGTCGCAGGGAGGAAGAGAAGCAGAGTCAGACGAGTGGAGCTGGCCACACAGCACACTCACATTTTCCAAATTATAGATACAGGTTGGCACTTAGACGTCAGTTTGATTCTGCAGAGGGCAGTCAGCACAGAGGAGCATGTAGAGTGTGTGTGAGGTGTCCCGATCAGCCCTGTGGTATGAGCTGATCTGCAGCTTAAATCAGAATGCAATGAGAGAGAGGAAGACTCAGTGTTGTGAGAGCTTATGTTTTCATGGGTTCATGGGCTTTAGTGGCATTACAGCAGACTGTGAGTTCCATCATTACCTCAGATTTGAATGTGCTCTACTGTGCAATTATGGAGAATCCGTGAATGATGGCTGTGAAGAATGTGATATTCAACACTTTTAAACTTCTCATGTAAAACAATAGAATCCTGGATAGGCCAGAAAATGAAGTCTTCTTTCTTCTTATTTTATTTGTATTTTTCTTCTTAATCTAGTTTTTATTCCACAATCTTTTACCACTCTTACCTTTATTTTAGCCATTTTATTATGTGGTGCTTATTTTTACTTTTCTATTTATTACGGGGTTTTTTAACTCCACTTTACTGGTCTCACGTTGTTTTTGATAGTTTTTATTGTTTTTTTTAAATAATCTCAACCTGCATGAAAGGTGTTGTATAATTAAAGTTTGATTGATTGATTGACTGACCAACAAAAATGTTTTAATCATCACTCACTTTGTAGTTTGGTAGTTTCTCTCTTTTTTGTTCATACAAAAGCTACAAGGAGACACTGGTTCCCTGTCCATCTTGTCTGTTTTGAATAATATATCATGATGCCTCATGGAATTTGTTAACCAATAGGGAAGTTCCCATTGTCTGTCAAACAATCCAAAAAACCCAGGCATATTGAATGTTTCATGAAACGTGTCTAGAGCTTTCAGGTAGTTGTGCATCTAGTAACCCTGGAGAGAACAGAGGGGAGGAACCGAGTGAATTCTGCTCCTGGTGAATCCAGCTCAAACAGCAGTCAAGGTTTACACTATAAGCATCTGGCCTGAGACAACATGATGAATAGTCTGGGTTTACTCAGCAGGAGGATATTGCTTCATATTCTGCTGCGGTTTCATCAGAAATTCTAATAAAAGTGAAGTAATCAATGCACGATTGACTCAGACCTGCAGAGTTTTATTCCAAGAAAATCTAATGGAGGGAGACAAATTAAATTTGACTGTATGCTGTATTTACTGCTGCACTGTCTCATTTAGATTCTAATCTCATACCTTCTATAGCCTGACTAACTTGCAGTTAGAGAGAGAGAAAAGTGAAAAACAGAAATATAATTTAACACAATGCAAGAGCAGTAAATATCTCCTCATAATTCCTATTTATTAAGTGTGTTTTTGTAAAAAAGTGGATCCATTCAGACATATGGTGTTTTCTGTGGCTGCAGTTACTTCTATGTTGTAGTCATGTTTCTGATACAGTTTTTCTTTAGAAGCTGAGGCAACAAACCCATCACATAATCTGCAGCTGAGCTGAAAATGACAGGATTCCTGTAAAGTGTGATGTGGGCCCCACCCTGCCCTTGACTTGCAGTGTGTGCACATTGAAACAAGCCCGACTCATGACTCTCTGGATCCGTCGAGCCTGTTGGGAGCTCGGGCTGGGCTGCACATTTCTATCGTATCGTGTATCACACAGGCATGATGCAAGAGAGGAGACAAAAAGGCAGAGGAGAAAGCGGCAGAGAGGGAGAAGCAGTGGCAGAGAGAGCGAGAGAAGGAACGCGAGTAAATGTGAGGCGGAAGAAAAACGAGGCTGGAGTGGAGAGTGAGTGCAGATGTTTAAGAGTGTTTAGCACATCCTGTTGTGAAGCCTTCAGTCACTCATAATAAACAGGACTAATGCACAATTAAAAGCACCTGGAGCCCCTCCATCACTTATTAAGTCAAGCCTATAATCATGAGGAGGTGGTCGCGGGGTGTGCTCCATTGTGTGTGTGTGTTAGTCCTTCATTCTCTGCCTGTCACTACCACAGAGTTTGCAAATGAAGGTGTGACGGAGCCATAACAGCCATTTGTGAACAAAGCCCCTGTTATTCTTCACTGGGACGTGGGTGTGCTGCATGGTTCCTCATGATCGTTCCTTCAGAAA
Organism: Limanda limanda; assembly: GCF_963576545.1. NCBI lineage: Eukaryota > Metazoa > Chordata > Actinopteri > Pleuronectiformes > Pleuronectidae > Limanda > Limanda limanda. The sequence goes on from NC_083641.1 coordinate 7,568,168, forward strand.
CACCCACAAGTTCCTGTCTCTTTATGTAAATGTTTTACTTTACACTCAACATCAATGGTTTTATAACGTTTAAAAAAAAAGGCTTGATTGTTTAGGTGAGGAAAAGCATTTGTATGAAGTAAATTTGGAGCAGATCACGGTCACCCGAGAAAAGATATTTTTCACTTTGGACTATTTTCAAGGATTTACCTTGAGAAGTTTCCAAAAGTCAACATCAGAGGCCGCTTGTATAATCCACTGGTGATATGATTTGTCTCTTTCAAAGCCATGAAACAATGAAAGATGCTTTGTTATGTCTTGAAATGGACGTCCAAGTTTGAAAATAAGATCTGAGCTGCTATAAGATGGGGATTTTAGTGGCTTTAAAGTGTACCCCTCAGAGTTGGCTGACGTGTTTTGGAGCACCGGTACAGCAGGTTACATGAGGTGTGTTTAAGTTGGACTCTTGCTAGAATGGCTCACAAAATAAAAAAGTGTTTTTTATCAGTTGTTCTCCAGCTCATATTCAGGACCAGAGAACCACATCTGTGCTTGCTTTTCACTTTCTGCTTGTTTACGTAGCTGCAGCCTCTGGAGCTAGTACAAACCACTGTCAGCAGAACTTTCAAGTATTCAGCTTTTTTCCGTGTTGCTGGATTTCTTTCTCCTTGGCGGCCCACCACCAAGGGTTTCTATGTGTCCGCTTCATTTGCCAAAGCGAGTCGGCCGTAACAAACCCTTTGATCTGGATGAGGCTCATTAAGACAAGGTAGAAGAGGGAATAACCAATCCTAACATGTGGGAGTCGCTCCAATGAAAATATTGTATCACCTTGGATTTAGGAAGACGAGAAGAGGGAACTTTGGCTGAACTCAAGTTACTGGAAAGTCCCATGACTCCATTCATCGTGATTGAAACTTAAATCAGTTACTAGGGAGTGTTTCATGAGAGGAAAGAAATAGGTAAATGCTAGGGGCGGCTTAATCGTAGCCCATTTCCTTGCTTTATTGTTTTCTGAATGAACGTTTGTGATGATGAGGCCAAGCTGGTAGTGGCCAGTGTGGGATCCGAGCCTTATCACCCGTGTTCTCATGGCTTGTGCCAGATGGAGCTCTTGGTGGCAGTTTCTGAGCCGCGGCACAGTCAAATACGAAGCGTTAAATCTTGTCTCCCCACTCGTCCTTATGGGCTATTGAAGTTAATGTTAATTATCTTGTTTAACAGCCCAGCTGACCTCTTTTGGTCTCTCCTCCATGCTCACTTTGAATCTCTCTGCCTCGAAATGATCACAGGTACTTTAATCAGAGATGAGTTTGATTTTTTTTTTTTTTTTTTAAGAACGCCTGTCATTAATAAACTAGACCCCTAGGATTTCTCTTCCTTGTTTGGTGGTTTTACAAAGGCTTTTGTTAACCCCTTTCCCTTCAAGTAAGTTCAAGTGCATCTGCTCAGGACCCTGGCTATCCAACTGAATCAGTGTCTGTTTTGAGACTCCGCCTGTCCCTACAAATTATCTCTTGGCTCAGATAGGGAAGCTGGAGCGCAATGATCCATTTGAGCAAGAGAGAACAATCCCCGATTACTCTCCGATTGAGATTGACACCTCACACCGGTCATAGCCAGGTCAGGGTTGGAACTCATTAGTGTTGTTTACCTTGAAGGAGTGTTAAAGCGCATTAATGGAATAATCGGGTACATTTCAGCAGCAGCACCTGCATCCTAATCAGAAAAGAAACATTTACAAGTACTTATTTCAGGAAGCCACTGCAAGCATGTCTTAGAAAATTAGCCAGGCAAATAGAGAGCGACGACAAAGCCCAAGACTGTGACATGACTTATTGTAAGATGGTTTAGTGAGTGGCAAGGGGTTCTGATGCACCAAGAGCCCCATTGAAGACAGGCCACAGAGGGTATCTGAGTGTGGTTAATGCTGTTTCATCCGTGCCTCTGATTAAGAGGAGGAACATGAGGAGTCTGCACAGCTAAAGGTGCTGCTGCTTACTAACGGTCCAGGGAAAGACCAGAACCAGAAACACGATTTCTTACTATAGCTGCTTTCAAACATGCACTGAACTCCTGATATTCCTCCTGAAATTTCCCAGAGGGCCTTTATGTGAGAACGCAAATGTCAGAGTCAGTTCTTTTGGACATTTTCCCGAGTCTTTCCTGTCAGACCCCAAGGAAAAACTTCAGATAATGTCAGAGTACGCCTATGTTAGATTACAGCTGGGTATTTCCTGGAGGTTTTACCTCAAGTGAGTGGGCAGGTTTCTAAAAACTCCAAAAGAATGTACATTTTTCAGGACGGGAAAAGGATGATGAACACATTGAAGATGCCAAAAAAACAAAAACACATGACTTTGCAGCAGAATGTATCCATCATGTCCACCTGAAGATATTTCCATGTCGTTGAGAACGAACAATCTCATTCTGCGCTCTTCATATACCAACAACTTATAACTCCTAACACCTCACTTTATTTCCTCTCTCTGTCTCTGTCTATTGTTCTTCAACCTGCATCTTTCACACTGTGCCAAACTATATATGAGCTTGTCAAATGTGATTTCTGCCGAGGCCCTGGAGGTGCAACAGATCAAGCTTTGCATATTTGACACACTTTCTAATTTCCTCCTCTGGTGGCTGCTGATTCTGGCACCTCGGCTCCTCTTCAGCTGCGTAGCTGCTAATTTACTAATCACAATAAAGCTGCTAACAATCCAGGAGAAAATGAGAATCTCTTGATAGCAGGTGTAAATCCTCTGGCATGCAATCAACATGTCTTTATTTGTACTTTTTTTAACTAAAGCTGCTTCCCCATCAGTGTTAATCACTTCCTCTTGGTAGAACTGTACTTCTGCTTTGCTTGAGTTATGTGTCGAATTAGCAATTCAGATGAAGTGAAACTTCTTTTAGAGCGTTCTAATTCTGCTCTGTGTTTTAAGTTGCAAATTAAAACAATGAAATGACTAGCAATTCTTTATGTAGTTCATTCCAGAGTTAAAGTCCTTTATAGTATGTTTTGCGCACAGTCCATTTTGTTAGAGAAGAAAGGTTTCAGTCGTTGCTTTGCTGGTACGTCAACATGGAAGAAGAAGAAGATGGGGAAGAAGTAGAAGAAACAAATGAGTGTGTAAATTCACAGAAGCCTGTGAAAGCCTGGTTGGACTCACTAAATGAGGGGCCAGGGGGAAGAAGGAATCTGCTTCTTTCCGTCAGTGACGAGCTGGGATACGTTGGATGGGTTTGGAGCCAGATGTTTGTGGACATGTGAGGAATATGGTGAGGCCCCGGCAGCGTGCTGCAAACTGTGAAAAAGCTTGGCACAGCTAAGGCAGCTCACTCCTTGGCACAGTAGGCTTGTGTGCAAACTAGTCTCAGCCTCAGCCCTTCATTTTCCCCGGCTTCAGCCCCAAACTGTTCACTTCTTTTTTTTCTTGCTATTTCTGCCCAACTCTCTGCTTTCTTTTCTCCTTTTCTAATGATGTGATTTATTCGAGAACGTCAAAGACATCTTTTTTATTTTTTCTAAAAAGTAACCAAAGCCACATGTATAGCTCCCCTTGAGGTATGCTATTATTTCATTACAATGGTATCACATTGTTCTGACATACTCTTAGTAGATAAACAACCTTATCTGGATTAAGGAAATGAGAGAGGGAAGCTAATCAAGAAAATTAGCCACCACTGTCTTGACTGCACTGTCTCACCTTGGCTGTATTGGCATCCGCTGCATCTTTTGCAATCATCTCAGCAGAGCTTCCTACATAATGCTGATTGGCTGCTCTGTCTCAATGTGGAGAATTAACCATATCAGGGGTTTAACCAAGAGCAGCTTAACTGCCAGCACATGATCAATTGAAGAAAATGGATAGAATGGAGGTACTGTACTGCACTGCCCACATCCCTCTTGCCACCTATGTCTGGTCTCAAGGCTGCAAGTTCTCTTGGCCTGTGGTTATTTCATCTTGGTTTATGGTGACGTATCTTTGCAACCTTATCACTACTGTGCCCAAGGGGTCAATCGGAGGGCTTGATCGGTGACCTTGCAAGCCTGTAAAACTGTGCTTCATCCACCCCTGCAGCGACCGCTCCGATGAGGGATGGCCTGTTAGCGTCACAGGGAGTGCCCATGCGTCCCTGAAGCTGATTAAAACACAGGTTGATGGGCGTTATTTACTGCACGGCCCCTGAGTGTTTGTGTGTGTGTGTGTGTGGGTTCTGTTTACGTGTGCATGTGTCTCAAGGACTCTGGCCCCTGCAGGCTCCATGCCTCATAACCCCACCTCCAGCCATGCAAGGGGGAGGCCAAGATGGCTGTCATTCCCTTCTACTGGATGTGACACCTCTTTAGCCTTGGTGAATCGCTTGTTGAAGGTTGAAGGCTGCTGACATACGCTCAGACCATGACATGCCAGAAAGTGCCGTGTTTGTGTGTGTGTGCGTCTGGCCATTCGTTTCATGTGGCTTATTAGCACCTACTCCATGCGTTTGTGCGTGTGCGTGTGCATGTGCGCACCTCAGACGACATTGCAGCTGATGGCTTGTCACTGACGGTGGCCTCACCATGAAATGAAGGTCACGGCACTCCCTGGGTTTCATCTGGCCCTCTCATAGGAGTGCCGCTGTAGCTGTCAGCTAATGAGACAGTGGAGGGGAGCGAGGGAAACAGAGGCTAGATAAAAGCCCTGAGAGAGAGAGAGAAAGAGAGATGGTGTGTTAATGAGAGGGTAGAGAGGAGTGGAAGAGATGGGTAGAAGAGAGCAGAGAGGGAAGCAGGGGGGAAATCTAGGGAGGCAAAAATACAGAGTCAGTAGGTGGACAAAGCAAAAAAAAAAGAAAAGGTGGGGGAAACTGGAATGAGCACAAAGAAAAGAAAAACAAGGAAGCAAGAAATGAACTGAAACAGCAGAAAAGGCGCACATCAGATAGACACTGTGTTGTGCTCATGGGAAAACAGCAGTGAGGGCAAGTGGGGTAACAAAAGCAAAGAAAGGTCGAAGGAAATAGAAAACAAAATTCTGCTTCAACTCCAGCAAGCCATGAAATGCAATACCACAGAGAGCCTATGGGAGTGGCCCCCCCGCCGTCTACCGAGAACCGCACCTTCCTACTGAGACCTTCCCGTCCTGTTCTCCCTTACATCCTCTCTGACTTCTTGTCTTTCTGTCTCTAACCCTCTGTCTTTCTTTTTCGCTCCCCTTTTGACTTCTCCTCTTTTCATTCCCCCTCATTCCTTTAGAGAGAGCTCCCAGACTGTGCCCCGAGGCCACCGTACTCGGGGATGATGGATCGGGGTGGAGGGTGCTTGGAAGCGGAGGGGGGTTGTGGAGCACTGCGGTGTAGCATGACTGATGGGAACATGTATTATTTTCCAGGCGGGCTCAGCCAGCGAGGGCCAGAATGTATTGCCGGCGAATGCTAATAGGACCCGCGTTTTAAAGAAAGGACCAATTTTTTGAACGGTCATTTTCCAACCCTGAATCAGGACCTGCTATTGCTATCATTGCGCATCAGCTCGCGGGGACAGAGGAGGATATTTTCAGATGTTAAATATTTGCTCTTTGATGGTCTACTAACCTAGCCTGGGTGCCAGACGAACTTAGCCCCGCCCACAACATTTTCGGTCGGGAAGTTCGGTCTGGAGTCGCTCCGTTGGGGAGAAATTATCTCCGAACAGAAGCTGTTCAGACCAATCACATTGTCAGGGCGGGCTTTATACGATGATGGACAGATGATCAACAGTTACATAACCAACTACGTCATCAAAGAGCGCTTGGGTTCACTTTGTTTTCGCGATCAAGGCATTTGTAGATCAAAAATATGTTTTTGCCGTCCTTCCTATGGGATTCGGAATTCGGATTTAACATACGTCACATACTACGTTGCTCTGATTGGTTGTCGGTTTATCCAATTGAGCGAAGAGGCATTTTTTTTCCTGGTTCGGTTGGAACACGCCCCATAATCACTGCCCAATGGAGCGGTCTCAGACTCATATTCTGACTAGAATTATGAGTATGACAGCATCAGGCTACTACTAACCAACCCTGGTTCTCCTCCACAGACCTCAGAGCAGTTAGTGTGTCCTTAAACAAGGCTGCTAGGCTTAGACACTATCCAGTGACTCACCTCCACCGCTGGACATCATCCCACACCCACTTGCCTCATTGTCATACATCATACATGAGTATTATTTCGACCACCACCTCCCTCAGACTCTCCCCATTTTGTTTTCCTCCTCCAGGGTGAGCTCACAAGGTGGAGTCACATGCAAAATGTCCATTAACATCAACCCAGCTGCTCCCGCAAAGCTTTTAAGTCATTCCATAATGTTTTAACTTAAAATCAATATTCTGGTCTGTGAATTCCCTGCAACTTGGTAAAAAAACATTTGTAAATGCCCCGTCCATTACACTGTGCCTGTCGTGCTGTGCATATGTACTGTAGCCTCGGCTCGCCTCATTCATTTATAATGACTCGGTTATGACTCCCCTGAGTCATGCTGGAGACTAAAGTCTTCTACTGTTCAGTCAACCAGAACCTCCTGTTGGAGCGGGAAAGGCAGAACTGTGCCACCGTACTGCGTCGGCAACGCAGGAGTGGAGAAACGCTGCTGTGTTATTAGCATCTTGTGAATATGGAAGATACAAATTACAGATCTATTTAGCACACAGTGTTTGGTTAGAATCTGAAATGTGTCATCACGGAGCAGAAAGTCATAAAAAAACAAAACTCCAGCTGTGGTGTTTTTCAAGTGTCTATTTGAAGGGAAGCTCAATATGACCCATTTGAGGAAATTTCATGAAGCCTGGATCTGAAAAACTTCCAAAAGAAAATAAAAATGAAAAAAGCCGAGGTTGTCAAAGTGGGACTTTGCTTTTTTTATATCAAAGACACGATATTCAAAAATGAACTGTGCATGTGCGCGGTCGTCACTTATTTTCTTTCAACACACACATTAATGACACCATTTCCTTAATCCACTTGCCTATAGATAATAGATGTACACATCAAACCTCCTTTCCCTCCGTGCAGTTTAATATCTTCTTAGTTTTATGTCCAAGTCATTATAGTATAAATTCATAATAAGTACGAGCCACTAAAGGAAGCTCACAGCTCTCTTGTCCTGCTCAACCACAGAAAAGGAGCAGAATTTCGTTATGATCATTGGATCTAATACATGACTTGAATTGTACTGTTGAATTTATGCTGCTTGATTCATGTAACATGCAGAGCTGTCAGTTATAATGACCTCTGTGCTTCCTCACATTTTTCCTTCAGTCACATACTTATGGTTGTACTGCAGCGAACTACCAGAGGTCTTTGGCTTCACCTTTGGGAGTCGTCACATGGAAGTCGTCACATTCTTTAAATAAGTCCATGGTGTACGCTAGAAAGGAGCAGATATGCTCCATTGCAACTCATGATCCAACACTTTCCTTCTATTGCACAATACAATGTTACTCCTCTCTGTCTTAAGAATATTTCACAAAAGAGGGCTGAGCTAAAATATCATAATTTAGCTTTTTGGTTAGTATTTATAACAATATTTATTTGAGGAAATTTCTATCTGATTTGCATTTCTTTGGTGGGCCATTTCAAATCTAACTTTACGAATTTAAAAAAATTAAAATAAACTCTGTTCCATAGAAGACCTCAACATAAAAAATGATTGTTCCCATAAAAGTGTTGTCACTCAGCAGATGTTATACATTTGAATTTTTGTTATGGTATCAGCAGAGAGATCAGTGCAAAAATATCCATGTATTATTTATCTATATCCATGTAGTAATATGTATCAATACACATCAAGGTTTATTTGGTTTTAGCTGCACTGAGAGCCCAGTTTATATGCCCTGGTGACCATACATCCATTCACCCATCCGCCCATCACATGCTTGTGAACATTATATCTCCAGAACGCCTTGGGGATGTCTTTAAAGCTGGTATAAACGTTCAGTTAGACTCACAGATGAACTGATTCTATTTTGGTGGTCAAAGTTAAAAGTCACAGTTGCCTCACAAAACATGTTTTGGGCCAATCGAGCACGATATCTATCTAAAGGAATTTCTTCACAATTTGACGAGTCTCCACTTGGACTCAAAGATTAACTGATTAAGTTTCAGTGGACAAAATAAGCCAAAGACATATATATATATATATTAACTGCCCTGTTTGGAAGATGCACAGGGTTGTATAGTTCTGTTTCTTACACCCCCAAAATTCTGGACTTATGTCTCAGCTTCTGTCAAAGACACAATGACTTTGTTCAGCTGCAAAGAAAGGTGTCTGCACTTATATTCCAAACTTCAAAGCCCAGGATTACACATGGCCAACATCTTTCTAAGATAAACCTACTACTTCGATCCAGTCTATTTTACAGTATATTTTACTCTGACTGGTTTCATACTGGTTCATTTTGTTCTGTGAGATCAGTTTGAGGGCGACGTGTTTATCCGTCTGCTTAAAAGCTCTCATTATTTTGGATTCACTTGAGCTAGCGCATTACATTCTCAGTTATGCTCTGTTGGGTTCAATGTCACTCATATGTCCTCCACTATCGTCTTCTATTTTGTTCCTGTGATGTAGCTCGGATGCATTTGGCAAATTGTTTGATTAAGTTCAAGGTTTCTTCAGTAATTATTTTAACAATGTGTCAGATTGTCAAGTCTCATCGTTGCTCCCTCTAAAACCAAAAACCAATGTGTGTGAAATTCCTCTGTAGTACGCTGCATTATCCTGTGCCTTATCCAATTAGTTCTATACCCAAAACAAGCGCCGGCCCATTTTATGTTACCTGTCAGCAGACAGCGCTCATCTGTAAAAGGATAACTCCATATTTATGCTGAAGACAGGACTTAGTGTGAATTAACTTTAGCTGTTGAGAAGCTGAAGGCACATGCTGCTCCGCACTCTGCAGTCACAGTCCAGCCATCTCTCTAACCCGTCTTGTGGGACTCTCTCAGGTGTTTTGGAGTCTGGGAACTTGAGGCTTTGCAAGGAGACGCCTCAGCTGCCAAGTGACTAAAACTTAAACACTGTGAGAGCACGGTTCATCCCCTCTGTCTCCTGCCTCGTTCCTCTCCGTTCTTTCATCCATCCCCTGCCTCTGTCTCTGCTCTCTTTCTATCAGATTACGCCCCCCCCCCTCTCTTTTCCACATCCCTCTCTCACCTTCTCCCCCACTCTCTGGGCCTCTGTTCTTTCCATATTTACTCTACCTCTGCTTTTTTGTATCTGTTTCTCCATCTTTCACTCCCTATATCCTTCCCTCCCTTCTCTCCTGCTGTGAACTAGTCAGGCTGCAGAGAACACAGAGCCTGAGGACAGAATGTCAGGAAGTCAGCTCCCATGAAAGGCAATGGGTCGCCACCATGCCTGTATAAGGCCAGATGACTGGCAAGTGTTTGTTAGTGTGTATGTGTGTGTGTGTGGTCGTGTGTGTCTGTATTGGTGTTTGAGTAAATCTACTTACTGCTGTGTGGTGTCCAAGAGTTTCGGGATTTCAATGTTGTATCGGTGGGAGCACTCACTTTAGTATATATCATGCCATTGTGTGTGTTGTGTGTGGGTTGTGTGTGACTACAGCCTAGCAGCAGGCTGACGTGTGCCGTGCAGCCACAGGGACCAAAAGGGTTCTGCTCTCTCTCAACTAATCAAAACAAAACTGAGGCTGAGCCGGAATGAGGAAGGTCTGCACTGTTGGTCATAGACGAAACGGTCAACCTGGATGAGTGTGTGTGTGTGTGTGTCTGTGTGTGTGTGGGTTTAACTGAATGCAGCTCAGTATTCTCTCTGTGCACTTGAGAGTGGAAGCGCTGTGTTAACTTCCAGGAGCCTATTGGTAGGCAGGCTATTCCTATCTCCAGACTTACCTGATTGCCATGTATAGTCACAAGAAGAGGATAAATTCACCATTTGCTGGAACATTTCAGTCTGCCACACAATCATACACAAGGGAGTTTCAAAAAAACACATCCATGAGTCATAGACACACACACACACGAACACACACACATAAACAAGGGCACCTACGCCACTGCAACACTTTTATTCCTCCCAGTATCTCTGTGATGTTTTTCTTCATGTGTTTATCCACCTTCTACTTGTGTTTATCTGAGTCTAAATGCTTCCTCCCAGACACCAGGCGCTGTACACGACAACAACAACAACTCATCTTATTTGCAAAAAGTAGAAACCTCATATGCAACATTTCCACCACACATTCCCATTCGCCTCCTTCCTCAGATTCCTGTTGAATTTCAGAACTCTAACCAGCGACAGTGGATCTGCAATTTTTCCTCTGGGGGAGTGGTGCAATACAGTTGAGGTTTGGAAACGTAACTGTTTGCCTGAGCCAGAGGGATCATTAGTCGCTTGTCATCCACGGGGATGAGATGAGAACACATGAGGTTTGCATTCACAGACAACTCGCTCTGACAATCACAGAGAGGAGCTTCTTTCTCCGAACACTGCTCCTGAAGCTCCTGAAACCTCCTCAGCAGGAGTCCAGCCGGTACATCTGTGCAAACGTGATGACACAATGAAACGTTTGCATAATACCCGCTTAACAGCTAGTCTGGCACGCCCCTCTAACAAAGGTACTTTAGAGTGAATATGAGCATAATATGTCTCCTCTAATGTATACACCAACATACAAACTCGGCTCAGACACAGCCCAGCTGGAAGATCTGGAGGGAGCGGAAACACTAGACTGAACTATGATCTGCAAACACTCTTTTAGCCACTTGTCTCTGAAGGATTGCCATGAATGTGAGCAAACAATAGGAACTCTACTTTACTCCAGTGCAGCTGAAGCACTGCTACGGTCAAGAGGCTAGTGTCGGGCCACTAGTCTGGCACGAGCCACCCATCACACACAATGGTGTCACTGTGGTCAAATGGGAGAAAGAGGTTGGCAAGAAGTTTGGTATGTGATGTCCAGTGATGTGATATGTGTGTGGGTGTGTGTGTGTGTATGTGTGTGTGTGTGTGTGTGTGTGTGTGTGTGTGTGTGTGCGTGTGCGCACACAATGAGAGGCGAGAATGGCAGCACAATGAAAGAGAAAGAATAAATGTGTCCTCTTGATCCATTTAGAAATATTTGGATATTTGTAGATGTTTCATTGATTAATTCAGTCACAGTGGAAATATGGTGCTGGATACTGTAGATCTCTCATCAAGCCTAATATGTCCGATTCCATTTTTCGCCCTTTTGTGTTTGTGTGTCTGTGTGTGTGTGTGAGAGAGAGAGAGAGAGAGAGAGAGAGAGAGAGAGAGAGAGAGAGAGAGAGACAGACAGAGAGAGAGAGCGAGCGAGCAGTCTGATGTGTCCCTGAAGCCCATTGGTCATGGACTTTAGAGCAGCTGTAACTGGTTTGACCTCTGACCTTTGACTATTTTACTCCCAGGGTATTTCTTCTGCAGAGTGATATTTTCTCTTGAGTGCCTGACTGATTGAAAGCATAATACGCATTATGATCTGTACATTATTTGTATTGCAGCACAACAGTGCAACTACTTTCCTTAGCATGAAGCTTTGCAGTGCATCTGAGGTACTGCAGTAAATGTTGCAGTATGTGTGGGGTATAATAAACATTTCCTGGCAGCGAAACCTAAACTTTTACCTCCCTTGCAGTTTCTCTCACACTTCATCGTGTTGAATTCCTGGGAGTAATGAAACAATGCAGCGGTGGAGCAGTCCATTTACAGTCGGGTTTGGTCCATTTGCAATGGCACATGTTCAAACACTTACTGTTTGGCATGGCCGTGGCTCTGGTGCACTGTAGCGTAGCCTGGTCCCAACAGTGGAACTAGTTAGAATACAATGAAAGCTGCCGATGCTTTATGTAACCCCCCCCCTCCCCCCCCTCCCTCCCTTCCGTCTGTAGCTCCCAGCCACGAGTAACACTGCCATTTTCACAAGCAGGCCAATTAAAAGCCAGTGACATTCAGGTGTTGGAGACAGAGTGACATTAAAACGAATTCCTGCTAAAAACCCAGTGACATTACAACAACCGACAGCCAGCGAGAGCACAGGCGTCCACTGACCATCTTTAACCGACTGCGTTCTTTAGCAAAACATATAGTGCTGTGAGGAGGATCTTGCCAGAGGCGACTCTGTAGTGAACGAACAGCCCTTCAAATGTCATTAGGCATTTTCCTCAGTGCTTTTAGCAGCTGAGATGATCCACATATACTGTACCGAGGAGCCGGGGGATTGAGGAGCAGGGACGCGGCCTCCTTGGAACCGTGATCAGAATCTAAATCACCTTCATCACTGAGGACATTAACATGTGAGATGCATTTCTGATGCATCACTTTCTGCATACAGAATAAAACATGCTTATGTTAAAGACCTGCGTGGTGTGCATGAGGGAAGAGAATTGCACATTGTTAGCGTAGTGAGGAGAATACATTAGCTATTCAGACTGCGTGTGCTACGGAGAAGGAGAGTCCCCCCCTCCAACCATTCTGCTTTTATAGCCCGGCTCTCTTACTCATGCAGATGTTAGTCCCACCCCCCATCCCTTTGCATTAGGGGCAGGATATAGGAGCCAGGCGGTAATAAAGGACATCTCAGGGACGGAGGACGTTGGAGCTTGAAGGTCGTACGATGGAGGCGCTAGCACATTGCTTAGGCCAGCACTACTCTCTCACACTCAAGTGTGCGTGCGCGTGTATGTTTACAAATCTGCAAGGTATGCACAATGTGAGAAGTGTCCCACACCTGTGCATGTGCACGCACAAATGCGTCATTAGGTATGCAGGCTGTATGTAGTGAGAATATGTGAAGAGATGATTCTGGATGTGTGTTTGCACCCAAAGACCTTGCTTGGGGCTAAACTCCTCTGCTCATTAAACCACACAGGAGTCTTCTTCTTCGTCTGTCACTCTGGAACACAGCGCTGATCGCACTGCTCACACACCCAGTGAACAACTGCATTAAGTCCAGCAGATTTTACTCTCATTAATGCATTCTTATGAAGTGCACTGATGCACACACACACACACACACACACACACACACACACACTATGTATGTACGCGCACAGACGAGCAGTGATGACAGAGCTCAGGTGGAACAAAGTCCTCTGTCTCTCTGACCTCCTCCTCTATCCCCCTATTAGCCTGGCTTCTCGTGCAGAGCCACAAGTGTCACATCACATCACTGGAAGGCACCACTAATAGAAATATTAATATGAGGAGGATCAGAGAGAAAAGCTTTTCTTTTTTTTTTTGCCCCCTCTCTCTCGTTTTCCCCTCAGCAAACAGATTAGTACCTAATCCACCAGGGATAAGGGGAGATAAATTGTCCCTGATTGGCTACATTGGGATAAATAAACACATGTCTGCTACAAATGGATATGCGCTGCAGCGGGCAATTTTTATCAAGTCATTTTCATCTCATTTTCAGCCTTAAAAATCGTACTTACTCTGAGATAATTGAATTCCGCCGGCGGGATATAGCTCCACTTGTTTTCCGAAGCAGCTTCATTTAATTCTTGGGTTTCCCCGATATATCTTGAGATGAAAGTGCAATGAAATAGATTGGGCTCAGACTTAAGAAAACTTGTTTCATTTAAACCAGAAATTACATTTCCATAACCTGTAAAACATGAAATCACTTTGAATGTGGATGTATACCTCTTTGGTTGAGCATCTTTTTCTAGTTTGAGGTCATTAGTTCAGACAGCTTTGGTTGATCCTCTTTGACTTTTCTCACTGGATATGGTGTGTTGTTGTGTTTTCGCACCGTCATCCCGAGCCCAGCCGTGGTGCTTCTACCTCTTCAGACTGAATTAGTGGTTAGGGGTGTAACAGGCCAGCATGTGGCACGTAGGAGCAAAGCTGAGATGTCTGAACAGTTTCTTCTTCCGGACTCAGGGGAGAACATTGTCATCGTGCTGGCGTTGGTCCAGCCATGCATGGCACAGGCATTATGTACTCTCGGCTGAGCAGGCGCCATAGAGGGGCTGGAAGTGTGCTTTTACGGCACCGACTGTTGGTGTGTGTGTGTGTGTGTGTGTGTTCCCTGTGAGTTTTGATGTACAGCAAGGCTGAGAGATAAGAGCGACGTAAGATAGATGATGATGCTGATGATGGGGGATGGGGCAGCGGAGCCGGTGGTGGCGAGAACCTCTCCCTTCAGGCTCCCCCAGCCTCCGTCATGTCCCACGTGAGTGTTGATGCACAGTGGGTGGAGAGAGGGTCCTGAGAAGCCTGCACAGTGTAACTCACAGCAGAGACCAGTCTGAGAAGATGCTGTGTGGCCAGTGGCACATTTCCCTCTGGAGCAGGGCATCACACACAGCAGGAGAAGTTGTCTCTTTTTTGTCACACTCTTGCTCAAAGTCCTAAGTAAAGCCGGAGGTATTGACACGTTTCATTTCACTTTAATCATGTATGAAGGCTCTGTTCTAATCTTGAACACTGTCAAGTAACACTTGATGTCCACAGCTTCCTCTTTTAGCACCACCATGAAATAATTTGTCACAATTAATCTCAGGCATGACCTAGTGTTGCATTTGAACTGTTCGACCTGTATAGATAAGGCTGAGAGTTGATCTCAAACATCTTTATTAGAGAAGCGTTTGAGGATGTAGAGACACAGAATCTCCTCTCCAGCAGGCCACTTGTCCTCAGTTAGTAAATTGAGAAATTCAGAGTGACTTAATAAATGATCAGTCTGTAAATCACCTGACATTATCCAGACAGACAGAATGTGAACTTTAATTTCATCCTGGCTCTTTGAATTGCTCCTGGCGATAGAATCAGCGTATTGTAAAGACAGATCTTGGGGCCATAAAGGGACTTTTATGGAAATTAACAATGTCTGATTCAATAAGGTGCACTTGTTAGTCATTCTTTGTTTACTGTTTACTTTATAGCTTTTGAGAAATAATTTTATTTATTTTGAAAATTGTTCCATGTTCAAGCACATCGTGTTCTTTAAAAAAAGCTTATAAAATAAAATGTCTTAACAAATTGCCATATTTATTGTATATACATAGTAGTATAAATATATCAATGTCAGCATGTTGGAATATGCAACACACAGACACACAAGCACACAACCTGTACATACCATTGGAAATGTGGGCTAATGGTTTCCAATATGATCAAAATATTCAGCACATAAGAGACTAAGGCAATTGTGAGGTGAGGAAATAGTTTGAAATAAAGCTGTACTTTACTTTATTTATTAGTTGTGTTGGTGAAAGCCTAAGATGAAAGAATTGCCTCCCCGTGTGAGCAGAACACTTTCAGTGGCGTCGCAGCATAAACCTTTCAGTGGTCCGAGGCTGTTTTTATCTTTTTCGTGGGATCCCAAACGCCAAGGAGCCAAACGTCTTTCATTAATCTCGAGACAAAAGCTCCTGCATCAGCACAACCTGCAGAGTGAGAATCATACCCCTAACTTTGAGAGAGAAAAAAAGAAAAGACAAAAATGACTCGCCCCTGCTACAGCCCAATGCTGAACACCGTTTTCCTCAGCACCTTGTTCTTCTTCTAATTAGGAGGGAAATACTGCCCAAAAACAGATGCATAAGGGACAAAGCACTTAGCGTGTCTGGCCCTAACTAAGATTCTACATTCTGGTTCCTAAAATAAATCCATTTATTGCTGCCTCCTGGGTATGCTTCCTCATGCCTAAAAGGAGCACGATGTTGATTATAGCTGGAGCTGCCACACTCTGTAGACTACCCTAGCTTAAGCTGTGTGGCCAACTTTAAATGAAAGTACTGTGGGACATGAATTTACATAATATACAAATGGAGAAAACGAGGGAGCTGGAAGGTAAAGACTAAGATGAAGTGACTTTTCGGAAGCAGAAAAAATGAAACACCCCTTGCTCCCCTACACACCAGACATACATGTTGGATATCCAGCAGCACCATGCAGATGCTACAATGTGTTAAATTACGACCTCAACTTAACTACATATCCTCAGATACACCTCATACACATTCATCCTAATGTTTAATTCACTTGAAAGTTGAGCACGGGGCATGTTTCCCCTCCTCCCCACTCCCTCTTTTCCTCCGTCTCCCCGTGGCGATGTCACAGGGGATTAAGTCACCGAGGCCAAGGGACTTGTTTATGATTCATCTGGAAGGAGGCTGAAGCCAGCAGTGGTACTCACAGGGCGGAAAGCTAACAGGCTACGTTCTCCGGCTCCCTGGCTTTTCCTGTTTATGCTAACGCAGGACACGGAACACGGAGTCCCTCCTGGAGATGACGTAGAGGGAGAATTCTCGGTAAAGTCAGGTTACGCGTGTTGCGATGACGTAAACCTTTCTGACGTGAATACTGCGTCGTGATGCACGCTATGAATGAGTGCATAATGCATTTTCTTTTGCTTAATAATTGATTGCATAGTGGCGTCATCTTTTTATCACTGCACGATGAGGAAGGTTGAAAGTTTAATTATAGCAGTTTCACATCTCATCAGAGGCTCAACTTTAGGATTTACTTTGACAAAATTGTTGTGCTATATTGTTGTTTAAAACACATTCTGCATTCGAATCAGTTTGATTAATTGTTCAAAGATAAATCGGTAAAAATAAAAGGGACAGATTATCCATATATCCATCCAAATTATCCTTGGAGGGTTCCAGGGGGGCTGAAGCCTCTGAGGGTACACCTTGGACAGGACGCCAACATGCACAGACAAATAACAATTAACATTCACAATAACATCTACGGGTGAGTCTCCAATTAACCCATTAAGACCTAAGGCGCCTAATAAGAGCACACTCTAAAACCTAAGCGTCATTTGAAAACAACCAGCTTGAATTCTTGCCATCTCCGTTCATCCTCCCCCTTCTCAATCGACTTAGCTTTGGTCAGTTGGACAGCAGGAACATTATTTTGGTCTGAATCTTCTTTATTGTTATTTTCATTGTTTCATCAATGTAAACTTGCTGTTCTCTGCTCTCTCTTTTCGCTTGGATTGCCAGCCATTGTCTGGAACGCTAATTTAAAAACTTTTTTGCAGGCTCAGAGCACTAACAAACAAACATTTCCCATAATGCATTCCACCTTTTTCTGTGAGTATTTCAGCAAATCACAATGTATTTCATCTGTCATATGTCGTATATGGCTCTAAAGGGAGAAGCACACAGATGTCACACCCTGTCTTAAAGAGGTACACACACATATGTCCTACAGCTTTTTTTCATTATAGAAATTATCTATAAAAAAACATTGTAATCAAAATGATAAGCGTGTTTTTACTGTAGCATCTCATCCTGATTCGTCTTGCCCTTATTGATGGCATTTAATGTAAGTCTCCTCCAGGTTACTCTCAACTTATTGCAAGTCAACCTGTGGGAGTCGATTAACTTCCCTAATGAGTGTGTGTTGTGGCGAAGAGTGTTTTTAATAAGGCTGCTCACAGTAGGTAAACCACAACCAAGTGCTGAAGGTTAGTTGGAAGCACATGTTCAACCACAGAACAAGCTAATCTACTGCCACGCTTCACTAGCACTATCATTCCGCTGCTACTAGTCCCCTTGTTTTGTAATGAAAAGTGGTTTGTTATTACTGACAGACCACAGTATGGAATTCAACATCATCGCGCTGGTGTGAAGGTTAAGCGTGGACTTACTGTCTTCTTTTAATTGCTCTTTTAATTAACTTGTGTCTAGCCTTGGTCTTGTCAGAGGATGCCCGAGCATGCCATTTAGCACGAGGTAATGAGATTAACCTCTCGTTGTCCAAGCGACTGTAGATTACACATTACGGCCAAATAAATGAGCTGGTCTTTGTTTACTCCTGTGTCGAGTCAGGCGGCAGGCAGGCGAGCCACAACTCTCTCAGCGGTAACATAGCTTTAATGTCAAGGGGAATGGAAGGGAGTGCGTTTGGCACCGGGTCGAGAGTGTGGCCGACCAGCTGCACAGGGAGTGAGAGAGGGGGCGGCCGACACTGAGGGGGGGGGGGGGGGGGGGGGACGACAAAAAATGTTCCCCTCTGCCATCGCCATCTCAGACAGTCGACTAAATCAAGCTGCTAATCACTCACACTCACACAAGTGTTAGGCTCCACTCACAAACACACAAACACCTCCATCTCTTTCTCCACGCTCCGCATGTATAACCAGAAAGAATGCAAACGAGAACCTCTCTCCTCATTTACACACACACATACACACACACTAACACACACACACACATGCATACAACGACATGACCTCCAGTGTAAAGACACGCTCAGTGTTTGTGTGTGTGTGCACACACTAACTGGTGGAGACAGGAGGAAACAAACACGTGGCATGTTTGGCTGTTTTTCTCTTTCCTCCTTCCAAGTGAATTGTGGTTGAAACTTTGAAACGTTGCTCAACACTGACTCTAATGTCTGTGGACACAAACATGAATATTTGCCTCAGAGATCTTGAAAACAGTCATATCCTCTCAGTATTTCTCAGGATTTATTCTTAACATGCACACTACGCCTTAAAAAGTGCAATGGTTTTTGTACGAAACTTTATAAGACCCCCAGAAACAAGACATTCTATAGGACTATATTCTAAAATGTTTCTTGGCACCAAAACAGGTCCCACTATTATACTACAAAACGAAAAAGGTATATTAATATTTGCATTATTCCAACATGGATTTATAAATAAAATGTCTCTGCGTTTCACTTCAGCTTTTTGTTTTTAATACACAGTATCTGTTTCTGTATGTCATTTGCCTCTAGCATGTCATCACTATGTCCTACTTTACACATCCTCAGACCCTGTACTCCCCTTAAAAACACACACACGATGGAAGGTGACTGATCAAATTCAGTCAAAATCATTTCTAAATGACGACTGGATTTTTCTTTTATCAGTGTAACTTTGGAGACGGTTCTGCTCCCCTGGAAACCCCTCCTGGGAAAGTGTGAGCCAGTTGCCTAGACATTAGTTGGTGACCTTCGCCCCGGTTCCTTGTCGCCCGCGTGTTGTCTCAGCAAGCGAATGTCCTTCTCCGAGGCGGAAGAAGCCGCCTTGGCCCAGCTAGTGCTGTACCTCGGTTTTTAATCAGGCTTTGGGGAGTGAAATATGGGCCTGGCGAAGCAGCCTGTACCCGAGCTCCATTCATCTGGTTTCAATCTTCCCTCCGCCTTCGGATGTGGCCGAGTGGGCATTCCTTTTTTTCCAGACGCTGGGGAGGGGGGGTGGAGGAAAGTGGGCTGAGCGGAAACAAGGGGCAGCAGTATTTGTTTGAAGGAGCGTGTGTGTGTGTGTGTGTGTGTGTGTGTTTGTGTTAAGAATATGGGGCTTGCTGAAAGGGCCTTACTGGTTATTTTAAGAAAAGCTGCAAAGTAATAGCTTTAAAATGTTGATCCTCTTCAGAAAATTGAACCACCATCTAGAACAACAATGTTCAGAGTTTTTTGTTGATCCACATTACGCACTGTTTACTCTCGGAGTAGACGCACGACAACAAAACGCCTAAAGCTCAACGGTCCCAAATGAGGCTGTACGTCACGCAAAAGGTTTTCAGGACTGGGACGTAGACAGCAAATGTTGGGAAATAATTCTATGTTAAGGGAGGGACCAGACAAATTGAATCTACAGTGAGGCTGAGGGGTAGAGTGGTCGTCCTCCAACCTGAAGGTCGGCAGTTCGATCCCCAGTCTGACCCATCTGCATGCCGAAGTGTCCTTGGGCAAGATGCTGAACCCCGAAAGGCCCCCCATAGAATAACTAAGTGCTGTGAATAGATGCACTGTATGAATGTGTGTGTGAATGGGTGAATATAGAACTGTACTGTAAAGAGCTTTGAGTGGTCATCAGGACTAGAAAAGCGCTATATAAATACAAAACCATTTACCACTTACAATTGAAAACAGAGGGACGCACACCAGGCTGTAGTATTTTATTGCTGGGAAACTGTCGCAGTTGAGTTAGGTAACATTTATTGCGTGATTTTGTTATGTATGTTCAATTTTAACTACCAATTCTCCCTTGTAATAAAATAAACTGTTCAAATCATTGATTGTCGTTTTGTGATCAGATCTGGCATTGTTTAGGAAAGTATCGATTTGGTACCTTTATCGGAAAAAAACGACTACTAATAGTATCCTATGGATATCCAGTATCCAGTTGTGATTTGTGTGTGTTGATTAAAGTTGGCATACTACACGAAGCTGTGTAGCTAGGTGGTAGGTGGCTCCATTAGCTCTCTTGAATGAGCCTAAGCGAGGCCATTCCTGGAAGCCCCAGCACCCCCCCGTTGACCTCCCCGGCCATCGCTCCGACACCACTCTGCCTCTGTCAGCTGCACCACCCATCAACACCTCTCAGCATACAGCTGCCAAAACAGACGTGGCATCTGCTCACCTCTGGGGAAATGGCGAGCCTTGACGTGTCCTTCCCAGTCACAGGCTCGGATGTATAGATTCTCCCTCTTTGTCCTTTAGAGCAGCAGCGGCAGCAGCGACAGTGTGAGCGGCTGCATGTATGGGGCGTCCCCTGCTTTGTTATTTTCCACTCGACTGATCGAGTAAAATGATACGTCAGATGCATACCATGAGACCGGCGACAGCACTAATATGTCAGCGACGCAGTCCTGGGCGGATGGAGAGAGGGAGTTAGCGTCCCGTCTGTTTTCAATTAACTGATGAAATGTACAACATGGGAGCGGCTCTGCTGTGTTCGGTTTCTAGTTTTTTCCACGGAACTAAATGATCTGATTTTCTGAGAAAGACGTTGACTTTAGACAGTGATGAATATTTGCAGTGACGTAAATAATGCAATTGACTGTGTGTATGCAGAGAGGTGAGGCTGGGGTTAGGGTTAGCGTCCAGAATCTCCTCACACAAACGCCCTGTGAGCTCCCAAGATCGGGTGTTTAAACATCCAGACTTGGGCCTATCTCGGAGCGCTTCTAAAGCCAAACTGTACCGCTACTCCAAATAAAGCAGCGTAGCTCTAGGCTCACTTCCCTCTGATTCCGCTTGTTCGTCACACGCCGACGAACCTAACCACATAGCCTGCTGCGGCTTTTATTGTCTTCCCACAAGTTGTTAAATGCTTCTTTGAAACACCAATGGGGTATTGAATTGCATTTAATAAAAGTCGGGGGTGTAGTACTTTATAGCACATGAGGTGGATAGTATTTGAAGTTTTCATTGGTCTCACACTATTGCGAAGCATCCATCATCGGGGGGGAGCTGAGGCGACCGCGATGCATTCCACTTCCTGTGGTCATACACCTAGTCAGCTCTATTTTCAAACTAATGGACATAAAAAATTGCAGATCGCAGCAGAATGGACTTGGCAGCGCCGAGGCTTATTAAGTATTGATCCGGCTGAGGTCAGTGCCCATGTTCAGCCACTCCAACAATGTGAGAGGAGTTCATTCACACGTTCACCAGCCACAAATTGAGATCAGACCACATAAATAACTGGGGAAATTGAGGATTTTTTGTATCTCGGGGAGCAGAAAAGCCGTGCCCATGGTTTTGCGAGAAAAAGCTGAGCGAGCAGAAAAAGCTGTGTGTCCACTGTGGGCTTTTAAAAGTGTTCATACCATCGTTTGCCCATCTGTCCGGACTCCAGCAGTGCCTTGCTGATATGATATCATGCCACACCAACGCCCACCAGGAACACTTTAAGTTGATCAGCAGCAGGCGAACCTGTCTTCCACGGTGTTTTAATGAATACGGCTCATCTAGTTTTTCAAAGCACCATCTGCCAGCCGTGCAGGGTCAAACAGAGCTGGAGCTCAGTGAAGAAACTGCTTTCCACTGTGTTTCCTACACTGGTGTATCTGTACATACACTGGAGAGCTCCGCCATGAATATTTTCCACTTTCACTCACAAAGTCAGGCCAACAAAATAAAAAATACCTTAATGCCACGCAGGACGAGAATAATCTCATCCCTGGGACAAGAGCTTCTTGAAAATAAAGGGATACGAAAATAAAGTTTAGTGCCTGCAATGGAAGGAAAGTTTTGTGAGAGAAGATTTGATTTTTGTAGAGGCAAATATCATTCTTTCTTCCTACATTTGGAGTTGTTGAAAGACAATACCGCTGACTTACCGCTTTGAAACCGAGCAATTGTTTTGTCTCCAGTGCTTTACACAAGCAAGTGAATGAGTTTCAGCACAATGCTCTAGAAGAACTACGCGTTAATATGTCAAAATGACTCACTCTCCTCTATCCTCCATCATTCCTCAGTGGGGGGACAGCAGGTTTATTCAGGGCTGTGTGCATGAGCTGCAGGGATGATGTGCCCTTTACTGCACATGCACTTACCCCCACACAGCGTCAGTGATAAGTTTCTCCGAGATGTAAACTCTCTCTCTCTCCTCTGCGCCCCATGCTCCTCTCCATATAGTCTCGGATCCGGAGACGCTCATGCAGAACAAAGTGAATGTGCACACACGCTGGTTTGTTTAGGCTTTGCCAGATGTTGGGAGGATCCTTTGCAGCAGTGAAATAGAGAGGTCACTGTCCAAGGCCCATTTAACTGAAGCGTGTTATCTGGTGCAAAACAGACCGCTTGACATTTGGACCCTGTTCATTCTCAACACATTAAGGGAGGAAAAATGTCTCAAATTTTTTCTTCTTCTTCTTTTTCAGCTGAACGTAACTCTGGAAACAGTTTTAACGCCACACGCGCTTCTGGAGATTATTCTGCAAGTCAGGATGGAGTCTGAAAGATGCATTGCTGTAATTAACATTTTAAATGGGACCATCATTTACAGAAATGATGAATTGGTTTTTAATTAAAAAGAAGAAAACGAAAAGAAGAAAAACTTCCAGCCAATGACAAGCACTGTATTCTCTGTGCGAGGGACTGGAGTTCGTCTAACTCTTCTTCTGCCTGTCACTCTTTCCATTCGGTCACGTGTTTAAACTGTGGTTTTTACAAAGGCCACATCGAGATGGAAAGAATGACATGGCAGACTTCTTACACCGTTGTACAGTGTCTGAGAGTGCTCTTTCTTTTTTAGTTTGCAGTTAATGCGTATGGTGCTTATTTTGGGAGAACTGAAATCCAGATTAGTTCCATAGGATGGTAGAAGAAAACATCATTCGTGGTGTAGTTGGTGGAAGTGTTGCATCACATAGAAAGACCAAAGTTTAACCCTTCACCAGGAGCTCTTGGCTTTTAAGGACCGTTTCAGGCTAAACCCAGAAGATTAATGGAACAGCCGCAGCATCTTGGACAGCAACACCCATGAGTGTGGGTGACGAAACCAGATGCAGTGTTGATAAGATGTGTATAGCACTGTAAGCAGGTTTCACTGACTCTCCCTCCCCCGGGGCATGGTGTAATTAGCTTTTCTCCCCATCTCCTCCCAACTTGCTTATTTTGCTGAAGGAAAAAAAAAGGGAGAATACTTTGGGGGAATTAAAAGTGCTTGTCGCGAAACTAATTTCGGATCTATTTTGGTGATCTGTCGGTGGGATGGCGCTCGACATAACAACAGTGGCAAAGCCATGAAAGGGATGCTAATGAAGGCAATAAGAGCACCTCGAGGTGAACATTTAGCACAGGGCCTTACATTATTCAGACCTCGGTGGTATTTCATCTCTCTCTTCCCATTCCCACTGGTCCTCCCTCTCGTTTTCCCATTTGCCTCCCCCCTCCAGGTCCAAGGGATTATTGTGGGAATGATTCCATTCCTCCGTCTTCCCCTTCAAACCCACCCATTACTGCTCCAACCAGAGTTCTTAGAAACCTCTCATCAAAGATGAACATGAAGAGGATTTTAGAAGTTTTCCTCTCAAGTAAACTATGGCCGTTGCGGCCCTCACAGTGTTGAGACTAATAGAACCATGGTGAAACTTGGAGGCTGAATATCATATAACCAATAATGTATCATTACTACTATAGTGTGCTGATTTTTTCTCTGCGTTCAAGTCAAGTGTTACATGACGGTCAGTTTTTGTTATTAATTCACCTTTATGCCATTATTTCTTTACACCTCTGCCAAGAATGCTGTGCTTATAGGCGTTTGCTACTTGGGTGGATTAAGCAGAAATCACTGGACAGATTAACACAAAGTTTGATGGAAGGATGTAGCTGGGGTCAGGAGAGACTTTTTTTCTTTTCACTTTCACAACATTGAGAGATTTTTCAACATTTTCCTTGATTTCTCAGAGACTTATTCATGGATCTTGTTTAAAAAAAATCAGGGATGTTATGGGGAGTGATATTTCTAAGTTTGTGCAATTTGGCACAGATCCAAATAAAGATGCAGTTCTAGTGAATATAGATAATGGAACTGTTGAGATATTCACTTTACTAAGCTTAGCTTATTGCGTAATAGGTAGTTGGCCACTGGCTGTGTTAGCTGTGAATGGAGGTAATTTGATCTAAATATTTTTTTAAAATTGCTCTGTCTGGTAAGCTGTTTTTTCAGTAGAATGTGATATCTCCATGAAGGGACACAAAAAATTGCTACTTCTGTTGAAATAATAATGAAATGAATAATAACAATGATAAAAATAACTTGAGTTTATATTGCGCCTTTCAAGAGACCCAAAGACACTTTACATGTGTCACTTGGGACAAAAGTAAAGAGAAAAGGAAATAAATAAAATAATTCTTGCATCAATTATTACCGTGAGGGCGTGAAAATAGCAATAATTAAAGAGGAACCAGGACAGAGTTATCCAGGAACTAGGAGTAAGATATTGCTAATTAGCAATTATATCTGTGTCGTCTCTCACTCTTTACACTGTAATGACTCTATGCACCTACTATACTGTAAAGTACTACTGACAAAAGCTCAGTGTCAGCAGAAAGGAGCATCGGTCGCTGTGTGCGAGGGGAGGAGGATTATTGGATTTTATCCCTTCAAAGAGCCAGCCTCCAGTCAGGGAGCGGGGAAAAAAACAGCCCCTTTGATTTTCACAGGAGCAATATATTCATGAGTTGGACCTTGAAACTACAAGGAGACTAGTGTAGTGTGCCATATGCAAAAACATGTTTTAATGGAGCATGATAACTGGTTACATTAAAAGAGACTAACCCCCGTTAGAAGCTGTAATTAAAAATGGAGTTGTGGCTGTGAGAATAAAGGACTCTTGCCGAGTGTGCATAGGGGGTCGGGTCTGCACTAACAACTGGAGGTGGCCTCTTGTCAAATTTCGTGGCATTTCATGGCTCTTCAAAGATGTTGGGAGAGAGTAAAGGGCAGGATGTAACGCCCTATCTGTGATTCCCCGTGCAACGTTGGTGGTATTTAGAATATATATGTTTGGCATTAGAATTGGCCAATTCAGGTCACGCAAGAACGCTGCACTGGTGGTGGAAGCAGCACACTGAGCTGTGAGCATTTCACTATTGTCTCAGCCTTATGTGCTCTTCTCAGCATGTCCCCAAATCAGCCAAAAAACTAGCTTTATGTCAGCAGTAAGAAGGGATGAGTTGTATTTTATTCGCAATGTCAGATATGTTTGTTATATACATGAATTCCACTATTTTACAGAATTTATACAAAGCCTCTGGAAAATGTCTCCCTCTCCCAAATTTAATCCTGCTGTGATGACAGAAAATAAAACAGTTCCACAGATTGGCAGAGAGGTGGGAGATGATTGTTACCTTTGCCTGCTGCACGGAGGCTATGCACGTTACTAAAATATGTCTGGAGTCGGTGGGCCTGCATGAAAGCAAATCACAGGTTTGTGTGCCGAGCCGCTGATTTACAGTCGGCAAAAGATAGTCCCCTCTCGCTCTGTAAAGCAGACAGGCGGCGGCGGAAGTGTGTTTGTGACAGAGCATGTGTTCCCATAAAGCACACAGTGCATCACACAATCCAGCAGTCACGCATGTGCATAAAATGAAGATGTTCTCTATGGAGGGAAAAGCAGCAGTGAAGACACACAATTGTCGCAACATCTCTGATCCTTTTCTACTTTAATGCATCTGCTTACCTGTGTCTAAAACCACCTTTGTGACAGTTTAATCCTTCCTCAACACCATTGCATTGCACCATCCCTCCCTCCACCCATTTCCCTGCGTTCTTCCACTCCCCACATCTCTCTGTCTCTGACCCTGTCCCTCACCCGCCCCACTCCCTTGTGTAGTGCTGTGTTTGAGTACCAGAGGTCATAAGCTTTAGACGTGGCAAAGGCTCCATGCAGCCCGGCCTATGTGCTGACTGAGGGGATATATGGAGCTTGACTTTGGGCAGTGTGAAAGATCCAGGCCTGCCTTGTTTGTCTGTCTGTCCATCTCACTGGCCACACTATAATAAGATTGCAGGGCCCTGTAAGGCGGATTTACTGGAGCACAACTCCCCCTAGGGTCTTTTCATAGAAATTGGTTCCTCCATATTTCACCCTCGCCTCTCACTCTCTCTCTTTGAGGGATATGTCTGTGTTCCTAACTCTCACTCTCTCTCTTTCTAAACCTCTGGTGTTTGCTCCCGCTTTCTTTTGTTAATTATAATAGGCTTCTTTTCCTTTTTCTTTCTGCGGGGTTAACACTGAGCTGAGCAGCAAGAGGCTGAGCCAAACAGAGCTGAGGAAAACAGAGGGATGGAGGACGTGGCCTGGTCCCTGTATCACAAGTCCTCTCTATCTCTCGCTCAAGAAGGCCATGTCTATTTAAATGGTCTTCCCGTGTCCTTACGGAATCTCATGAACACATGTGAATGCTTACAAAGCACCTTGAACCAGGATTACGCCAGGAATCGTATCTATGTTTCAGCTAGTATGCTAAACAGGTTGTATTGTTTGTGGGTCACCTCACAGCTAAACCGACGAAGTCAAGGTCGAGAACCCAAACACGACCAAACAAAAAAAATTTCCATACTCTGTCTGCATGGCGGCCTAGCAGAGATTAATTCTGTTGTGTCTCATAGTCGATGTTGACACAAGTGATGGGGTCTCTCGCAGTCCAAACCGTCCCGGCTGTGCACACGGTGAATGAGGCCAATCCAAATGTGTGCATAAACTCACATCCAGGCGAGCTTATTTTGGGAGCACTGTGTCATCCATTCCCGAGCACATAAGCCCCCTCTGCAGGACTAAAAATAAGTGGGGAAGTGGGGAGCAGCAATTGAAAACTAACCCAAAAAAAGGCCCCCCCTTGGATTTTTCTGCCAACTCTTTCTGGCAAAGATAAGAAACCATTTTATACACTTCATATTTCCCACTTTGTATTTTTTTCTCTGAGAAAATACAAAGAATTTATGACATTCAAAGCCTCATTGTTCGGCAATGAATCCCACCAGCAATTCTGTGCTTGTGAGCCGACCCCAATATTTGTTTGAATGTCAATTTAAAGTCAGTTAGTGGAAAGTCAAGTATTTTTCTGTGGAAAAAAGATTGCCTTTGCCAAATCCAATTGGCATCGGCCATAGCAACCATGGTAGTAATGGAGGCCCCCTAAAAGCTGCTTTCAGACATGGACTGGACTCTGCAGTCCGAGTGAGGGGCTCTGTAGTATTCGCTGACTTTCTCCACCTGACCTCCTAGTTAACAAAAGGAAAACTAAAATCTCCCGAGGTGACACACGCGTAGAAGTCACAGGCGGAGATGTTGAGAGAGTTCCCGGTGATAAGAGCTGACAGCGGTGTGGTGGTGCTGTAAACGTGATCACGTGATCTACGCAGTGGAGTTAGTACTTCCTGCGTCTGCCTGCTGCACCCGGCTGCACCCGGCTGCCTGAATAATGTGGAGGATTTGATGCTGTTGTGAACCCACTGGGTTGTGTCTGTGTGAAAGCCAGATTCTGGGTAAACTCCATAGCCAATTCTCTGGGTTTTACCCGGAGGTCATGTCTGAAAACGGGTTACGGTAAAGACAGACAGTGTCTGGTGGAGATGGTAAAGAGCCATGATGAAATAGAAAGTGTCTTATGCCTCAGGTTCATTAGTTACACAACTCTTCTCTTAAGCTGCCCTCAGGCAGGCACTCAACGTGTCAAGTCATTTGACATTTCACCAAAATGTTCCTGCCAGCACACTGGTGAAGTGTAACCAAAAATGTCCCAAGTTAGCCCATATGAGAATACACCATTTAATTCAAAGTGAGTGGGCGTGTTGATGAACACACGATTGATGCTAAACTGAAAGTAAACAAATAGCCAACCACTGTCATTGTTTGAAGGTCTATTTAAAGGTCTTTCTAGTGAAAAGTCAAGTATTTTGTGTGGGAAAATAAGTTTTCAACGCTGGGCATTCTTCGGTCACCCTGGCCCTATCTATCTTTCACATAAACCCCTCCATTTACTGAGTCTATACAGTCGAAGCAATGGGCAGTTAAGGGTGATGGGAGGTGAGAATAGAAGCAGGGATTTCTTATCAGGCCTGTTACACACTGCCGGGTTCAGCCCCGGGCTGCTGATGGGTGTGGGAGCGCTGATTGCAGAGGCTAGCCTGAGGAGACCTGAGGAGAGGTGGTGGACAAAGGTCTCCCAGCAGAGCCCTGTACCATCAAGCATTAGTTTGCACCATTAGGTCCAACACACACACACACACACACACACACACACACGAACACACACGCGGCCTAACCATTCCACCTCTTCAATACACTTTACTGCAAAGGTCTCTCTCTCTTCACTGACGTCCAAACTAATGTCAGCAGGGAGCCTCAAGATAAATGACCCTGCAAATTCTACATTAAAAAATCATAAATAGTTCCCTGATACCTTTAGGTTCCAGGAGCTCCAGTGTGGAGAGGGTGCCTCTTATTTTGTTTGCTGACTAATCCTTTTAACCAAGCATGTGGTCCAACAGAGCAGACGGACCTCGGCAATTCGGCCTGTCAATCTAGGACTTCCAGCAGGGCGCACAAACACTCTGGCAGCCGTGAAGTGCTCCCTTTCTGTCCAACTGGTTAATGCCAACTGGAAACGTCAACCTCTGACTGACAATGAGTGGCCCGGAGCTCTGGTTTTATCGTCCAAGGCTCACAAAGTATAAACACAGGGGGGTTAAACAAAACTTGAAGAAACTGCTGAGATCCCCCACATGAAGTCATCTGTGCTGCTGAAGTTCTGGTAGAAGACAAAGATTTTCTGCCATTCTCTTCTCTTTCTTCCCCTCCTGTGCCCTGTGTCAGCACTGACTCATTGCTTTCACGGCACAGAGCTGACATTTTCGGTGGCCCCAAAGATCACTTATGGGACAGGGTGTCGGCTCCTGCGAGGCTGGGCCACAGAACAAGTGGACAGGCGCCCAGCGAGCGCTGATGCATTTCACAGGACACAGTTGGCCTCCTGTGGAACAACTGACAGCCTGCCGATTGTGTTTGCAGGGCACTGAGGCATTCTTTCAATGACTCGCCCTGGGTTGAGTCACTCCGCCACAGAGAGAACACCTGGGATTGCAAATAGTAGTCGGTAAAATAATTGTCCTACTCCATATTGTGTATTTATTTAGTGCAAAAACAGGAGGAAATATTGAATATCTGGGCACCTTTATGTTCTTAATGACACTGAAAAGTAGAAGGTAACAATTATTCACACTGCACTGTACATTCCCGCTTCATTCCAAATGAGCATCTGCTGGGCTGGATAACTTTATTTTAGGCGCTCAGATTCCCCAGGAGTTATCAGCTCATTCAGCAATTAAATTATAGGCACAGGTAGTTAAGTTAAATGTTGTGGAGCCAAAAATATCTGTCACATCTGAGCGTGTAAGCTGAACAGAGCTCTGCAGCATTCTGCAAGGTTTCTCTGTGGTGGAGGGAGTCAAATATCTCAGCAGTGCTCACACAGTCCATAGCTGGAGCTTCCAGCAAACCCCTGTGACGCCTCTGGCTAATTCACCTCAAGGCCACAGGGCTGTCCAGCACCCTCCAATAAATTAGCCCTGCTGCTCCCCCACTGAGACACAGGCCCTGGCAGTCTGGCCGGTGCTCAAAGTCACTCATTTGTGTGCACACATAATTATTCCTACTTTTTTTCTTTTAACTGCACTGCAAGCTTGTCACTAAGTAGATGCAAGTTTGTTTTTTGGGCATTTGTGTCGTAATGGTTGCGTGACTCATTTGCAGTAGCTGTTCTGGCTCCTAAATGGTGGAAAGATCTCCCCATCGACATACGGACATCAGAAAGTTTAAACATCTTCCGCCGCAAATTAAAAACACACCTCTTTAGACTATACCTTGAATAAAAAATTAAAATATAAAAAAATAAAATAAAATAAAAATTACTAACAATTTTGAAACTAACAATTTAGTAGCAATTAAATGGCACTTACTTATAGCATTTTGTAGTTTTGCTTTATTTTTGAAGAATTTGTACTGTCTTGATTCTTGTTGTTCTTGGTTTATACCCTCGGGGTGGAATGCACTTATTGTAAGTCGCTTTGGATAAAAGCGTCAGCTAAATGAAATGTAATGTAATGTAATAATGTAATGTGGGAGATGTCTGATCTCTCCTGTTTCAAGTTAGTCTTCCTTTGGTAAGAGAAAAGTGTTCATGTGTAGTCTGACAATAGTCAATAATTGTTATTGTCTTCATCATACAGCAGAATTGTCCATGTGTGCAAATTCTCAGTCGTCAAAAGCTCTGTACCTTCCTGTGACAGGCCACAGCTCCCGAAGCTGCTGCTGTGAATAAGAATGTGTTCTATGACTTGCCCTTGTCAAAAGGGGTCAAAGCAAGATCACAATAATTCTCCTCTCTCACTGACCTCTTATACCAAACTCTATTTTCCTGTAATAAGCAAAATCCCCATACTGTCACTCTTCAATGTCCGCGTGTGACAGATCTCAGCATCTGTCAAGACAGCTATTGGGATTCTGGGTCATATCTCTGGCTGCGTCTCCGTTTCCTCTGTTGGCGTGGGTTGTTTTCTTCCTATCTGCAGCATCCGCCTCTTGTCTCAAGTTGAGATCAAGTTATTGTCCCCATCTGACATCGGTCTCTCTTCCTCTCCTTCAGCTCTATTCAGCCTGCTGTTGGTCGGTGCCCAGACGGACATGAAGAAGGTCGTCGGGGACAACGCCACCTTACCATGCCACTACCAGTTCCCGTCGTCCAACTCTCTCGACATCGAGTGGCTCCTGCAGAAACCAAACTCCAAACAGAGAGTGGTGAGAGGAGATTCCTTTTGTTTTCCATTTTATTCCACTTTTCCATCATCAGACAATCAGTCGACACATTCATGTCACTGTTACTGTTATTACTTGCTGCTCCTTGGCTTTTTCGACATTCTAACACTGTGAAGCAATTTTCTTCAAATAAGCCTATTGTCTTTTATTAGGAGTATTTTCCTCCATTTAGGATGAGTCTCCAATTGGCAGTGGCCATAGCAACCAAAGTTATAGTGTCTGGTGGAGGTGGTAAAAAGACATGATAAACCAGCCAGGGTCTTGGGGCTCAGGGTCATTAGTTACATAAGCCTTCTCTTAAGCTGCTTTCAGACATGCACTGGACTCCAGACACTTTCTGGAAATGATCCTGAGGGGCTGTATCGTAGAAAGCAAACGTCCAAGTCAGTTGCTCCGGATTTTTTCCAGAAGTTTTCCGGCCAGCCCATATAGTTAAATCTCAGAGTGAGCCCCTATCCCTTTCATAAGAGGACTGGGTCATCGGTAGATTAGATTAGATTCAACAGTACAGTATGCCTGCATGTGTGCTCTAGTTAAGGTTTGTACTCCTTATCACTTCTCTCCACGATGCATCAAGCTTCAATAAATCGATTTAAATTATCTGAGATCTGCTGAAAACTTCCTCATTCAATTCCCAGGATTTCCTTCTCATAAGCGTCTGATTATTAAAGTAAAACAATCGGCTGTTTTCAATCCAATGTAAACATTTTCATGACTGAATGTTTTGAAAATTGGAACAGAAAGCTGCTGCTATTTTATTTTTACCCACCTTACATATTTCTTTTCCTTTCTCTCTCACACACACTTTTCTTTTACATTCCTTCTCTCTTCCCTATTTGGGTCATGCTGATTGATTTCCGACGGGAGCCATAATAGTCGCACATTAACTCGATGCCTAAAGTTACTGTGGCAGTACAAGTTTTAAGTGCCTTCCCACAAAGGAACAATCACGTCGCAGAATGTTCCCTGACTAATTCTGTAGTCGTAACCTTGGACCCTTCACTCTCGACTTTATCTAGAGCATAAAAGAGATAAACACTAGAGCAACTTAACATCTTGTGTCAATACATGTTCTGCTATGTCCAAAAAATACTCCACTAACGGCCCTTGGCTGGAAGTAAGAAACTATATAACATGAAAATAGTGGATGGCCGCCGACGAGATTTTATCATAACTTCCATCCTGAAACAGCACTACTGTTCTGTTCTATAATTAAGCATCACCTAGTTGAAAATCCTTAAATGCCCTTCAGTTGGTTTTGTGGTCTCACAGCCTCAAAAGACGTTTTGGTATCGTTTCACCGGGTTTGAGTCATTGCCTTTCTTCTCCCAAACTGAGCTTAGTATCTGATAACAGACAGAGCATTCAAATTGAACCAGCTTTCTGTCGGAAGAAAACGATTTCCTTTCTTTTTTGGAAGCCGTTCATTCGTGCGCTGATGTGTTGGTTAGCGCACAGACATGTAGCGCTGTGAGAAAGAGAAGAAAAGGAGGGTACGGCGGAAACATGGGGGCTAGGAATGAAAGAAAAGGGAAAACAAGTGTCTCACGCTTTGATGATTCAGAGGGGGGCTGCCACATTGCGATGAATATTTAACAGGAAGATAACATTGAAGGCGCCATTAATTAAAATCAAAACGTCTGAAAATTTGATTAGAAAAGAGACTGTGCCTGTAGCTGAATGAATAAGTTATTCTTTTGTTCTGCTGGAAGGCCGTGTTGAGAGGGAGAGAGCATCATGTCAACATTTAAACTCTGTTAGCAAATGTAAAGACGACATGTGTTGAGGACACACAGGGGCAGGAGACAAGGCGTCCTTGTAGATGACCAAAATTCATGGAACGTTTTAATTTAACATCATCATGGACACCAACAGCTAAATGTCTGCAATGTTGTGCTGTACCATAGTATGAAAATAAGGTAGGTGTGAATACATATTTTTGGTCAGGCGAGAGAGTTCACATTCTGATACTGAAAACATCTTCTCCCTCTCGTTTCCAACAAACATTTATTCAAATCAATACCTTTTATTATTCAATCAATTTGAAACATGTTTCGAGTCATCTACACACATCCATTCAGAAATGGCAGGTTTACTCCATATCTGCATAAAGTAATTTAACTTTTTACCGAATAAACAAACCACCTCATTTTAATTGCAAACTACTGCCAACAACCGCAGGTCATGTTCCTAAATTATTCTTAAACTCCTCACAGTCACACTCTCATATGTTCGGGAGACATCCAGTCATAACCAGCACAGATAGTATAGTTCATACACACAAACAACAAGTGAGTAATAAACAGTTGGCGTGGGCAGTGGACGTGCAGCCGCAGGCGGACGCTTTTCAAGTATGTCCCACTTTGTGTAGGTGCCAGGCCACTGTGGCTTTGTGCCTGCAGCCGTGGCACAGTAATGTATGTCTGTTTGTGTCCATGGTGTGTTTCCACTCCACATGTTGGAGCTGGTTTATGTGTGTAGGCCTGTGCACGTGTGCGTTAGTGTAAATGGCCAGTCGTCACCTGTAATCACAGCAGGTGCCCCTGTTTCCGAGGCGCTGATGCACTGTGGCACCGGCATTTAGCAGGCCCCATCTGCAGGCTCTCACATGCCCTGAGTAATAGGCCACCGTGACAGCTGTGTTTGTTTGTGTTTGTATGTGTGTGTGTGCGTGTGTGTGGATGTGTGGATGGAGAGAGGGGGAGAGAAAGAGCAAGAGAGAAGAAAGGAGGTGTTGGGGGGCAAAGAGAAGAAGACACAACAGGCAGGGAAGAGAAAATGTCTTCGGTGAAGTTTCAGATCAGGAGATTTTTTCTTTGAAGACTCAGCCACTGCAAACATCAATGAACCTTGTGCTAAAAATAAAAATGGAAAATAGATTGTGTCAATCACAAACGGTAACACGACGCCTGCTTCTGCTCTGACCCAATTTTACTCTTTGTTTCAAACTTTTAATCCCATGGTTGTTTCTTTTATGGTTTATATTATTTATTTTGTGTACCCAGATTATAAATGTATATTACATATCACTTCCCAATGTAGGTTCCCGGTTTGAATCCCACTTTTGGCAGGGTGCTTGTGTGGGTTTTCCCCAGGTTCTCCGGCTTCCTCCAACATGCAGATTAGGATTAGATTAACTCGAGACTGTAAATTGACCATAGGAGTGAATGAGTGTGAATGGCTGTTTGTCTGCCTGTCAGCAACTTGTCCAGGCTGTGCCCTGCCTCTCACCCAATGTCAGCTGGGATTGGCTCCAGCTTCGACCCTCAGGGATAAGCGGTATAGATACCGGATGTTGCTGGGATGGATGGATGTGTACATATACAATACAAACATATGTACACACACAGTAGACATACAAACATGTTGTTCATAAAACTTCATTCATGTAGCACCTTTTATACAGGTTAGTGCACTTGAAAGTGCTTCACAAATTAAGGATAAGAATATAAATATATTTACTAATAATACGCAGATGCACATACATACATACTTATTAACATGTTCCCCGCAGTAACGCCTCAATTCAAAGTATTCATGTACCTTAAAAGATACTTAATTTGCTCATTGCATCACTATGTGTGATATTTCTGGGAAACAAAACTTATTCTGAGGCATTAATATCAACACAACAGCCATTATACGTTCTGGCATCTTTGTTGCTAAGGTGCAGTTGCTAAATAACAAACAAGAGGAAACTGAGTGAAATCAAACATGACCTGATTTTGCCAGAGGTAAACAGAGCAAAGTAGAATAAAATGTGTTTACTGGCTGAATATAAAGTAGCCTTATAGTTTAGTGCGAACTTTAAATCTAAAATAAATGTTGGTTTTCCCACTTGAGATGTTCCCATACCAATACCAGGACTGACAGGTATGCAAATCTATTTACTAATCAGATACCAGGTCTTTTCTGTTCTTTTCTCTGAATCCGGAGTCAAGGTGGTATGGAGGCCCATTTCCGCCACTGTGATTAAGAAAATAAAAATCCTGTATCTCATAATTATGACTTACTATCTCATTATTATGAGATACTGACTGCTAATACTGACTGCTACTCTGACCGCAGCAGAGCAGGGAGCCCATGGTTGAGAGACAGCGGTCAAGCCAGCCGACTGTCATGTTTGTATTGTCAAAACAGCCGACTGTTGTTTATCACGTTCGCAATTGATTGAACATTTACGGTAATCATTGCGACGCCGCTCTGAGGTTTCAAGGAACAGTTTTTTCCTCAAAGTACTGACACTGTGTAGTTTTTGAGTAATCCTGTGTCAAAGTCCCCTCCACAACACAATAATGAACTTATTCTGCTACATTTGATAAAGGATAAAAACTTTTTTACCATAATTTCATGAAACTGATATTGTTGGAGTACTAGTTAGACTACTGCCCCAAATACTATGAAGTATTAAAAATGTATAATGTCAATTGAATGGTCAAAAGGACAAAGCCTATCCTATCAAAAGATAACACTTAGATTCCTGACATTGGTGAATGCCAGGGTCTGTCTATTTATTAATCGTCTGCTCTGATCCTGGAGCAGCGCTGGTTATAATTTTGCAGCAGCAGCACATTGCTAAGACATGAAAACATGAATCGATTATGTTATGTTTCTGAATCGATGCATAGTCACCCACATCTGCTAGACAGGCAGCTGTCTCGACCACAGTCTCTCAACCACGGCTTCCCTGCTCTGCTGCACCCGCCCACAGTCAGTATCTCATAATAATGAGATAATAAGTCATAATTTTGAGATACCAAGTCATAATTCCATACAATGGCTAGTGCTGTTCTTAGAGATTTTCAGTAATCTGGCATAAACCAAACCTAGCTAAAATGTTAGCACTGAGGTGTGCCACAAGGAAAACGGTGACGCCCCGAATGCAACACTTCCCTTTTGTGAGGTGATATTTGTGTTTTACCGTTTTTGTCAACTTGGATGCTGAACACTATTGTAGATTATCCATAGACATAGAAGAAGACATTTTAATCAGGCCAGTCCACAGACTAAAAGGGATAGTTCACACAAAAATGAAAATTCACTCATTATCTACTCATCACTATGCCGATGGAGCGGTGCATCACTCAGACTCCAAAAGGGTTTTGTTGACTCAAACACTCGTTATCTATTGAACGAGGGGTGTTGCAGCCAAAGCCAATACAATTAAAGTAAAACAAGTAAAACACTCCCACACTGCTCCTGTGGTGTCATCCAAGTGTCCACATGCGCCGACATTTAAATCCGACTTGAAACTGCTTCATTCACACCATGTTTTTAGCCTTAATGTCGTCTCTTATCTTCCTCTGGAGCCTCATTCACAGTGGACAACTTCAGTGATCCAAAGGAGGACAATTCATTTGCAGCTTACCCTGTTCATGATCACACAAACAACATTCAATATGAAACATGTCAAAAAGCACAGGTCAACAAACTAGGAGAAGGACATCAAGATTGAGATTAAGGAGGTAAAATAAATAGCAATAAAAAGACAATAATGAGATAATAATAATAATAAACACTCAGACTGAAGTTTGTGGAATGAGTAGGTAGATGTACTTGTTTTTCAAAAGGTTAGAACTGAGCAACCATCTCTTAAATACAGTGTTAGTAGCGTAGAGCCGTGAAAATATGTTAAATTGGGGTATTTCTGGTACCAGATATGTAAAATCTTGATATTGGAATTGGTATCTGAAAGGGAACAATGGTATCGCAACATTTTCAGTTCTATGTGCTGCCATCACATCAGTGCCACTGTGGGGACATTAATCTTTTATCTAAGCCCCTGAATAGAATATTTTTTGGTCAATATGAGAGCTCAGCTTGTAGAAGGAGCGTGAGGAGAGATAACAGCGCTCACAGACAATCAGCTAAATGAACGCTGGCAGGATACTGGCATTCAGGCAAATGCATTCATTTGTAAAATATTATTTCCCGAGTGTTAATTAATTAAAAAGTGATTGTTAGCAGTGTTACCCAAGAGTGCTGGTGTTCCGTTTCCCTCCAAACAGTTCGCCCAGTGAGCGACTGCATGGAAGTGTCTGAGCTGAACATGCTCCCTCATCAGAGTTATGTCCATGTTAATGGAAGGAAACCAGTTGATAATATCAAGAGTGTTGCTGTTGGGACATAGACATGACGTCAAACAACAGGTTCTTAATGTGACATGAAAGCTTTTATTGTTTGTTGGTTGCAATAATTACGTGAGCCAATTAAAATGTAGGTTTACATTATCACATCCATGTGAATACCTCCGCCATGGAGGTTGTGTTTTATCTGGATTTTTTTGTTATTCTTTGTAGGGTTGCACAAAAATGGATTACCACAAAGGTTGATGGAAGGGTGTGGTATGGGTCAGGGAAGAACCCATTAAATGTTGATGGAGGGTGTCAGAACTTTTTCTTAACATTGCGAGATGTTTTATGACATTTTGACTTCTCAGCGAATAATTCATGATTCTTTATGGGAAAAAAAAAAACAGCCACATTTTTAAGATACATTTTATTATCCCACACAAATGCACAGACATGCACAGGCACACTCATGCAAGGGGAAATTTAACCTCTGCTTTTAACCCATCTGGTGCCAGACACACAGAGCAGTGGGCAGCCGTGTACAGCGCCCAGGGAGCAGATGTTGGGGGAGTAAGGTGCCTTGCTCAGGGGAACTAGACAGGGTAGGGAGAATCCTCTTGGATTTTTGGACAGATCAATCCAGGTTCGTCTTTTTGTTGTTTCTCCGTGGAGTCGAACCAGAAACCTTTTCTGCCCATAGTCCAAGTTTCTGCCACTAGTCCATCGCCTCTCCCAAATTTAAGGAACTGATATCTACGAGTGTTGGACATTGTCTGAGGGGACTGTTGGGCCTTGGTGGAGGTATGCAATAAACTGTGTGCCAGTTTAGTTAAAAAAACATTTAATGATTTTCTTCTTCTCTGTGTTCAGATCATTACCTTCTTCGGGGGCCAGGTTTACACCAATGAGGCGACAGGCAGCGAGGCCAGCCGTCTGTCCTTTCCCGGGGAGTACCTGGCCGGGGACGCCTCCCTGATGATCAGTGACTTGCTGCTGTCCGACTCTGGTGAATACTATTGTAAAGTCAAGACCGGGGGCAAGTACCACTGGAGCCAGGTCAACCTCATTGTGCTGGGTGAGTGTTCACATCGTCCTCCACACACACACATGTTACTGATAGATATGCATACATATGTGCACATTCCATCAGGTTAGGAAGAGACCTGCACCCATTTGTGTATGGAAAATGGACACAGACTCTCTCTCTCTCACACACACACACACACACACTAAGAGCTAATCACTGGATCATTAGCCTGGCACATTTCCTCCGTCATGCTGACTGATCTAATGATTCAATTTGATTCAGACAGTGTGATTTGATTTCGCTCATGCTGTTTGGGTTCGTTGGGATTGGTTTGTCGATGAGGTGAGACCAGAAACAGGCGACTGGGCCTGGAAGAGCACAGAACTGATTGATTGAGTTAGGGACCGAGTTCCACGGACGTTGAGCATCAAGTTAAATGCATTTCTGTCCTCTGTAAGATCTATGAGGGAACAGGCAGCAACAGACTCTTCTCCGAGTTCCAACTTTGAGGTACATTTTCTAATGAAATTTTGGAGTTGAAAATGACATTGGAAAAAAGCAAATGTCATCAATCTCGCCGCTGATAAGCTACTTAGGAAAATTACTTGTAGGAGTCACGTCTTAGCTCTTAGCAACAAAAGAAAATCCTGTTTTGGCCTCATAAGCCACACTATTGTACATTTTATCCGCTTCTTTCTCTATTTCGTTTTGTTTCGCTCATATGCCCAACATACAGATGGTTATAAATGGCTTAGTTTAAGAGCTAGCGCCGTGGTAATGTGCGTCTCCGCCTGCATATCTTAGAAAGCTAAACAACTTTGAAGGACAGACAGCCAGGAGGGGGAAGTGCTGCGGCACAAAAGCCGACCATAAAGTCCGGCGGGAGGAGCAAGATCATTCTCAATGTCAGAAAAGCGGGAGATTTATTAAAACATCATGGGAGATTAGTCCAACCCGCAGTTATTGGTTTTCTAATGGAACAGTCTGTTAATCCTCTCGCTCTCGCTCTCCTCTCCCTTCCATGAAGACATTTCAGTGAGTTAGTGCCTCGATTTTTACAAATTGCCCTCAGCTTTGCGGTGGCACTTTCGATCTTGAGAGAGCCGAACATTTGCATTTTTCTCTCTCCCCACGCTAAGATAATAGCTTGGCAGCCGAGCCGGTAGCTGGCTTGGCATGAGGCCGTCTGCGAGTGTATGTATTTGTGTGTGTGCCAGGGGTCTCTCCCCATGCCTCAACTTGTTTTGTATGTGCAGCTTCATGCCCGGATGCCTTAGCTGCTTTTGTTAAATGTGAATTTGCATTTGCAGATTTTTAAACCCAATTTGTTTAAGTGAATGTGCTGCATTTTTTATGTGTGTGTACTGGCAAATAGTTTGTGCATGAGGTTGCGCGTTCCTGCTCCTGCTGCAGTTGGGCCTAACTGACCCTGACAGAGCTGCGAGATCCACAGTTGAAGCGTCGGCGCTCGCCCGCTCGGCTCGTCTCATTATATTGCTTACTGAGAGAGAAACAAGGAGAGAGAGAACTCCGCCTCCGAGACCCGGGGGTTGGAGAAGACGAACAAAGAGAGAGATGCACGTAAGCTGTCTGGCTTTGTGTAGCGGCTATCGCTAAGTCACTACATCTCAGCATTACTCAGGAGTTCCTTTGCTGACAATCTGCGGCGTCTTATTTCAAAAGTTGCCTAATAGACAGCACAGCCAAAATACAAAATAGACGTTATAAATTTAGCTCACCCCTGATCTAAAAATATACCTTGGGCGAGAGAAAAAAAGGATTGTGCTGCTTTTTTCCCTGCGTTTATAGCGGTGCCTCTCGGCGTGTTTCTAAACAGAGCAGCTGTACAGCGCTCAGTAGGCTCCAGCTATACAGCACTCTGCCTCCAGCTACTGGACCATGACCAAAACCTTTGACCTGTGGAGAACATATCACCACAAGCGTTCACAGCCCGCATCGGGGTCACATTGATCTATTCCCTGTTTTTTTTCCCCCTGTGTGTGTCACCAGCTCTGAGGAATGACTGAAAGTTACATTCACTTATCCCTCATTAAAAATGGATTGGACACCAGTAATAGATTTAAGGAAAAATGTAACTTTGTTCAAATGACTTAACCATTGTGTTACTGTTACCTCACTACAGCAATTGCTCTTCATTTTATGTTTTGTTGTATCCTTAGGACATATGCACTGTTTCACTTGACTTTGCATTATGGAATAAATCGAGCTTCCGTAAATGTTAGTTAATTATAATGGTAAATGGTAATGGTTTTGTATTTATATAGCGCTTTTCTAGTCTTGATGACCACTCAAAGCTCTTTACAGTACAGTTTCACATTCACCCATTCACACACACACACATTCATACAGTGCATCTATTAGCAGCACTTTGTTGTTCTATGGGGGGTTCGGCATACAGATGGGTCAGACTGGGGATCGAACTGCCTACCTTCAGGTTGGAGGACGACCGCTCTACCCCTCAGCCACAGCCACCATAACCAAACAAATGTGATTACGATTTTTTTTCTAAAAAATGCAATAAAAACAAAACATAAATAACATTGTTACCATTGAGGGTGGATTACGTGATTGGGAAACAATGTTAAATGATCCGCGAAGCCACAACTTCCTTTCATTTCAACTGTGTTTAGAGAAAAATGCTTTTTATCCGCAACGAGGAAGAGAAACTAAACCACAATCATCAGGGGCAGTAGCAACGTCTCTGATTGGTGAAGGTCACTGTTACCATGGAAATGTTTCAACCACCTCAAAAATCATGTTGGTTACAATAGAATTGTTCAGCGCTACGTTGAATTTAACACAGAGCAAACATGATTTACCTCTCTAACATTCAGCGGTTTATTTAGAGAAGAGGAAAAGAATGTTTGATGATCATATTCATCTTACAGCTGGTCAGCCTGGATCCAGGCTTCAAACTCTTTTCTACAGGTCACAAATACAAGCAACTGAAATTACTTTTCTCTGTCGGGCTCAGCCTCAGTGATCCGGTGAGGACTACAGATATTTCTGGAGTGAGCTCACATTAGAACCACTGCTGCTTCATGTTGAAAGGCAACAGTGTAGGTGGTTTGGGCATTTGGTCAGGATTCCTCCCGGGCGCCTTCTGTCCAATCTGGCCTGGGAACGCCTTGGGATCCCCCAGGAAGAGCTGGAAATCGTGGCTAGGAGGGATTCCCTTCTTGGCCAACTTTCTCTGCTACCAGAGCCCTGATAATCATAAGACAATTGATGGATGCATATATATTAATCTAGGAATAATACATAGACTGTAAATCTTTTTTCTTTAAATTTGGATTAAGATATTTGCTATCACGTGAGAAAATCCAAAGGCTTAAAATCTGATGCAAAACTCAAAACTGTAAATATATCTGAACTAATATGATAAAGAACACGTGTGATTTGTAATTTGCCCTAAACACTTTCTCATTCCCATGTCTTCCTACAGTCAAGCCTTCCAAGCCGAGCTGCTGGGTTGACGGCAAATTCCTGGAGGGCACTGATGTCAAGCTGAGCTGCAAGTCCAGCGATGGGTCAGAACCCATCAACTACAAGTGGGAGCGAGTGCTGGACAAAGGCAAGAGCCTGGGCAAGCTGCCAAACCTGGCACTGATAGGTGAGGAAAAATAACTGGCACAACAGTGACGTGCTGAGTCACCATCCAGCGCTCAGCAGAGAAACACCACGAGCATTCCCTTTTTTAAATTAGTGGTTTTTATAGGCTGCATTCGTCCAATGCAGTGTTTTGCTAAGCACACCGGGATTCCCTCACCTCCCTCCCGTCTTCACACGTTTGCAAACACTCACACATAAATCTGCCCGGTATACCACTACACTCTTCTAACACTTGTCCCTTTAGCTGCTTCACTGGAGTAATTAACAGTTTAAGTGTTTTGCTCAAGGGCGCTTAGATGGGCTGGGATTGTGTATGCCACTGATTCTGCATGCACGGCACGATAGCACAACACGGCCATGTGCTTTGTCAATGTGCTCTGCTGGGATGAGTTCTATAAACACAAGGTTCCAGACTGATACTGATGAAGGCACCTGTGATGTTGAAATGTCAGTGTGGCCCAAGTGAATTATACCTGTATAAGGTCAGTGTGGAGTGAGCGTTTTCTTGGGTTGTGTGTGCATAGTTGAGAAAATCTATTATAATAGACAGAACTGTCAGCCGACCAAAAACAAAAAAACATGGCTCAGTAAGAGCACTGAGACCCATGCAGTGTGGATTCCTGAATAACTCTTGGATCACAACCAAAAATGTCAACCTCCACAAAGTACCTGACACAGTTTAAAGCAGAAAAGAAAAGCGAGTGTTTGGGCAGCTCTCCTCATCTTGAACTCTTTAAACCAGAATAAACACCCCAGGGTGCCAACCTCTCTCTCTTACTTTTCCCTCCACGGTTCAACTGGTGTCGGCGTTGGCACGTGCCCAGACAGAAAGCTTCAAATTAATGACCTCCACCACACAACACCTGTTCAGTCTAATTAGTTTTCATTGGACGATAACACACTGTGTCGGCGGCCATTATTTATGGCTCTGGTGAAAGGCGTTATCACATGGTTGTCATTGGTTGAGATGACTAAATATCCCATGGGGCTGTGGGGCTTCTCTCATGCTCACATTCCTGTTGCTTTCTTCAGGTCTTCTTCTGTGTGGTGGTCCTCAGTCTTAAATAAACTCTCATAAGGGACTGTGCTTACCTGGATACCAATATTCCAAATATTGACCTTATTCTAAACAAGAAATTACTTGGATTGTGGTGTTTACACAAGTCGGTAATAGAATATTCCTGTTAACATGTTACAGAGCAGAGTCTTATTGTAGCTCACTTCATTATGTCCACTTCCGTTTGGTAGATATAAAAACATCCCTGAGGACGACAGGTTGAATGAATTGTGCGAATAAAGAGAGGTTGAGAATAAATCAGGTTTCTCCTCTATTGCCCTTATTATGATGATTTAAATCTCTTTATAATACAAGAAATGTGCTGAAATGTTCTGGTGCACCGATGTTGACAGAATGCAATAGTTCTTTAATTTTAATTCTAAACCTTTGGAAAACAAACGTCAGGATGGTTTATTTGTCTCGTATTGTTATTGTTATTTTTGTTCTTTTTCTAAACAATGCTGTCTTGTAAG
Source organism: Limanda limanda (assembly GCF_963576545.1). NCBI lineage: Eukaryota > Metazoa > Chordata > Actinopteri > Pleuronectiformes > Pleuronectidae > Limanda > Limanda limanda. The sequence goes on from NC_083641.1 coordinate 7,611,434, forward strand.
TCTTTTTTAGGGTGGGCCCATAATATGCATGACACATCAATCATCATCTTCTACGCCATTACGTCTGACGTTACTGCGGTAGTTGTAGATCCTAAATCATAAATAATAAGATGGGGCTGTTTACCACTTTGGGTGTTGTCATTCCATCTCCTTTTTTATTTTTCCTTCTTGTTTACACCCAGGAAATATGTCATCACTCCGTTATTGAATGAATTATTCAGGTTAAAGTAATCAGAAAATGTTGTTTACACTTTTGGCTTAATCTGGTTCATATCGCAATATTGTTATAATAATCTAAACGTATTCAGTGTCTCTCTTTTTTAGGTCATGATATTTATTTATTCTTGCGTCGTACAAATGAGGATGGTGGAGATGCAGGAAGATTTGAACAACATTTGTAAACAAATAAAAACTGTCTTATTCCCCCAGATCTGAAGAACCCGGAGATGGTAACCCTGAGGAATCTCACCATGGACAACACAGGGTTCTACAGGTGCACAGCCAACAACGACGTGGGGGAGGAGAACTGCACCATCGAGGTCCCGATGCAGCGTGAGTTTGAGGAGGGAAGGGAGTTGACCCCTCGGTGTTCGCCTCGCACCGAACTGTCACGCTGATTGATGGTTATTGTTTCAAACTGCGGCTGGAAATACATTTGTACCTCTTCTCCGCCTTTCCACATACCTCCCTCCTCGCTCACACTTTCCATTCTCACCCCCAGTGCTCCAGCACCAGGTACTGCACTAAACGTATACTGGTGGCTACTGGTCACCACCTCTGCTGCAACAGTTATGTTTCACTGTCACTCTAATACATTTGCCGAGAGGCCCAGCACGGCCGGGGTCATATGTCGAGAAAATGATTACACGTCTAGCACCACAGCAGGAGCAGTTTGGGAGCCTTGGTGCTAAATTGTATTTTGCCAATTTGGCCCAGACAAAGGGAACTTCCCATTAATGAGCAGGAACCATACGAATGATTGATTTTAAGTTCAAGAATAACGACTGGATGTGACCTCTTATTGTATCCTCTCTGTCCACAGGTCCGAGTAACGTTGGTTGGGCGGCGGGTATGGCGGCGGGAATATCCCTCAGTATCCTCATTGTCATATTAATCATCTGGCTCGTCTTCCGGAAGAAAGAGAAGAAGAAGTACGAGGAGGAGGAGACTCCAAACGAGATCAGGTTTGGTCATCGCCCTTTCTTCTCTGGTTCTTTCACATTCTTGTCATTTCGAACTAATTTAACTGCAATGTTTGCTAAAATCCTAGAATTGTGCGACAATATGTGTTTAAGTGTGTTTGTCTGTGTCTTTCTGCTCCTATGTCCTTGTGGGCTGTTGTGTTAGTTTAGCTGCACTGTACACTTTCAGACTTTTAAATTAAGTGAAAAACTGCTTTAGTGTTATTTCAAGTAAGAGCCTAATGTAATATTGCATGTATTAAAAATATGTGATATCTGCCATAACTTGGTTTCGTGAGATACATTTTTCTCTTTATCAGGAACATTCATTTACATATCTCGTGAAAAAAGACAAACAGAAGTATATGGGGTATGTGGTGCCCAAGGTTCTATAATCTTCCCATAGACCCACAGGTTGTTTATTCACCTTAAACCAGAGTAAAGCAGTTAAATAATACAGACAAATCAAATGTAGATGTAACAGTTAAACAAAACCACTATCTAAGTCACTTTCTTTTGATGTTGGAGGTAGGACCTGCTGGGCACTAATAGGCCTGGATGAAGACAATGTCTTGATGCAGGCTTCCAGATCAAAGTCGGCTTAAATGCTTTTATTGGCCTTAAACGATTCCTTGAAATAAAAATGTGGAGAGAAAGAATTCATAGTTTTAAATATTTTACTGCAGGGCACAGTTTAAGAATTAGATAATGCAGTTTCCTATAACATGATGTAGTTAATTAATAATTAATGTTCAATTCAGGAACTGAACACAGTGTAAATGTTAAAATGCATATTATCCTATGGAACAGTGTTTTCTGACTGCATGTCAGAAACATGTGTTTTGATGGACCATTCATTGAGTTTGTTGCACATTCGATTTAACTACAGTCCTGTTTAGCTTTGGTTTGATGGAGCAATGATGGTGATGTAAGCAGGTGGCTGTGTGACCTGCGTGTGGCCTCACACACCAGTCCAGCTGAAAGGAGCACAGCTAAGCAGATCACATGCTAAGTGACACAGCAACAGTCCCTTAACGCATGAATGTGTTTGCTGTCTACCTGTCTCTCTCTTCCTGTGTGTGTGTGTGTGTGTTTGTGTTTGTGTGGGTGTGTGTTTGCCCTCCACAAATGTAATGTTTTCGTGTATTGTTTATTAGTTAGCAGCCCATGCAAAAAAAACAAGTTGATTACAACAAAACTTCCGGGGCTAGCTAACCCTAACCCTTACAAATCAGGGATGTTTAGGAGACTGATATTTATCAGTGTGTGCAGTGTGGTGCAGATCCAAAAAGATAAATGTCAAATTTGAATGTGGTTCCATAATGGGACTGTTGGCCTTGGCAGCGGGAAGCCCTCGCTTCTAGTTTTAGGCTTTAGGATTGATGACATTTTAGCCTTTCCTCAATTTCTGAAGCACTTTCATGGAATGTTCTTGGGTAGAGACATGGTTTTAGTGCTATGGGATTCGATTTTGCTCAGGGTTAAGGTTGGAACTGTGACATTATATTGTAAGAGATAAGAGGGAATGCGTTATCAGTGATTGTCCTCATAAAGACAGGAGCGCAAATGTCTGTGTGCAAGTGTGTGTGTGTGTGTGTGTGTGTATGTGTGTCTGTGTCTGAGTGTCTGTGTCTGTGAGAGAGAGAGTGTAAAAATAAAAGTACAAGGTCAAGAGCTCATCGATTATGTTTTTATGAGTCTGTTCACCCCACCCATACTTTCATGTTTGAATTTCTTGATTGTGCGTGTGTGTGTGTGTGTGTGTGTGTGTGTGTGTGTGTGTGTGTGTGTGTGTGTGTGTGGCGACAATAGAGTGAGAGAGCACACTAGTGTTTATTCCTCATTTTAAAGTCATGTTTACAGCGTGCATCGTTAATGAATGTAAAGGTAACAACATGTTTTCGTGACTTGTTATTATGGATATGTACTGATGTAACAATGAATAATGCAGCATGGTTGAGGGACAACTTCCAGTAAATAAAATGTGTTACCTTGTACATATGTAATACAATCCTTCCCCCTCATCTGCTTGACCCAAACACAGCAGCACAGTAGTGACACACATGTTCACACACACCAATTTTACTGCAAAAAACATTTTCAGCAAAACATTTTTTTTTCCCTTCCACAATTCCATCTGGTGATTTCCACACATTTCATTATTCCATGCAAATATGTTTTCACAAAACTCGGGAGCTGCGGGGTATCTCATGAATTATTCACTTGTCCCATGTGAATAAGGCCCCGGAAAAGTGTGAGAGATCAGTACTGTGTTGTTTTGCTGTTCGCTGTGTGTATGTGTGCTTGCCTCTTTCCTATTTTTAGAGGTACAGTTCATGTAAAATAAAAGAACCATCGTTTTTCTTTGTGTGTGTTTCCAACCACAGGGAGGATGCGGAGGCTCCCAAGGCCAAGCTGGTGAAGCCCAACTCCCTGTCCTCGTCCCGCTCCGGCAGCTCGCGCTCCGGAGCCTCCTCCACCCAGTCCATGGTGCACAACAGCGCCCAGCGTGGTCACCGCCCCCGCCCGCCTGCTGTAGCAGCTCTCAAGAATGAGAATGGACAGCCTCCAGGCTTCCCCCAGTCCCCACCTGCCTACACTACAGTTGTGCCCCCCAAGAACCCTGAGACCCCTACCACTCCCAAATTCAACTCCAGGAACATGTCGGGGCCTACACCCCCAACCCTCATGGTCCCCGCCCAGACCAAGGCCTTTCAGACTGTGTAGAACTGAGAGCCGACCCCTTCCTGCAGCCATGTGAGACCCCTTCCCCATCCCTGCCCAAGTCCCCCTCACCCCTTCCTAAAGACTCTTCCATAAACACAGAAATGAAACTAGTAAAAAGGATGTAATTAAAGGAATCAATACTATAAAGTCCAAAAGAACTTTTAATGAATGCATACTTAAAAAGGGAAAATACGACATGCTTGCCCCCTACTGAATTACATAAAACAACAAAACAGAAGAAAAAAGACAGTCCTGAGATGCAACTGTTTGTATCTCTATGGCTGAAGGCAGAACTTATTTTCTAAGTTCTTTCTTTTGGCTGTGGGAGGCACAGGGAAGCACCGTGTGCAGAGAGGTGGAAGAAGCCCCCTCGTAGAGCTTTTATTTATTTATCGAATCAAAGGGTGAGGCCTACAGCGGAGAAGAAGAAAGAAGGAGAGAAGGCTGGGTAATAAAGGAGATCCAAACTCTGAGCCAATGGAGTCATACAGCATGTTGAGCTTCACTCGTCAACAAATGCGAGATGGATACGAAAAAACGGAGAGGAGGAAAACGAACATCGGACATCCACAGATTGATGTCCTCTGTGGAAGGAGGGGGCTGGGGGGAGGCGTGCGGGCGATTCTGTGGTTCATGTCAGCCCGCACCTCCGACTCACTGCTCCCAGCACCTGCTCCGAAACCACAAACCTCTCCGCCTCCCATGGGCCAGGCCGATTGTGCCCATCCATGTGGACAGACACAGTGCGTGGCATGTGCATCATCTGCCTCGGTGCTCTCGGTCTTTTTCGTGCGCTCATACAGAACCTGCCAGATACCACAGCGGCCCTGAGTCTGACTCAGCCGGCTCGCGAACAGCTCATCTGCTTTACCAATCAGCAGGGGGAACCTTCAGGTACACGGATGTAGCCCTGGCAGTGGAGTCAAAGTCCGATGGAGTTTGTTAGCCCCTCCCACATCCTGTCTACATCAATGGACGTCCTTTTTCTGGTACTGAATATACTCCCTGAATTATTATATAGTATATATTAGGCCTATAGCGAGTCATTTAAATATAGGGGATAAGCATCTAGTAGCCCAGCTGGACTTGTTTTTCTTCTTTCTTTCGGGTTTTCCTGTGTCTCTTCTCGTTGAACAGGTTGTAAAGGGTGACAGACAGCCGTGTGTCCATTCGTCCATATGAAGAAGTGCCACCAATCCCTAGGATGGGTTATTATCGTTGCTTTATTTTTTATTTTTACTCTTACGACATTTCTGAAGTGAAACCAAAATCTGTTACCATGAATGTGTGATATATAATGATATTGGATCCCATTACATTCAGCCTCCGATAAGATACTGAATCAATATTCGAGCTAAGGCACAAAGAATTGACCTTGACATTCAATTTCACAAAGTCTGAATGAATGGAACGCTGAGTATGATTCTGGAGACTTTAATTGTGTCGGGTGTGTATGGTATCATAGTCAGAACTCTCCCTGGATCCATAACAATGGAGTGGCACTCGATTGCTGTCTCGCTGAATCACGGGGCCCTGCTTGGTTATTGGTTGAGCCGCACTATTGGCCAATCCCCCCTTTGTCATATCCTCCGACAGACCCAGTGCAGTTTGATTGAAAGTAGCTGAAAAAAAGGGCAAGTAGCCTATCTAGTGTGCCTTTGCAATCCCTCTTCCTTTTGATGGTTTCTTTCTTCGTCCTTATCTTCAGCACACCAGTGGTAAAGTCTCTGGTCACATCCAGCTTCGAGGGTCAACAGCAGCGAGTAGCAAAAGATACAACTTCACAAACTCGCCCCAGTAATAAACAGACGCAGCCTCGGCAGCACAAGCAGAGTGAATTATATCCGTGGTGAGAAAGCAATCCCGTGTCACGGGACAATGTAATGTATATTCTGTAATCAGTCTTGTTTTATATTGTACATACGGATAGATATATGCACATGATGTCATTTAATTTAACAAATTAGGGTATTAGCGGAGAGATGTAGCCCTTACAAATGAGTCAAATGGGAAACCCAAAAGTGAATTTAAACCATGTACTTTTACAGATGTTGTATTCTGAGGGAGTTCATGTGAAACAAACATTATCACATGTATGGAAGGTGCAGGAAGGTGCTGAAAGAAAGGCATCTGGCTCAGTCCAAAGGAAGACACTCTGTCTTTACAACTACACACCAAATTCTGGTGAGATGTTCTATGGATGTTATTGATCCTGTGGGAACTATTTCATTTGATTAAAGTGACCCGGTGACCTTTCCTGAGGCATCGCCGCTGGGTTAAGAATTTCCCTTGACCAGCACTTTGGTCAATAACGACTTATCTTGAAAAAGTCACTTCCAGATGACCACAGAATCTGCTGTGAGTATTTATAGACGACACATGATGAATATTGTTTGGTGTAACCCTGACCTTTAACCTTGTATTCCATCCAGCTAAAATTTATGCACAAGATATATCAAACCCATTAGGCAGATTGCCATGAAATGAAGTGAGCATGTTAATATTATCAAAAATAAAGTGTTTTTAATGTTAATGGTTCTATGACCTTTCCTCTCAGGACAAACTTGACAACTTATCTTCACGACTGGTTCTAATAATCAGTATGTCTAACACTTTAATATTATATCCTGTTATTAATGTTTCAGTGATTTAACCTTTGTTCCACTTTACAAATCTGAAAAATGTATAACCATACGATGAGAAGTGCTGAAAACCAACATCTGTCTGAAAGCACATGTGGTTTGACTTTGACCCGTGGAATTTCACGTGACTTAACTGTAAGGGACGTTTTCTGGGGGAAAAAATGCCTTTTATATACAACTAGAGGTAGAAGCTCATATTTGACCAGGGAAGCTACTGGATGAGTGGGTCTGTGCGTGCGTGCTTGCGTGCATGCATGCATGTCTGTGAATGTGTGTGAGTGTGTGTGTGTGGGTGTGTGCATGTAAATTCAGTATAAGCCCTTGGGCCACACCCACACATTCTCATGTTAGCCATTCAGTGAGTGAGAAGGATCCAGTCAGGCAAAGTAACCTCTATCTAAATTGATATGACTGCAGACTGGCAGTGTTTACTTTCATTTTCATTGACTTACATGCCTACTGAACCTGGCGTCACAGGCAGCAGTCGTGTTTTTGCTTGTGGGGGTGGCATCTTGAGACAAATCACGTCCATAATTCATAACCGTCGTCAGCTCTGGAGGCTACATGTACGCTCCGTCTCTTCTCTAGCCGTCTCTCAACGTATAATGCACTCCCTGGGTGTAATGATGGCATCTCAAGGCTCACGCACATCCACACACATAGACACACAAAACAAACAGGTACCCATGTACACAGGTGCACATGGAAACACAGGTGTGTTCTCCATGTACACTCACAGATGCACATGGGCACAAACACATGCACACACACACACATAAAAGCCCAAACTGCAATCCTTGTCATTTCTGCTCCTTCAGAATCGATATGATGGATTGAATGTCCGGTGGTATTACGACTGACTGATGGAACCAGGATACCAAATGCAGCAGAGAAAGGGAAAACACTGCACACACACACTAACACACACACACATATAACACACACGTGCATGCCGACACACATGCATTCATGGACAGACACTGCTATGCATCTTAACAATCTGGGTTGCATGTGATTCAAGACTTTTTGTTGGGAATCAGAAGAGTTAAAACAGGACTGATATTGAGCCAGGCTTGTGGGCTCCTGCCATTGAATTTCCCCCCCCCACCACAAATGAAAGTAGCAGTGGAGGTGGAGGATGGTATGCAAGTCTTCCAGCTGTTAAATTCCTCCAAGCTTTTTTTTAATATTTGCTTTCCAGCATCAGCAAGTCTCAGGTGGCAGATTCCCCCGGTTTATGAGCCCTCGTGTTGCATCCCTCAATTCTCTGAAAAACCTGCGCTGGCTCCGACAAATTCATTTTAAGTAGCTTTGGTCAGTTCAGTCGAGGTTGGAGGAGGAAAGTCTTAACACACGACGAGGGTCAGCAGCACATCCAAAATCATTCTCGAAAACTATATCCATCAGCACGATACAATGTCTTATTATCGACACACAACGGTGCAGTAAACATGAAATCGTTAAAGGTTATCCTGCAGATACGATAGGAGCACGGATCTCATGTAGCCACAGGGTTTTATGTTCTATTAAGCAGTTTTATTTCTGATTGAAGCTGTTGAGTGGGACAAAGCCATGCTCAGACTTTGTGGTTTAGCCTTGTGTCTCGATATAAGGGAATGTGATGTATCATTACTTTTAAGGGAGGAGAGTCAACCCAGAGGAAGAAAGCAAAGGTAACTGCATGTCATAGAAGATTGAGCAGATGAACGGGAATGCTTTGCTTTGATGTAACATAACAGTATTAGGCTAAAAAGACAAAAAAAAGAAAATCTACAATTGTAAATATACTCACAACAATTTTTATGAAGCTTTATTTTTGTCTTCATTTGTTTGATAATTTTTTTTTCATCCATGTACTTTGTACTTTTTTGTGTGCTATACACTCATCACTGGCCTGTGTGGGCTGCGTGTGATTGGCTGTTTCTCTTGACCGCATTGTTTTGATGTCAGGGGCAGACACGCTCAGGGCGGCGATACTGAAGGGAAATATAAGACACCTTTGTTTTTCTGTACACTCATCTGTTTTTTCTGCCGTGGCTTCTCTTTTGGTTTTGTAAAAAAAAACAGTACAGGTTTTTTTGGGGTTTGTTGGTTTGATGAAAAACAATCCATGTAAATATCACAAGTAAAAAATGTATATTTTTACGACTTCTGAGTTATTACTCTTTCATTTGCAAATAAAATATTCAATGACAACTTAACTGGTTGCATGGTATCTTGATTTAGATTTTGTTTGGCCCTGATGTGAATATATTATCACTGCCCGATCTCCTCTGTTTGTGATTTGTATATATAAAAAAAAAATGCTGCATTAGCTGTCTGATTAACAAGCTACTCACACAGTTTATTATAATTACCCCCCAGGTAACATTTTAGACACAGGCTCTTGTAAAACATTCCCTGGGAGGTAAAAAAAAAAGATCTGTGTCTCATGGTGTGCGGACATTTCGTCTTTTCGGTTTTCATCACTTCTGTCCTGCACCCATGATTGATAACCTTCCCAGAAAACTTAGAGGTGGAACAGGAAAAAAAGCCAGCAGCAACATTATCAATGTTTTTTAGCATTAGCACCATTTAAAAATCAACTCACAAGAAGCAATTCAAAACTAAGTAGGACATTCTTTGCATTGAACAGAAGGATAGATTTGATAATAGTCTTTAAATTCTCACAGTTGCATTTAAACATGATTAGTTGTGATGGTAGTGTAGCAATGGTGAAGCACTGAATGTTCAACATAAAGGATGAGCTATCCAGAGTGAGTTTCAAGACTCAGCAAGTTGACCACAATGTCGAACATCAATCTATAACCTGCGCCTGAGGAATGATTACAGTGTATATATGCAGTATATATATATATATATATATATATATGAACAGCTTGAACTTTATATATACAACTGGTGATCAGCTTCCACAGGAATTAATCTTAGAACATCCCTAGCTTAGACATAAAGGGACACTGGTGTGGTTCTAAAGTATTCTATTACAAATATGGGTGTCACATTCTGCACAGTTGTCCTAACTATAAGTCCAGGACGGGCTGAAGATGACACATGGGGCCGGGGGGGACAGAGTTCTCTTCCTCTTCCTCTCTCTTGATCTCTAGCCCCTCAACGTGACACTCAGGCACGAGGCAACATGTCAGCAATATCTATTGACCTGTCAGCCACTTATTGACTGCCATTCATCTCTTCCCTCTGTAAAGTTCTTATGTTGACGATCTATTGAACTGCCCAGATGGAGTGTGTGTGGCACCCCTGGTTAAAGAGACAGGGCGTGACTTTATCTGCGAGCTTCAAGGATCCGCACGAAAGGTGCAACAAAGAAAAGGTCCCAAAAGCAGCGTCCATGCACGAGGAGATAACGCCCCAGAGTAAAGGCACATGAACGAGCCATGGGGGATAATGCAATCACCAGAGTGTTCTCTGACATCTGTTTGTTGAGGAGCTGGCTGCAGACTGCTGTGCTAAATTTACATCTTTTCAAAACAAGGCCTCCATATCCAGCAAGATCACATTTTCGAGGCCAGACCACATTTCTCCACTCCCTGTTCCATGCCGCCGTGCCCATTGTTCCACATGATCGGCCATGTATGATGACACTGTCCTAAACCCATCGCACTGGCAGGCCCACGCACACACACGCACCTATAAATAAATGCATTTGGTGTGTTACATTTGATTATGGCTCAGAACATCAGAAAGCTGACGATGATGGTTCGTAGTGTAACGGATGACCTGTTTTTATTTATCTATCTGTTTTTATTTTTAATCTACAACTGGCTTTTTACAGCCTATTTGCGCTGTTGCAAATCATCTAATAGCATGATGTGTCGCAATTACGAAAAGGAACCCCACACTTTAAGTAGCCCAGATACAATAAATGTCATCACACAGATAAGGAGTCTTTTGGCTCTGAGCTGGCTTTGTAGCCTAATTAATAGGAAATCGTATTTTGCCCTCCGTCTCTCTCTGTAATCTGCAAAGTAAATACTTTTAGATTGCCACTTAAGGCCTTTGTAATTGAGGTTGCTTATATAATAGCATCCCCTGGTGTTGATCGGGGATAGTTCTCATGTTATCTGTTTTGCCGAGAGGCTCCTAATGGGATAAGAGAGAAATCATAATTCACACATCACCAGTCGAGATTAGCTAATTAGAAATCTCAAGTGTGACCTACAACGTATGAATGAAAACAGGTGCTGCCGGCAACTTCTGGAATATGACGGTCTGTTTCACTCGTGTTTGTGTCACTCTTTTTCAAACTCAGCTTTCTTTTTTTTATGTCTGTGAGGCCTGGACAGTATTTTCTTCTTTCTTGGAAATTGACCTTACCACTAATCACCAGATCTAATTCCCTGTGTCTCTGCAGATAACTAATCTAATCCCACCACAAACAAAAAAAATCAAAGTACTGATTGCACTGTGCACTGTTGTCCTATATGGTTAATTGTAGGAACATAGCACTAATACTGTTAGTGGTATTCCACAGAGTCCAGGTACTATACATGAGTGGCTTTGCTTAAAGCTCCCTCTGGTGGAACCTGATAGGTGCACCAAGGGCAACACAGATGAGTGGGAGAGGTGTAGATGGATAGTAGATCAGTAGGCTATGATAATCATGAATTGACACTGCTTCCTGGTAAAGATATGCAGTTTATTTTGAGTTTGGATCAAATAAAATAAGACTTTCTATAATAACTGTATTCCATTCAAACCCGATACGGACTATAAATAAAGATGGCCTCATTATTCATCATTTTAGACCAGAGGCTGCGTCTATCAGGAGATTGAGTCATGGTATCAGGGTCCCGCTGGTGCGTGCACTCCACCTTTTGCTTCAGCTGTTTTTATAGCATCAAATGAGAAATTAAAACCAAACGTTCTCCATTGAAAACTTCAACACATCAGAACTACCGAAAAGGGCAGAGGGACTATAAAAGTCACTTTTGGGGGGGCTTCATGTTGTCAATATTTATATACAGTTTATGATCTAGAAGCTTATCCTCACTTAATACAAAATTATTATTGAAAATCTATGAATATCACTGTGGACCTTTTTCTAGTGCTTGGTGAGTCTTTGCACTGATTATGCTCCGGTGATGAAAATTACACTGCGACCCACATTTCATTTATATTCAACTCTCTGGCAACTGCACTAATTATAGTGCTGACATATATTTATATCGAGAAGTTAATAGCATGCTATTTTTCAGCACTTGTTCCCTGCTGATGATTCCACTTTAAAAACATAGAGTATGGCTGAACTCTGTTATAAATTATCCATTTGTCAGGGGCAAAATTGCAAACTAACCATCTGATACTCTTCTATCTGACAGCGAAAATTATGATTAATGCACGTCTGACATTCCTGATAAATGTAAGCATCAATTTACATTGTGATCCTCTGATCTTCATAGATGAGCTTTGAAGTAAGCGCTGCGTGAGATGTGTCACCTTCTTTGGTGCAAAACTGCCTGCACACTCAGTGTTCACAGGAAAGCTATTAGTGCATCTAATTGAAAAATGAATCAATTAATGATAGAGCTCTTTTTAAATGGAGCAAGCAAGTGAAATTAACTGGGGGCTAAATTAGTTATAAAAGATCCATATATCTATAGAACCACTCAGTTGAGGATTTCTCCTTCAGGCTCTGATACCTTGTACAACACACGTCCTTCTATTGACTCACAGGATGTTCGTCTAAAATGTTGATCAAAATATGCTATACAATACAATTTTACAAGATTTCCATTCTTTCAGCAATCACGAATCTAATCTGGACACAGCAAACAGAAGTGAATGTCTACGAGTTTGAAACTAAACACTGAGAGACAGAATATCAATTCAGGAAGGAATCTGAAGAAAAAAAAAAAAATTCAAGTTTAGGATTTCAATTGAGATGGTTGAAGTAAATAAAATCAAGAGGCCTAAGGCGAAGGGATTCAATTTGATGTGTCAGGAAATGCAGCTGAAGTCTAGCCCTCCATTTGAATGTAACAAACCACAGTAGGCTAATCCACTCGTATAGAGCCAGCCATGTTGTGTCTTCACAGATATCCCAGCACAGAGGCCGTGAGATAAACCGACAGTTAGCTACCTGCCTCCTGCCCAAGCTAGCAGCGTTAGCAGCTATCAGCTAAACACACAGGTACTTAGCAGGCTAAACACTAATAGCCTACAGTTTATTTTCTTTGTCAATACATAGCACGGAGCTAAAACATCTAACATGCGCCTTAAACACGATTTTACAACTGTAACGTTTAAAGCTAGTTTAAATAATCCGTAGACAGTTTTCTTTAAGTACAATATAAGGAGAATGGTTAGCACCTGTTGATAAACTGTGCTAGAATATTTCAAAAAAAAAGTTTAAGTCATAGTTAAACTTGTTAACTCCCGCTGGAAATTACGATTAATTATTACAGTCGCTCTCAGTGAAAACAAGACAAGCTTATTCTATTCGATACATTTTTGTTCCCTTGACACAACAAAGGTACTCCTTATTGTAATTTTTTTTTTTACTTAACAAATTACAAAAATAGTTTAAAGCAACAAATATAAATAAAAGTGTATTAACAACACCAGGGGATATAAACAAAGTTTCACATAAAATACAAAACTGTCATAAAGTAAACAGATTTAATTAAGAAAATTTTGTGTGAGTGTATAAAATGTAAAAGCATCACAAGTTTAGTCCAAACCAAAGCTTTTTGTACTTTATATATATATGTAAACTTTATTAATGAGCCAATTAGCAAAAAAAATGAATGAATTAATTCTTGCAATAAACAGTACTTCCTGTTATATTTAGCAAATGTTTACTTGCCTGACTGATAAATGTCAAAATAGTGCACGGTCAAGATGAGTAGATGTTGTGTATTGAGTATGTATATTTACATACAGTTAGGAACTGGGTCGGTATTTATTTTCATAGTGAATTGTGTGTTGTTGGTGTAATTTTATTTTGAGTAAGAAGTCAGTGGAAAGTCTAGTAAATCCTGAGGTATATTTTGAGGTTTAACTGTGCTGTGTTACAACACGACTGACTGTGGTACGAGACGTTGCTGTGAAACTGCAGACATCTCTGCCCGTTGCTGCCTGTTGCTACGGGAGCCGTCACCTGGGACAATAAGGATCTAATTGGGGCTTTGGCTAATAAGAAGAAGAACCCTGTTAGCGGCCACGGTGGTGTGGTGATTAGGCATCCATCCCCTCTGCTGAACACTTATCAGCCCCTGCAATGTCATGAATCTATCTTGTGATGGTAGAGGTGATGCATGCCAACTGTGTCAGAGCCAGATTACACAGCTCAGTGATAGTGTGAGAGCACTAAGGGGCATCTGTCTAATGATGCGGCTTCTGAAGAGATCTTTTGGGGTTCGGAAACTTTGTTCTGCGCACTGATCGGATTAAAACAAAAGTGTGAAATATGCCAAACTTCTCATGACATTCCCTCACTCTGGGCAAGAATTCACAAGGGTTCATTCTGGCCTAAGGAACTGCTTTGCTGTTTCTGCTTTTATCACATAGGAACCATGTTATCATGGAAAAAAAGTGTGAGTGTGTTTGTGTGTGTGTGCGTGCGTGTGTGTGTGTGTGTCTGACTGTTGCCAGAGGTAAAACTAGTGCTATTTGTTCTGGTCAAAACAATCATCATGCTTAATTCGCTGTTAACTTTTAGTCTTCTGAACATAGCATCAATAAAACATTCACACTTGCACCGCATATTAGCATCAGGATGCATTTTAATGTGGATGAACATGTAAATGTTCTCCACCAGCATGTCTTTAAAACTCCCCTGCAGAAAAAGAATGGGTGATCGGTTATCTGTGAATCCAGGAGTTAAAGGACCTCTGAACGTCAGGTGTCCGAGCTCGCCTTGTGTGGACGGAATTTGAGGATGTGCTGCCAGCTCCTCTGTCTGTGTGACAGTAAAAACACTGTAAAAATGTCACTGCTCTCCTGACAGTTTTTGTGCCACATTGCTGTCGTTGCTTTGCTGCGGGCTCGTTATAAATCTGTGACATTATTCATCACTGAGTCATGTTTTTTGCCATGCCTGCAATTTGCAAATAAGTTTGCTTTCATTCACCAAATTATGGGTTTATCCATCAAACGATGATGTGACAGTTTAAAAACTTCATGTTATGTAACCGTGTGTTAATGCAACTTCTTGTTTTCCTAATTCAGAAAACCCACTAAACTTGTGCAGAGCTCTTTTTTGGTGCATACTGTACATGTTCAGTCAGCGGGATTTTTTATTGCCAGTTGATTAAATTGCTCTTAGGGAAGCACTAATAAAGAATTCATCTGGTCCAGCCCATAACACTTCTCCAAGCGTGGCAACTTTCCAAATGGATGAGTATAGATGCTTTTGTTACTTCACCATTTCCAATCAGCAAAATTAACAGCCACTGCTGCCAACCATGGTGTCATTCTGTTCCTGTTTAGGATACTGAGGAAAGGGAAGTAAAGACATGAATCGAACAACAGCTAAAAGAACTAATGTTTTTCTAAAATATGATACGGTATATAATAAAAAAAATGCTTTTACATTCAGCACTGCTGCCTTTTAGGGTTTATTTTTTTCCAGCAATACTTTCATTGAAAATATGCTGATGTGTTAATTATATATTGAAAATGTGTGATTTCCAATAAGATAACAGGTAACAGGCCTTTTCACATCTGTAAGGCTGAAGCAAGGTCCAAACCAAGGCTTATCTCTTTGTTACATTCCATCCATAAGCCGGGACTAGTTATCAAATTATTCCCACACTGCAAAGGAACTGCACTATGGTAAAGTTTGATACGGACATTCGGCCTAAACTGAAAAGTCCAAAGGTCCGGATCAAACGTATGAAATCCCCATTGTCTAAATTGTAGTATTTTAGGAATGTTTCTTTCGTCTGAGCTTCTGTAACCAGCAGTAGACAGGGAGCTAGTCTGCAATGATACCTTGTGGTTAGAAATATTGCTCGTCTCTAACGCCAGCAGCTCCTTTACTGAACTTGTTAGAGCTCGTTCAGAACTTGGAGTCACAAGTAAACTCAGTCCAGCTCACAGGTAACGCAGGACTTATGCTAATGGAGAGGACTTGGCTGATGCGAGGTGACACAGAGGATGTACCCGACAAGGTCAGCATGTTTCCCATATTTTCAGCAACTTTCTGCTTCCATTTTCATACTGAAACAAATGTGTCCGGTCTGGTGAGAGCAGATGAGGATCTGCTGAGACCTGGCCCAGAAAGAGTTTTTCTCCAGTGTCGCGAGTCAAACCAAATGTTGTGGGTGGGGATTGGATAGCCACTGACACACACACACAATGAGTGGTTGCAGAAAGGGCAAAGTGACACTGCCTGATACGAATGCAGCAAAAGAAATGCATGAAGGAGCTCGTGGGGCTTTGCTCTGACCCTGCTTGTGAAGTGGAAGATTGTAAATTCATGATTAGACGCTGTGTGATATGGCGTCTGAGTGGTTTAAATTATTGAACTGTGTCAGTTTGTGCTCTGCAGCTGATTCCGATGCACTTACTTCCATGTCGCAACATCCTAGTTGGCCGCTGTGACAGTGGATCTAGAGAGTCTCAGGGTTCTAATGAGGACTCAGTCCAAGCTGGGACTGGCAAATGAGGCAGATCCAAGCCTTGGTCGAGGAATTGATCTTGGCTTTTATCTCTGTGAGATCCCATGCAGCAGCTCCCTCTCAAAATCCACCAACACAGCTAAGATCCAAGCCATGGAGGAGTTTAAATCTGGGTGGAAACAGGCCTTCCCCTTCCTCGTCTATTTTGGAAAGCAAAACTATTAACTGGTTGTTGACAGCAGAGAGAGAGAAAGAACACTGGCGGCTTGCCCATATTCTCATTAAAATGTTTTGCTTGAGTGAAAATATGCGGCAAAGCAGTTTTTTTTCACCAAAGTTGTCGCACAGTTCTACCACAGCACATTTGGGCTAGCACATGTGTTTATTAGAGGAGGTCTGTGATACTGAGATCACTGGTGCTCATTTAAATGTGACAGCGCTGCGTCAGGCCTCAAGTCTTTTTCTACAGTTTCCTGTGAAACCTGCTGGGAAGCTTGGGAAAAGACTTCATTTTAAATTTCAAACTCCACTTCGCAGTGAGAGCCTTACAGACTTTTCAAAAAAGTTTTTTTATGACCACAGATATTTGATCATTTCAATGATGAGTCAGCAGTTTTCAGTATTAAACATTGGTAGTTTTCAGTTATGGCAATTAGTCCATCTGGCAGACTTGACTGTTTTAACACAAGATTTTCTGCTGCAAATAATTAACTGATAATTCAAATGCAGATACTATTGGTAAAAGGCTGCATTCAATAGTAATAGTGCTTTACGATGTATTGGTCTAAGCCTGTGATTCTTTCATTTCAACCAGATAGTTGTGGAGATTTTTTTTAATATGATAATAAAATTATTAAAGTAATTAAAATAATGATTATAAGACGCAACTTGAGGGGATGAGAATGACGGATCTATGCATTTGGTATTTGTTCTCAGTATCTTGTTCATGAGCTCTTCGACATGTGAACAGATGGGGCTGGGCGACCCAGGGTTCCTGGACAAGCTGCGCTTCCTGAGCCAAGGTTTCTTTAGTTTTAGGTCTTTAGGCTTTGATTTTAGATTAAAGGCTATTTCACAAATGTATTTTTACATAGAGCTAGCCTTTTTTTTAGCTCACTGGGATGATTAGGTTAACAACAGACATGAGTTCTCTAGCTACTCCAGCTTCCTTCCACAGTCTGAAGACACACAAGTTGCTCCCTACCTCATGCCCAATGTCACCTGGGATTGGCTCCACCCACCCAGCCACCAGCTCATCCCCCGTGGATAAGCAGTATATATATATATATATATATATGATTTTAGTAAATCTTCAGAATTGTAATATTGGAATATATTGGAAGGTAGAAGTTATTTGTTTTAAACCTTTTTGGATAATATTCAGTGTGAAAGTGTGATTAAATACCCACCCATCTCAAAATTGTTACTATTCTTTTTCTATGCCAAGACACTTATATCAGCTGACTATGAGTTATATAGCTGATGGTTTTGCTTTGTTAGCCAATATGGTAATACATTTCAGAATGGATTTTTCTCAGTTCAATCGATTCAGTTCCTGATCAGTTGCTTAAATCAGATAAATTGTCCTTGGGTAAAATGTATTACATTCAACAGGAGAACTACTCTGTTATGTCCTCGAACATAAAATTTGATGAAGTGCACATTGTCAGATCCTCTTTAAAACATTTCCGGGTTATAAACATTTACTCTATCTCTTTCTTTTTTCTTCCTTTTTTTTCTTAAACTGCAAAATTACTAAAGCATGACACAGCAATATATTTAAGCAGATGAAAAAATCTCAACCACTTAAAATGGCTTCTTAACTATTCATGTTTTAAAAAGTAAATGCTGTCTCAAACAGCTCCACATGGAGTCAGTAGCAGATGCTTCAGCTAAGTACAGACATCAACTTTAATGATCACTTTGAGCACAGACAGAGCAGAAAGTGAAAGTTTGCTCACTTATTCATCTGTGCTGTTCAACTACACTTTGTGTTGACGAGACATGGGCCTGATGTCTGCCAGCAGCTGGTAACTAGAGTCAGCTCCTCAGCAGGGAAACACTGAATAAAGAAGAATCCACACACTGTTTGTGGCCAGAGATAAGATCTCTCAGAGCTCAGATCAGTGTCCAGAGTGCTTTATATTTTTTTTATTTGTCCATCTGATAGACTCTGGAATTGAGACACCCAAAGTCAACTAACCACCATCAAGACAGTCTTGTAGTTGCATCAGATTTTCATTCACATTATAATGACAAACAAAAAATGTTACACATCATGCAGCATTCACTGAAAATGTACACTCAGCACTGCAGACTGAGAAAAGTAGAAAATGCAAAAATCGGACTTGTGTATTTAAAGAATTGATATGGTTTCATTCAAATGCTGTCATTATCGCAATCAATCTGAGAGCCAATTATTTATATTAAGGCCAATTTGTTAGCATGTTTAAAATGTGTCTCTGAAATAACAAACAATGTTAGCCTAGAAAAATTGAAATTAAATGGGGGAAAGATCAGTGGACAAAAGATCTACATTTGCGTAAGACTCTTCTGTCAAACCTGACTTTTAATGTTTCCTGTAAAGAAGTTTGAAACAAAACATCTCACTTGATCCATGTTTTTCTCTCTTCATATCTTGTTTGAATGTTTGGAAAGGTTTGTTATGTGTCAATTGTCGAAACTTAAACCAAACCCATGCTATGTGAATCAAAATATATTATTAACAAAGTATGAGAATGCTGTATAAATCTTTGATTTTGCAGCTCCATTCATATATCTATGTAGAAATTGATCTTGGTTTATAGTTAAGAAGAAAGTTTTTAAGTGTAAAATAGTGTTCCTGAATTGTAGCTGAGGTACAGTAATGGATGATGAGTCTCTACAGACCCAAAGCAGAAGCAAAGTATGCCCAGCAGGGGGCATGTCTTTTTGTAAGTTTTATTCCAAGTGTGCTGAAGAGATTTTGTATAGTTTCATGACATCATTCATGCTTGACGCTTCAGTGCAAAAACTTGAGACTCAGTCCAATCGGTCGTCATGCCACAGTAGTGTTTACAACGGTTCAATTTCCATAATATATACTATGTCCTCACCTATTGAGTGACCATCTGCCTGCCCTTTGAGCTTTGAGAACATTTACCACACCTTTTCTGCCCTCAAGACATAAACAGAACATCCCCCATCTCCATATATAATGCAACTTCTACAGACTTCCTTAAACATGAGTCAGAGAGCAAACGTCAGACTCTTCGCAGCATAATGGTCAAAATAAACACTGAAGAACCTAGAAATATTAACACATTTATGTCCATCAGACGGCTGTATCCTTGTACATTCACAGCCATGAATCCAATTTGGTGTGTGGAGTTTAATTTAAAATGTAAAATAAAATAATTTCTGTAAAATAAGCTTTTTTAAGATCATCTGTTTGGTCTCTAAATAATCAATTTTTCCAGCATTAAGCTGCAGCGAAGTAATCAGGCCAGTAGACCTTGGAGTCAGTTAAGCTCATCTGCAAGGTAATTAGATTCAGTTTATCCAAACAACAAAAGCTGTAATCTTGCTGAAATTCACTGAATGCTGTTGGTGTTGAACTGGCAGACCTGTTAACAATCTGCGGCCAGAGAGATTATAAAGCTGAGCTGTTCATTGGATCACAAGGCACAAGTTTACCCACATTAATGTTGTGCCATATGTCATGGTGTGAACTGGATAAATGCCTCAAAGTCACATGGCTATGCTCAAAGGTTTTGTGTTTCCAGGCATCAGGAGAATCCTGCAGTCCAACGAATGCAGCAAGGGCCAGATGGTCAAATGCTACATGTTTTTTTGTAATGTGAGCTGAATAGGCAATTTCCCAAAAAAGGATACCCCTAATTTTGAATATTTGATGAAGGTTTATTTCACCCATAGAACCTAAAATAAATCATTAAGTTTTACACCTTAAGATTAACTGTTTGGATAATTGTTTAGTAATCTAATTTAATCAGTTAATTTATTTAAAGATGATCATGGCTGTAATCAATGAGGGTCTGCTGTGCTACAGATTACCATATTCAAGGTTTGTATAAAGGTTAATGGTATTAATCAGACTATATAAAGATGGATGACTTGACTCCTCTCCCAAAGTGAAGCCAGTATGTCTCAATCGCCACCTGGTGGCTGGATGCAGTGTGATTATAAACCCTGCCTCCAGGCTCATGGATCATGGACATGGAATAATGTACAAGTCTTAATACATTTAAAATGTGTTTCTTCTCACAAATGAGCACTCTCATTTGATGTTTGTTTTAAGTGCAAATCTCTTAAGTAATGTTTTAATTAGTTATTTGATGCTATATAAATAGGGTGAAACATCCGGTTTGACAGCTGAGACTGACTTGTGATTGGTCAAGAGTGTGTATCGGCAAGATAGAATGCTGCCTCTCCACATGGCGATCACTGCTGTGCAGACTCTTCCTCCAAATAATGTCACAACTTTTCATAACTGCTTGGCTGAACAATTCCATTACCATAATATGATATTTACCAAAGCCCTTAACGACAAATGGTAAACAAATTAATCAAAGTGAATAAGCAAATAGACAATGAAAGGATGAAGACTTTCATATTTGTTGTGTTTTCAGATGTTATTATGGTATAGTTTTGTATCACATGCATTACAGCAGTTCAGTTCTGAATAAAGCATTGTGTCTGTTATTAATGTGTGTATACATCTCCTAGCCCAATGAACTTCACCCTAAGTGACTCGGCTTTGTTTCTCCAAGGGCATCAGCACAGAGCCTGGTGCACCCGAGGGTTCCAGCTAATGAGCCAGCACAGGAAAATTGATTTAGACTCCACCAAGCCAAAGATAACGCAGGGTGAGTCCCTGGGGTCATGGTTCAGTAAAGCCCTCCAAAGTCATTTCCTTTTCACTGACTAAGGAGCCAGATTAATTAAAGATCAATAAAACCAGGATCAGGTCTGATTTATTGAATATATGCAATCCTGCACTGTTAGAATGCACCTTAATGGTTCTAATGATGCACCAGCTCTCTAAAGTAATGCAGGCTGCTGTAATTGAATTAATCTTGTATGACAAACTTAAAAAAGCGTTTCAACATGCAAAGCTCTTTTTCCTGAGGTGCTGCTGTGTAGGCATGTAGTAAAGTGCCTTGCTGCTGATCTTCATTAAACACCTTCAAATCTTTATTGTCCCTTTGTTACACCATCAGTAGTAAAGGTAAAATAATTCAGTGCGCAAAATCGTTATCAAATGAAAATAACCCATGGTGATAGTCTTAAAGGTCTTTCCAGGCCACTGGACTCCACCATGTGTTCCCTGGGCCCTGACCAGAGCTAGACTTATACAGATTTTCGGGGATCAGAGGCAGAGCCGATATATAAATATATTTATATACCCATATAAAAAAAAGCTGATACAAATTTATTGGCATATTAATACAAATAGGGAAAAGATGCTTATAAATAAAAAACAAACTTTCTACATTGTCAACTCTGCAAAATAAAAGTTTACTTACAACTAGAGTAGATCCATAGATGTAAGGCAAAGGGCCGGATCAGTGTATCCAATCAGAGCTGAAACTATCCTGCCCATTGATGTCTGTAACAACCACCTGCTGTGCAGCATATTGAAGATCACCTATAATAACACTTCAGCACAGTTGCTGATCATTCTTCCAGCAACTCATCAAAGTTGAATTTTATATGTGAGGCTTTAAAAATATATATAATCGCCACTCTAAAAGTAGTCATAATCTATTGTCACAATTATTTTACTTTGCACATCTTCACTGTGGTGTCGGTTACTGTCCACAAGGTGGCATAATAGCCTCACCCATACTGAGCATTAATGAACAGACAGTTAGAAAGTTCCAATGAAAGGGTTTTGCTTATTACATTTCAAAGTTTGTTCATGTTACGCTTCAGGTTCTCCTCAAAACATGATAAACAAAAATAACTACGTCAGGTCAAAGCTCTGCTAAGACATCTCCCACAAATGGAGTTTGATTACTGACATCTCAGATTCTACTGGAGCACAACCATAGTGATTCACACACTCACACAGTACAGACTTTTCCATAGACTCGCTCTGAGTCTGAAGGTAAACTACAGTCTGGGAGATGGTCTGAAAGTTGCCTTTTAACAGCAGTCAGGGGAGACATGTCAGGCAGTGTGAGAGGCGAGATTCACTCTGTGTGCCTCTTGGTTGTTTTGGATTATTAATGGGAATGAAGAAAGAACTTCATCTGTGCTGTAGCAGCTGTGCAACGAGCTGACAGCAGTTAACACCTTTGCACCAAATGAGCCTACAGTTTTAGCAAAGACAAAAGAGACTATCACTCATATGCACATTCAAGACATACTCACATTGCATTTACATTTCTCTGAATCAACAAAGATATAAATGTGCTCCAATAGCATTTAAGATTGATGAGATATTATAATGCCCCTTGTTCTTCTTGCAGCTGTGGCTTTTGGCTATTATACCACAAAAGCAAAACTCTGGCAACTAATCCTGCAAATGGTAAGAAATAAAATCATACTGCTGGGCATTATAATTTTTAAGGCAGGTCTGTTATATGGCAACTAAACAATGCCTTTGTTCTATAGCCGTGAATTGCACTGCTTTGTTTTTAGAGGAACAAGATAAAAGATGAAACAAATCAAACCAACAATCCCTCTATTCAAACACTGCACATTTCACAAAGACAAAAGATAAAACACACACATAAAGTAAGATACATGAGTATATCAAATGGGATGAACTTGCTTTCGAAATGTCAGGAGCATTTTGTTTAATGTTGAGCTAGATGCATACATGTATTAGATATCACTCTCAGTTTTCTCCAGCAGCAAGTTTAATCTGGAGAGATTTACAGAAAAACAAATTAGAATCATATTACATTTATTGTAAACAAGAAGAAAAGACTTTGGTTCGTAGACCTCAAGAAGTTCTATAAATGAGGTGCTTTGTACACGAATGAGCCTAGTCCCTTGTGGTGGTGATGAGGAATGGAGCATACAGTTTGGACGTCTCTTTCTGATCCACAGTGGTGGTGGTGCATTGGAAGTGGGTCACTCATTGATCGCAGTACTGAACTGCAAGCTGGATCCCAGGAGGGAGAGAGAAAAAAATGTATGTGACAGCTTACAGGTGATTGGCTCATGTTAAAGTGACCTCTAAATGTCACTATAAACACATGATATCTCATTGACTTCACCAAGGAGGTTTTGCTTTTTCAGTTTGGTTGTTGCTTAGCAGGTGTACAAAAAAACTATTGGATAGATAACCATGAAACTTATGCCAGAATGTTATATTGGTCGGTATGCACTCTCATATCGCCCTTATAGCACCCTTATAGTACCCTTATAGTTTAATATGTTGTTTACTCAGGGGAATAAAAACATTAGCATGTTCTCAAAACTGTTCCTTTTATCTGTCCAAGGGTTAATTTATTCCATGGATGGATAGATGGACGGGCAGACAGAGTGACAGACACACATAACAAGAACCATGATGGCTTTAAATAAAGATGTAAATTATTTACCAAAAGTCCTAAAAACATACACAAATACACAAAAAACAATTTCTTTTTGTTGTTAATACAAAAACACGTTTGCGAACAGAATTTAATTTACCGTACAGCGGAGCCAAGCATATTAACGATACAGCCGGCTTCCTACTGAAGCTCCGGGGCACCTATTATTTAGCTCATGTACTTAAGCCTGATAATGGCTCCTCTGTAATCACACCCTATTCATCCACCACACGATGAATCAGCCTGTTCTGTCCCTGATTATACCTGTGTTAACACCAAATACCACTTTGTGTCATATAATACAGTGCAGCACCTCCACACAGCTGTGCCATTAATATCAAGCATATAATTCTAACAGTGCACATGTATAATTTGTCAAATGTATAATTTTATAATATATAAAAGTTAATGTTTTTTCTCTCTATCAGACAGACTAGAAGAGAGGGAGTCTTTAAGTGTCACAATATCATCCTCTGTCACAAGGGTTTTATCTTCTTTCCATCCCTTCTGTAATTATAGTCTATAAAACTGTCTCTCTTTCATTGCCGTGGAGAGGTTATATACCGGTAGTTCTATTCTATCATTGAAGAAAAATATCGGCTTATTCATTTAAAGCAACAACCAGACGCTCATGTTTCTAAAGAAATAGAAGTGGGGATTGCTTTGAAAAAGCTTTGACAGAAATATCAGCCAAGTGCTTGATAAAAGCCAGAGACATGAAGAAAGTAATAAACTAATCTGAATCTGCAACTGTATTAGTGCTTTTACTGAGTGACTGTGGTTGGATAGTCTTTTCTGTTCAGGTAATAAAAGTAACTGCCTGAAATGACCCAGAAGTATTTTAGTGGCAGCCATGATAAGAGCTATTTAAATTCTAAATGCTTAGGACACTTTACGAAAATACGGAAATATTTCATCCCACAGTTCCTAGTGGAAGCAACATTTATAGATCTAGTATTGATGTTTTGTTTTAGGTTAAAGAAGAGTGCAGGTTAGGAAAGGACATAGAAGCTAATCTTTCCACTATTTGATAGCAGCCATGGATACAGCTGAGTGACGAGTCTCAAATAAAGCGTACCAGTCATAGAGAGTTTCTCTGATTGTTTTTACTGGGACTCCTGGAAAGTAACTGCCATCTCCATAAGCAGAGCGACATTTAAATGGAGTTTCACTAATGAATTGGAGGGACAGGTTAAGTGCCAGAAAAGTGAGCGAAATAATATTCTATTAATATTTATGGGGCTTAGAAAAAAATGAAGTGGGGTTGTATTTGTATTTGATTTCCTATAAAAGCAGAGAGGACTGACCATCCTTTATTGTCTTGTCACCAAAGTAATAACAATTATTCTGTCTGTATGTGGCTTGCATATCTCGAGAACTGTTCATTTTACCCACTAAAATATATTTATTGCCAAAGGTCCAAGATAGTGTAGCGTTGTAATTGGTGCTATTTGGATACGTGATTCATTCTATATAAATAAAGTTTGAATAAACAGCACTCTCAAGTAGCAGCGGCTGGGACTCATCAATATAGGTGATCAATGAACAACCGTGTTCACGACAATGACAACTCATTGCAGTTGAAGGTTCTGCTTCAGATAGTTGCTGACTGTCTGTTTGCTCTTTGGGACAGTGAAGGTAGTCAACAGTTAATTTATCACATCTGTTGTTGGAGAGTGGTAGGGCAAAAACTGAGTAAATGTGTGGGCCTGTATAGCTCAAACGCTAAACTTACAACAACAATAAAGTTTTGGGTTATAATTCTGTGTGTGGGTTTGTACGTGTGGACCATAAACTGTATATACAAGAAGTGTGGACACCTACATGTTCTAAGCGATGAGCCAAAACTTTTTGGACCACATGATATTGATTACCTTTGAACAACGGCCTTTGACAAGGTCTCAGAAAGTTTTGACTGCAAGTTCTTGTAGTCAGTGTGTTGGATGTAGGAGAAATGGTCTACTCTCCTGAGAATACCTAATAATGATGGCAGACAACAGGATCAGAGCATCTTTGAAACAGTAATGGTGTAAACCTGAGGTGGTCAGAGGAAGGACACTGGTCCACAGGGACAAACCATAAACTGCAACATCATTAATGTGCAAGGTCAAACTTCACATCATGTCGTCTGAAACAGATGGGTACTGTGGAACAAGTGGCACAACGTTTTAATGATGTTAAAAGGAGGATTGTATCACACCACACATTGCATCACTTCTGCATATGGTCTGGTCAGATTGTCCATGCAGGCCGTGATGTTTTGGCTCATCAGTGTAAAATATTCAATAATGCAGTTTTAAATATCTACCCTTTATTATAACCAGCAGGACGTCCCCGCTGAGGAGCTAAGCACAAATCAACAGACAGTATGATATCTGCCCTTTTTCTGTATTCCGGATAAAATAGGCTTCTGATTTGATTAAATCATGCTGATAGCTATTTTATGACTTCTACCCATAAAAGAGCATCTTAACATTGGATTAAGGTCTGTGTAGCTGAACTGCAAAATTGAGAGTTTAACAAACTGTAAAAAGCATATTTAAAAAACTCATGTCAGACACCAAAATGAGGAGCAGGGATCAATCTTTTGAATGGGCTGAAGACAGGACATTTACTTGGGAAAAAAAATGCCAGCGGAGCCAACATGTACCTTTAATGGAAGAGTCACTACTCTAAAACAATATATATGTAATGGTCCCCTTGTACATTAGATCTTTGACATATCTGGATTTAAATAATCTGTTGTTACAACTATCATTAATTAATTATATTGTAATAACAAAATTTAATACATTTAAAGCCCTTGGGTATCCCACAGAGGAAGAGAAAAGCCATCTGCTGACAGTATACCCATAGTCCCAGCTGGATGGGACTCACTCCCATAAAGTACCAATTACTGATCACTATCTGACCAGATGTTTTGCCTCAAAATATACCAGCAAGTGCTTGATCTTCTATAAATGACCAATATGATTTGTATTGTATAACTATACTAAATATGAGGATATTTACAATTTACTGCCAATAGTGATTATAGAAGATGCATAAATGTAACATGCAGGAAATAGAAGTAGAGTTTGGTGTATATGTAGCATCGGCAGCTGTTCTGCTTCAGGAAGCAGGGGATCATTGGTAATATCCGCCGTTCAATTGTGTTTTAGTTCAGGTCGGAGCTCCAGTCAAGATCAATATGCTTTGTTTGTTTCTTTTTACGAAAAAACAACAGAATGAGTCAACATCTGTTGCTCCAGAGGGCGCTGGTGCTTAGTCAAAGCTACATAATGTTGCTTTAACGAGCAGAAGGGGTGCTGTAAAAGTATGTAATGTGGAGCAGGTTATCGTTGGAATCTGGACACAGTCATGAGGATGACATGAGAGACATTTCATCAGAGGCTTCAGGCTGTAATGCGCGCATGTGCAAGTCGAGGCAGAGGATACCAATCAAAACAAAAAGGGCTTTACCGAATAGTTTAACTTTGGAAATTCATTAAATCAGTTAAAGCCTTGTGGATACACATGATGGGATAAAGAAATAGACTTGCCTCATTCATCTCAAATGTCTTTTGTTAAAGGGCACCTATTATGAAAATGCCGCTTTTGTAGTGCTTCTACACGTTATTTTGGGTATCTGGCATGTCTACCGGCCCAAAAACTCTGGAAAAAAACAACCCCCGCGATTTGTTGTGTTTCCTCTATGTCAGAAGCTATGTGCGAGAGTGCGTCCAATAGGATTATTGGTCTGATGTACGTCACACTCGCCCAAAACCCACTCCCCCATAGATCTATCCCACCAATAGATGGAACCACCAAAGATTTAAGAACCACCCACTTTATTCCATGGTGTCCGGCCAGCCGCCATTGCATCCTTGCGAGCCTTATAAACACTTGGATAAGCAAACTAGCAGCATGAAACGAATTCGACCACTGAGATGCTCAGGGCTGGGCTGCACAAATCCTCACAAAGCTGTTCATGTGACTCCAGCTGGGTGAGAGGCGGAGGAAACAGAGCCTGCGGTTGGGGTGAGTTACCTGCCACAGCTCTCAGCTCGGGCTCCGGCTGATGCTCCGTGATCGCGGAGCAGGCTCCCTCTTCCGCGATCGCGGAGCCGGGGCTCCTGCTCCGCGGCTCCTGCTCCGTGATAACGGAGGAGGCTGCCGGGGCAGAAGCCGCGATCTCACGATCAGCTGGGTGAGAGGCGGAGGAAACAGAGCCTGCGGTCGGGGTGATTTACCTGCCACAGCTCCCTCCTCAGCCCGGGCTCGCACGGGGGCTGCTGGGTCCATGTCAGCTGCTCGCTTCTGGTGGATGTGTTTGTTTACGCTGGGGAGCTCCGCCGGCCGGAGCTCCGACCGGACCTCCGCTCCGCGCTCCGGCTCGCACTATCTGTCTCCACTAGCTGCCTCCACTAGCTGCCTCGCACCACCGTAGCCCGTAGCCATCGCGTAGCCCGGAGCAGCCACCACCGGAGCCCGGGAGCCGCAAGCCGGCAGCGCGAACCCGGAGCCGGGAGACACCGCGAGCTGTTGGTGTTTTTTCCAGGTAGGAGCTGCGGAGCTTCGGAGCTGTGTTGATGCTGTGGACTATGTGCCTCTGCTACCTCAGCTGGCTGTGACTTGTTGGTGTCAGTGTGTGTTTACGGGTAGCAGCAGCAGCTAACGCTGGCTTCTGTGTGTGTGTGTTTTGCCCCGGTAGAAGCAGCATGAATAAATAGAAACAGCTGTTTGTCGGGAGCTAACGCTAGTCCGGGGACGTCCCGGTGTTGGGGACCGTGTCTCTGCCTCTGTGGCCACTTAGATGCTTTACGTGTATCAGCAGGGAGCTAACGGTAGCTAGCTGCTAGTTTGTGTTTAGAGCTCCAGCACTTTCTGGAATGGTTGCTTGTGAACGTATTTACAGCAGTATTGCATGTGGCCCCCCACCCCGGAAGCATCGCACTGGGAGGTGGGGGGAGAGATCCCAGGGTCCGGAGTGGAGGAGCAATGCTCTCGGAGTCTAGCTTGTGTGTGTGTGTGTGTGTGTGGCGTCCCGGGCATGCAGCACGTTTACATAGAAAACAATGCACTCGGAGGCTAACCCGACTCGTAGCTTCTGTGTGTGTCTGTCTTTGTTAGAAACTAGCACCGGAACGTGTTCAAGGACCCCCCCCGGTCTCCGGTTGCATTGTACCGGTGCCGGGGGCTCGCTCAGCGCCCGGGTGGCGAAGCGGAGGAGGAGGAGGGGGGGAGAGAGCTGTGCCTTATAACTTTTGTGGCTCTTACAGATTTGCTCCACGCACCCCGAGCTGCACGAACCGGTGCCGGTCACCAGCAGCTCGCTGCCGCCTCCGTCGCTCGCTTTATAATAGACTCATACCCGGGGTTTTAAGTGCATTTTGCCGCAAAAGTTGCAGCTGTGTTAGCTTCCAAAGCTTCTGTGTGTGTGTCTGTGTGTGTGCGTGTGTCTGTGTATATATGCCCTGTATGAATAAATATACACATACAATTAAATACTGTATACACACATATCTAATGCATGTATTTAAATAAATGTACATCCTTATCAGAAGGTGTTGTAGTTTTAAAATTGTAGCTTCAATGAAGAAACACAACAAACAAATACAGAAATATATGTGTAGGACAGTGACTTAAAATTATTTTAACAACCTTAAATATGCTAAGGAGAGATTTAAGACGTGAAAGTGGATGTGTGTGTGTGATTGACAGGGGGGCGGGGTGGTGAGAGGGGGGCGGGGCGAGGAGAGGGGGGGGGGCGGGGGGACTCAAAACAGGTCAATCTGAAGAGGGCTGTTTTAGACAGGGTAAAAAGGCTGCTGTTTTAAATGATCCTTGTGGTATTTTGACCAAAAAATGTTACAGACATTTCATTAAGACCCCAAGGAACCATATCAACTTGTGGTAAAATGGGCATAATAGGTCTCCTTTAACACTATTTATTTTGGTGACTTTTTAAAATATTAGCATAGCTGATGATAGGAGATAGATGGTACTAAAGAACTAAACTTGTGAAGCAGTGTACTTGAAACATGCAGATCGTTAGAAGGGCTTGGCTCAAACTGACTTTTGTTTCATGGTCAGGTTATCTTGATACCGTGATGTCTTTTCTTCTAAACTGAGGTAAGGGCCTAGGCAGAGACAACTTGAGGGTTTCCTGCTGAAAAAATTATACTTAAGAACGAAACAGAGGGCAGGGTCATTATTCTAGGTACATGGTTGATACCAACACCGATATCAGCCTGACCTCTCAACCAGCTCAATTTCAAGCTGTGATCTATATCCTGTGCTTGGCTAACATTGTATCAATTCATTTTAATGAAGCCTAAAATATATAGAAAGACACAGGGGTTATAGCATGAAACACATTTTCATTAAGTCTGAGTTAACACGGCACAGCGTCTTAGTAGCTCAGTGTGTGACAATCTGCACTCAGCTCTCTTTAATAACGTGAACACCTGCTATCAAGCATCATTTATTTTTACACTAATAACATCACCATAGCAACTAAGTTAGTATTGCCATAAGGAGTTAGTTTAATGGTTGCAAATTCCGTGGCAAGTCTGATATTTTAGAGCTGGGTTTGGAGAGCCTATCGGAAAATCACTACATCACTTTTATTATTAATGTGTCAAGGAAACTGACAAAATATTAAAGCAATAGTTCATCCAAAAATGAAAATTTACTCATTATCTACCATCTACTATGCTGATGATGGGTGGGTGAAGTGTTTCAGTCCATACAACACTTCTGGAGTCTCAGGGGTAAACTTTGTTAGAGCAGAATCCAATACAATTGCAGTCGATGGTGACTCCTTCTCCAGGCGTAATAAAACAACAGAAAAACCATAAGGCCTCCATACTGCTCCTGTGGTGTAGTCTAAGTGTCCGCAACCCCAGACGTTCCTATTAAACTCTAAATGATCTCATTTAGAGTTTAACAGTACACTGTTTACCCCTGAAACTTCAAAAGTGTTGTGTGGACTCAAACACTTCATCCACCCCCAATCAGCATAAGAGTGAGTAAATAATGATTGAACTTTCATTTCTGGGTGAACTATTCCTCTAAAGCTTCTGCTTCCTCCTCACTCCCCCTCTGACCTGCTCTCACTTTACACTTAAACAATAAACACCAGCACTGATCACAAGTTATTCGGACATGTACAGGACTGACGTGTTTGTTTGCTTCCTAGAGTTTATGAGACATGTATGTTTAAACCTGCTTCACAACACGAGACGTAACGCAAACATGATCAGCTTGTATGTGGAGATTGTTTAAACTTCTTTGTTGCAGAAGATGTGACGCCCTGTTTATCCAGGAAAATAAATAGGAATTCAGAAGCTTTTTATAAAGATCAGTTGAGTGTGAGTGATGAGAAAAGAGCAAAGGAGCAGATTGACTTGTGATCAGCGGAGTTTCCCACCCAAAGGCTCTCTTCTCCACAATAAACAAACTCCTTAAACCCAGGGACAACACCTCCAAACAAATGCAGCTCCTTCCTTTCTTTTTTCCAAATAAAATTGAGACCATTTACAGCAACCTTAAGACCTCCCTCTCCACTGCTCCACCTGCACCCCTGTCCTCTATCCCTCAGGCCCTTTCTCAGTTCTCTCCTGTGTCCCCCATGGAGCTGTTCAACTTCATGGTAGGAATGAGACGCACCACCTGCATCCTGGACCCCATCCCATCCAATCTTGTCCAAGACTGTCTCCCAGACATCTCCCCACTCATCACAGAAATCATGAATTCTTCATTCAGCTCCGGTTCTGTCCCTGATCCATTAAAACTGTTTGCTGTCACCCCATCCTGAAAAAATCTGGACTTGACCCTGACACCATGAGAAACTTCCGGCCCATCTCCAATCTTCCCTTTCTGTCCAAAATACTTGAACTTGTTGTCGCCTCACAACTCAAAGCTAACCTCATCTCCAACGATCACAACACAGCCCAGGAACAGCCCTCCTAAAGGTCACACACGACCTCCTCCTCTCCTCAGACTCTGGTCACCTCAACATCCTCATTCTCCTCGACCTCACTGCAACTTTCGAAACCATCAACCACAAAATGATTCTTGTTCTCCTCAATCCTCCTCCTCACCGGTACTGCTCTCTCCTGGATTAATTCATATCTCACAAAACCAACAACAGTTCATCAGCATTAACAACTGCACCTCCCCCACTGCTCCTCTGTTCCAAGGTATCCCCCAGGGTTCAGTGCGTGGTTCCTTTCCTGTTCATGCTTTATTTACTCCCTCTAGGTAAACCTGTGACAAATCGGCCTTACCATGTTGTAAAGCGCTCTATAAATAAAATGTATAAAAAATAAAAAATGTGCAGAAAATTATTTTATGTTTATTTGATTTATATTGCGATAAATATCGATATCAGCTGATATGAAAAAAATATTGTATAATGTTTATTTCCATATCTCCCAGCTCTACCTTCGGGTAATGTAAAAAATGCCAGAGGTCGTCCAGATAGCCGACGTTTAACATGTAAATTCTGGGCTAAGAGATCGGCAGTGCAGCATGGTGTCACTCTAAGGTAAGGAAAATACAATAATTCTAGTTACATGTCATTTCAGATAAATAATATTATTTTCCATTTCTGCTGATATATCCCCTTAATTCAGACTGGACCTTGGTGGTAATTACATGGCAGTTCACTGACAAAATGTGCTTGCAAGAACTGGATAGGGGAAGTATTTGTGTATTTGTGTATTTTTTTCAGATTGTGTATGCAAGCATATGTGGGGGTTATGTCTGTACATGTGTTTCCTTGTAGATTACTGTGCCCTTCACACATAGAACGTTCCCGTCATAACGCTCATGACATCAAACAGGTAGTGAAATATTAAAATCTGTAGGTCATTAGTCATAGACAGTTTTTACACAGCTGACTTGACTTTCCTTCACCTGCAAAAACTCTGTGAAGAAGCATCGGTAAAAAGGTCATAATTATACCTTTGACACATCCTAAGACCTATTTCAAATCAAGTTTGAGGTTTTCTAAAGGTACCGGCTAAATGCAGTTGCCATAACAACGTGCACCTATATGTGGACTAACATCAATAATAACAAATAAACCATCTTTAAATAGCAGTATTTGGCCATTTACGGGATGATCTACTCAATGTTCAATACACATTGTTTTTCTCATGTTCTAATTGTATAATTGCTACTGCGACTCTTTTCAAGCCCTGTCAAGAATGTTCCGTTTTAACTTTTGACCCGCCTTTCAAAAACTCTGCCTGCTCTAATTGGTCATTTGGTCGACTCTTTTGGGATTTGTTAACTGCTTAGAGTGGGCATCGTAAATGGTGTGTCCTTTACAGAAAGGCTTCCTGATCGGCTGTAAACACCTCTGTCACCAAGGAAACAATGTCGTTGGTCCTACTAATCCAATTAAAAAAACAAACTAGCCAGCATAGTTGGGAATGTAACATGTGACTTTGTAAGATGTTTAATCCTTTAAGTGCACAAACTAGAATAGAGTATATATACCTTTATCACATTCTAAAGCCCAACAATCCCCTTAAGTAAAATCAAGCTTTATAGCTAAGACCACATTATGTGATATCAGTTACACATTGGTGGTAGTTCCAGATTTCTTGCTCTATGTTACCATATGGCAGCTCAAAAAAGCCAACTCCCCTATGAACCAACATTTAAATCCGCTAATTCCAGGTCCTTATTTGTTTTTGCACCACATTGCACACATTAGATATCAGCCTCTTAAATGTACCTGACTTTTTTAATCAAGATTCATGTATAATTTCCTGGGAAATCAGTAAAAATGTCAAATTAGGAAGGAAATAAAATCCAACGATCTCGCAATTGGTCCAGATCCACATCAAAATATAATGGGTTCTCTCTACACCTACGGCTCATCCTTCCACCAGGTTCTGCAGATATAATTTCTGAATATTTTTCATTCAGAAGTGAACAAATATCCTCCTTGGTGGAGGTAAGCAGGTTTATGGAACAGGAAAAGGGAAAATCCTGAAAAGCATGATATGGACTTGACTATAATTAAATTCCTGAGGGATTGGTTACCAAGCCTACTGTTGCAGCTACCTGACATGATGTCGGCTGCTGGTTTCCCCAGCACCTGCTACTGGCTCAGGTCACTCCAGCACTATTTATATCTCACCACACATCTCCGTCCTTCCTTCCCTCCTACTGTTTTCCCCTTGATGCTTGGAGATTTTTACCGTGGAGGGAAGGGTGGGTGGGTGGGTGTAGTTTTTAGGGGAGATTCTCATAATAGTGCCCCGCAGCCTTTTCTTCTGTTGTGCAAAACGGCTGAAGGCTCAAAATAGAACATCTCTCTAGAGCATCCAATCGGGGCGGTGGTGGCTGTATGCACACAGGCACACACTCACATAAACACACACATACATACATTGTGGCCCATTTTCCCCCCATGTTATCATGGGGAAATAGGATTTGCGAAGTGAGATGTGTACTGTACAATGACTCACCCTCAAAGTCGTATTTTATTCATTTTCTCAATTTTAGTATTACAGCCGAGGCTTCCAACATCGTTTCTGAATCCCTCCACAACGGTTTCCCCTGCTTTATGCAAACAAAGGTTGAACCTAATATCCAGTTTAATGGCAGCGGAAATAGGAACCAAATGTTTGTCATAGACTAAAGAGCTTCCATTTTCTATTTTCTGACCCTGAGACTGTGGTATGTTTGAGAACAGTAGCAATATAACACATAAGTCACCAAATATGTGGAGAAATACTGTTTGAGGAGGGAAGAAGCTGTCGGAGTTTGTGTGTGTTTGTCTGTGTGATTTGCATATGTTTGTGTGTACAGTGTGTGTGTGTGTGTGTGTGTATGTGTGTGTGTCTCTGTGGCTGTCTGAGCCACAGTGGGCAGGAATGCATGCCAGAGTGAGTGAGCGAGCAAGTGTACCCGTGGAGCAGGATCAGGAAGGCGAGAGAAAGAGAGCAGAGGAGACAGAAGAAGAGCGAGAGAAGGAGGAGTGGGGGCTTTGTGCAGTGGCAGATAGTGCGGGAGCAAGTCGCTATTCCCCAGGAAAAGGGAGCTGCGTCTTTCCATCTTCTCACGAGGAATTTAAACTGGCTTCAGATTGCCTCCAGTCTCAAGAAGGATTCCCCTGCTCGTGCAGGACGACTCCCTCCTCTCATGTAGCACTGGACTTTGTTGTGAGGCGTAAGAGAGAGAGACAGTGAGGCGCACCGGCAGAAGGGACACTTGCTTGTATACTTCCCTCTTGTAGCCCGCCTGCTTGACAGATGGCTCTGGCAGAATGATCTTTGACTCTCACCCAGCGACCCGTCCTCGCTCCAGTCGCTGAGGTAACGTATGTCAGCTCCTCTCTGCTTGTAGCCCCAAAAAAAGGAAAAAAGCGGTGTGCCGGTACGTGCTGTTCTGCTGAGCTGTGTGCTGTGAATGGATGTGCAAAACGAATATGACAGCTCGGTGTGCATGCGAGTATGTCTGAAATGTTTGTTCACTGGAAGTGCCGAGAGGGAAGAGAGAACAGGAAGTTCAAGAGCTCAGTGACCACCCCATCAGCACCTTGTCAGAGTCGACTCGCTGTATTTTGGATTAGTTGGTGGAAAGCGTTTATCAAGGTGTTTTTTTTCCAGTGGCGTTTTTTTTTGTGTTCTTTCTTGTGATAGAGGTGTACTGTGACTGATCTTCATATGCCACACGCCAGGGTAACCTGAGGTTTAAATGAGTGGTCATGGCAAGCTGAACCCCAGCTTCCTGCTGCCAGCACTTTTTCTCCTGAGTCTGCACCCACCTGCACTTTATTTTTATTTTAACACGTCCTCTGTAAATAAAACTGAGGTTGCTGTTCTCTGCACCTGGAATCCCTGTAGCGGACTAACAAATCATGGTGGCACAAGTTCCAACAGAAGCAGGTGTCGTGCTAGAAATAGTGGGCAGCGTCCCATGAGCGTTGTTAGGTTTAGAAAAGTGCTGTGATGCTCAGAGAGTTTGGGATTGGTGTGGATCTTGATGCAGAAATGAACTCGCTAGTACCTATATATTATTATAACACTTAACAAAGTCATAAAGAACTGTTTGAACTATATACATGTGTAAACTGGAAAAAATATAAAATTAATATTAACATTTGACACTTTAGCAAATAGTGTTTGCACAGTTTAAAAATAACTGGCTTAAAAGATAATTGAAAACATGTCAACATCTCAAAGTACTTACAACAGAGATATTGTGATTTTGCTCTATACTTTCTAACTCAGGATTAACATCAGGTCACTCGCTGGCCACTCACCGGCCTTTATTCTTTTAAAAGCCATGCTCTCCACACAATGTGCTAGCTTCTCTCTCGAGCAGCCAACACTGCTGGACATGTATTGTTTAATTTCCTTAGAAAAATAGATGAAAGTCTGTAATATTTAGTGAAAACCTGAGATTTTTCAATGTAGGGAAGTCGGCATCCGAAACAATAGCTGACTAACCCTGCTCTGTTTCTGAATAATAATTCACTCACCTTCGCTTTCAGCAGCCCTCTCTGTCACACAGTCACACACAAACACACTCTTGTCTATTCTTGTCTAACTCCTGCAGTCAGCATGAGGTTGATATTCAGAGTGAGAAGTGAAATGAAGCCTGTATGGTCATCCCCATGGCAGCTTTAACTCCCTACCACAGTTGCTTTGGCTACACAGTCACTTACTCTATTCAAGAATCACTCTAAATCTCTATCTTAGGTAATATTTGATGAAAAAATGTAACACATGAAAGTTTTTCTGTATATTTTAGGGATGAATGTTTTGTGATACACTGAGTATCCTGTTTTATTGATTGTGATTGATAAATCCCCATATTTGAAATGATTACATGAAATGTTCGATGAAAGTGCTGTGAGAATCCTAACAGGTTGTCTCATACAGTGTTTACTGTCAAATAATGAAAATGGGTTTCTGTTTTTATTTTTTAGTATTTGATAAAATACAATAATAATTTGATAACAAATCAACTTTAATGTAAATCATTTTTCAACCCCAATGTATTATTTACTTGACACAGAAAATTATGAAAATAAGTCAATTAAACTCTACTCAGTTATTTAAATGTAAAAAAGGTCAACAAGCAATTTAAACTCAGTGTATCAGCCACATAAGTGCAGACGTTAGTTGATGTTGATTATTTCAAACCAGCGATAATTAATCATCAATCATTGTGTTCAGAAAGTTTAAATGAGAATGTTAAAATCTACTTTAGAATTAAAGAGATACAATTATATTGACTTGAATTCAATATTGACTTAAAACCCTAAAGTAAAATAAAAAAGATTCAAAAAAGTAACTTGTCCTTTTGAGATGAGATGAAACAGGTTGACAAATCCTGCAGCTTCTTCCTCACAAGGGGATTTTAATTACATGACTACAGAGATAAAATCGCATTAATGAAGAGTTAAATTGTTCTTATGTATTTTTCATATTTTGAATAAATCACAGATTTGTATCTTAACATTCAGTAGTCCTATCTTGCAAAGGATATTTTCCCTTCTCACTGACTTCTAATATATAACAAAAACATGGAACATATAATACAGTTATATTATAATGGCATTAAATTGTAAGGCCAAAAACTGTAATTTGCAAGTGTTTGCACATCCCTGATACAAACCAGAATAGATGCGGAGCCATGTGAGTCATACAGTGAGACCCTATGTGTGCATGTTTACCTGACATACTATACTTTCAGCTAATTAAATATTTAGCAGACTTTACGACCTCCTTGACCTTGACTCAGAATATAGGCTCACCTCCTCCACACTTCAGAGGGGTCTGCAGGTGCCTGTCAGTTGCATGGGTATATTTCTAGTGTCCATTGACCCTGCTCAGGATGAAGATTGATGTTGGATTCCCTCCCACTGTATTCCCAGGGTGGCTCCCCTGCCCTTTAGTGTCCATGCTGAAACCCGCAGCATTATCTATTGATTAGGGATGCGTAGCTTCCCGTCCCCCAGACAAAGCAGGTGATTTGAATTCCCTGAAGCTTCGCAGGTCAACTCATTCCTGCCTAATTGACAGATCTGTGAGAATGTTGCTGTGAGATAAATGAATCCGCTCAATGAGAGCAGAGATTTGGCGTTTGTTCTGGGATTGGAACTGGACCATAAGGCTCCGCCGAACCCATCAAAAATGACAATAATGTGATGAAACATTAGCTTTGAATTTCTTTATTTCTGAGGTAACACCATGTTTATGTGTAGTTATAGACTATTTCTGCCACTACATTATGTTTTTAAATTTCATATTTTATACTGGTGCAGTGCCTGTTCCAAACCTGCCTTTTTGGAATGGTTTATTTGCTTGGCCTATTGTCATTATGCTCCGGTGCCACTTCAGAATTTGTATATTTGTCCTCACCATATATTGAATTTGCTTTATTACTGTTCAAGTGTGTGCAATATGTGTACATTTGTTTTACTGAACTTCTCTTATTTTTTGAAGACTTCAGACCGAAGTTCACAACTTTTCCAAATAAAAATGTTTTAATTCAGCTAAAAAAAACAATGCAGCAACCAAACATACCTTGTGATTTTACTTTGGAAATAAATTGTCAAAGTGGATGGATTTTTTCCCGTGGTTTGACCCAGTTACTGACCTCTGTGGACACAGAAGAAGTCATGTTCAACTCAGTTCACATGACTTGTCTGGTCATTTCAATGCTTTTAACTTAACACAGAGGTTAACAGGGGAAACCCATCATGTTTGCATGTTGCTCACTCTGTAGAACCTGGTTGAGGTTCTCTTGTATTTTCATCTTATCTCACAGAGGTTATTTAATGTTGAACTGCAATACTCACACTTTTTATTCAAGCCACTAAATGATCTCTTTTTGTCCTCACTCATCAGCTCCTTTCTGTAAGCAGCGGCATCGTCATTACCTTGGCATACATTTTATTCTTTATGTGCGATACTTACCGGTTTCAATGTTTATATTAAGGTCAAACACATCATGTTTCTGTGGAATCGAACGTTATTATCTATAGGAGCTTAGCATCAGAGTATGTTTCCTTCACAGCAGGTGATTAGTGCATAAATATAAAACAAACACTAAAAACACTTGGTCGGTGGCCTGTGTTGAAACTGTATCCAGTGGTGTATAAAGTACTTGAAAGCCATACTTGAGTGTTTTAAATCTGTTTGTTTTGTTTACGTGGACTTGTAAGACTAAGCAGACACGGCCAACCAATGATAGTCTATTTGACAACAGTTTTTGATGAAACCAACTACTTCCAATATTTGCTTTAAGTTAAGTTAACCACTTGCTGCTTCGAGCTATGTATTCATGTGCAGATGTTGATACGAAGCAGGAAAGGGAAAATTAATGTGAATCGAAAAGAAATACCTTCAAAAAATCATGTAAAGTCACCTTGTAACATTAATAAAAACCTTATAAAAACAAGAATTAAAACAAGAATTGCTCAACCCTGGAAAGTACCAACCATAAAATACAATTTCTAAATTTTCTAGGACTGCAAAGCAGCACTGGGCGGGCCCGAGCACATGCATTTTGAAGCGTTGCATGCGTTTTGCCTGAAAAAAAATAAATAATGACTGAGGAAATATTGACACATACAGCTGTTCAGTCTTGGAATCTGATCATGAGACAGAAGTTTGGTGGTGATAGGACAATGCACTGTGGAGTTATGACAACATTTTCTCTTTTGGCGAAGGATGAACCTTCGCCGTACCTCAATGTTAACACGGTTTGAGGAAATGTCCCAATTCTGAGAGAAAGAGAGACGTCACCTTTGCGAGACATAAATATTCCTTTGATCTTTGACCACAGGAATGGAGTTGTTTGTTTACGGCTCAGCATCAAAGGATACATGGTCCATGTATGTCCGGGTTGGCGTCCAACCTCTGCTGCTCAAGTTACAAGCCAGTTTTGAGAATGTAAGAAGTAGAAAGTACAGATATGTGTGCTCAAATGTAGCGAGCAAAAGTAAAAAGTCGTTAGGAAAATAAATACTCAAGTTATGTACAGATATGTGAAAAATCTACTTAAGTACAGTAACCAAGTATTTCTACTTCGTTACTTCCCACCACTGACTGTATCCCTGTGTAATCCCTGTTCTCTGTAGCACTCTTTATAAACATTCCCTGACTAATCACCTGCTCACTTCCTAATAAACTTCAAAAGCTCAGAGGGTTAGCATAGTTGGCATGTTTGACTGGTATTAACGGCTGCTGCCATAAGCCAGCCATGCTGAGTTTTATATGGTCCACTATTTATTTAGTACATGCTCCTTTCACACAATGAATAAAGATTTATCGACTTAGTGTATAAATGATTTACTGTGTCTGTTTTAGGGTTTATTTATTTCATACAGCAGTGTAATTAAAATTTAAATGGATGACTCTGACTGACATTTCTGCTTTGACTCATTAATGGGTAGAACTTCTTTTTAAAGTTGTTTGGATGCTGTACATCACAGATACATCTGGGCATTAATAATACATCAGGTTTCTCTGTGGTGACAACAAATGCTGGCAATTTTGTTTATTCTCTGTGTCAAGACATCTTTATTAGATGCAGTCAATTTGCTGCATTAGTATTTGTCACTGTAGTGAAGTCATCATTGAGAGCACCCATGTTTGCCATGGCTCAAATCTCATGAGTGAAGTTATAACAGAGAGAATTGTATTTCACATTGTCAAGTTGTGATTGGAAGCACTGGACCATATTTTATGTACATTTGGTTTCTTACATTAAAGACATCTGGATGTTCTAGATAAAAGAACATTACTAATACAGCTCCCCTTGTAAGTAAATATATTGAACGTATCTTTTGCTAAGTGCACAAAAAATTTAGAAAATATTGCATCCTTTAATTATACCCCCAAAAAAGGGTTAGGGTCATATCCGACATCCAGGAAATTGTGTTTCTCTCTGGCTGTTTACGTTTTACAAGTTCTGAAGCAGATAAAACATGGAAAAGGGAACCTCTGCATCCCATCATAGCTTACCTGCTTAGTTTTGCTTGTTATTTTCATATGTTATTTTATTCCATAGACACTAAATAATTGAGCAAAGATAGATTAAAGCTGCTGTTTGACAAAAATTTTGTCTACACCACAATATAAAACATCTATTATGTTTGTGACTCATGCGGCAGTCAAATTCTTCAGAAACTACAGTATTGACTGTATCTTTAACAAAGACTTACTTAAGTAATGTTTGTTTGTACTTCCACTTTACTGAGCCTCTCTCAGGAGGCCCTCTGGGGATTCCCGACTCCCATCTTAAAACCTCCATCTCACACCATTACCATTACAACGACTTGAACAGTTTTTCATCAGTGTTCAGGATATTGTAAAAAGATATTAATTCAGTTCTGGCTCTCTGGTGCTCTTGAGTTTGACATGTTCACTCAAACAGAAATTATAACATCTCACAATCATTGAGCTAATGCATGGAGACTTGTTAACGTTGCCTCTGGGAAATTAACAAGTGACTACCAAGCAAACCTAACTTCCTACACGAGAGAGAGGATGAGACAGAAACAAAAACCAGGGGGGTGGGAAATACCGGTGCTATAATTAGCCGCTGTTATCATGATGCTTGTGTGGTTTCTGCAAGCAGCATGTCCAGGAGCCTCACTCAACAATACAATAATTTGCAACAATTGTGTACATTTAGATCAAGAATAATGTTTTACAAATGACTCTCTTTCAGCCCTTGTGTCAATCTCATGCTGGTAGCTAAGTCAAGTCCAGTCAATTTATTTATATTTATAAAACAAACAAAAAGCAGACCAAACTGCTTTACAAAACACGCACACACACACACACACACGCACACACACACACACATACACACACACACACACACACACACACACATACACAAACACACATACAGAGATCAAGGCAAAAACAATGAGGCATATCGAAACAAGTTAAATAACCCGGTGTACTTGCTAACCCAAACCACAGTGCACAGGAGTGGTACTGCAGTGTCTGAGCAGACATGTGTCTTCCTGAAGGGGAGATTTAGATGTCCCGACTGATTAGATGGTTCTTACCATGTTTGGCTTGTAAAGACAGTAGATTCAGCATATTGGCAAGTTTGGTGTTACACAACGTGTGTTTAAGTGGCAAATTGAAGTAACAGTGGATTAGATTGGTAAGTCAGCTTCACATTTGTGGTTGTGAGTGAATTAACCATTGGCTTAAATATATAATATGCTACAATTCTTTATTAAAAATGTCTAACAACCATTAACATTATCCAATTTATTTCCAACAATGTTCAAACCCTGGGAAATCTATGATTTCATTCAAGGTAATGGGAACTATCATTTTGGTTGGCTTTTATTTGCGTTATATTGGCTTTACTTCTGGCTGTGTCCATCTCTGCCGAGCACACCACGTATGATGAAGGAAGAACAGGCCACAGCCAGTTAGCCAGCCAGCTGTTTTTCCTTAAACTGTTTTTATTGTTTACTCTTAATGGATCACAATCTTCCTTGCCATTTGCTTCATAACGTGAATAAAACTAATAGATTTTCATCGCAAATGGTGGTGAAGACAACAACTCAGGTGATGCCACGCTGCTTCAAAATAGGAATTTTTATGTTTTGATTGAGAGACTTCTAGTGGCCAAACTTACATATTGTACTTTTTAAAGTGCCAGCTGGCAGCAAGAAGAATTACCTCATGACAACCTCAACAAGAGATGGAGCAAAGTGGGGGGAAAACACAACCAGAGAAAATCCATAATACGACAAAAAATATTGCAAATAATCACAAATTACTTTAAGATAAATGAGTAGAAATATGACCGTAGTATTTTGCAAACTTAATGTACCAGCGTGCATTGCATTATCCAAACAAGCAGTAGCTTTCTCTATTTTAAGCATTTTCTTCCCAAAAGAGAGTCAGCCCTTTTTTCTCTCTTTTTAGACAGGCCTCCAAGGTCGGTGGCACTTCTTTTGTCTGACTGGCTGGCCTGAGGTGCTGTTGCTGGCACTGTGGAATCACTGAAATCACCATCACTTTGAATACAATTAGTGGATGTGACAGAAGGACAAGGTTGCTCACAAAACATTGTAAATATTGTGAGCATCTGCTGTGGCAAGGTCCTTCTGTGGACTGCTCTCACCTAAAAACCACCTTCGCTATAATTTCTCAAAATGTCTGATAGCCAGTGCCCACATTACAGGGACCTTGCAAAAACCCATGATTGCCTTGTATGTTTTAACTGAGAATGCCTCGAGAGAATCCTTTTAAATCTGGCAAAAATGTTCACGTACACTCACAGATTAACTGATTCGATTTTGGTTTAGTCGAGTGATCAAAAGACAAGGTCACGGTGGCCTCTCAAAACATTAAACATGATACATGTATCTCAAGTCTGCTTCTAGGGAAATTTCTTTGAAGTTTGACACTTGTCCAGTTGTCACTTGGACTCAAAGATGAACTGATTACATTCCAGAGGTCAAAGTGGATGGATATAAACTTATTTTAGGCTCAACATGGATCTCATAGGTTATTCCGATACTTTAGAGAATGAGAGTGGGGATATTTGCGAGCAGAACAGAACCATTAATTCAGCAAGCAGACAGTGAGAAGGGACACACAGGAGCTTTTATAGAGCTTGGGGTCACATCCCTGCTCCAGCAGTTACCTAGCTGCAGCACAGTGAAAACTACAAGCAGGAGACACAGAGACAGCTCAAGCAGGCGAGAGGCTGTCCACATACCACAGATTTAATGAAATGGGCCTACATGGATCAATGACACAGTTCATTAAAAACATCCGGCTCTGGTACACTTTGCTGCTGAGCAATTTTGATGAATGTGTCGAAAACCCTTCATCTCATATCTAAGCTGCAGAAATGTTTTTAAAAAAAGATTCATCTAGATTCATTTCAAACTGTTTTTAATGAGACCCAGCAATTCTCACTAGTCTGTTGAGCAGTTTCTGGCTCCTTGATATGTGTTGCACTTCTGACTCCATGCAGTGGAAACTTTTAAACAAACATGCTCCAGAAAAGGATATTGAGATTGATGTGAGTGAAATGATAACGAAATGATTCTTACTTTTATTTATGTATTTATTATTCTATCTCACTGAGTTCTATCCGGAGCTTTTAAATGGAATTTGGGTGCCCCAGGCAAAACCAAAGTTTCTCCCATATTGTGCTATGTCATTGCGGTGTTAGCTGTTTTGGAACTGCAGTTTTCAGCAGGGAATTTTATTTGCTAGGATTTTATAGACCCTCTGAACAGGTTTACCACATGAGAAAACCACAAGTGTGTCTCCTTTTAAGCTCAGTCATTTCGTCGACATTCTGTCTTGAGGGTCATTAATCATGCTGACAGATTTTTATAGACAAATCAATTTCGTGTAGCAGGCTGTTATCATAAGTTTCAAATTCCCCTTTAATGTGGAACATGTCTGATTACTTGAATGGTTGGATTTCAGTTTTAGTCTCACTGGGTAGAAAAACGATATCCTTCTGATTCTATGGGATGGCATCTCATTGCAATTTCAGCGAACTGGGACATTTTTTCAGAGCTGACACTCACAGCTGAGGCTGAGCCATACAGTGTGTGCTTTAGTGTTCATTCAAAATCATATTCATTAATTTAGCAGTGACTTCTACTGCATGGTAGGCAAACAGACAACACTTAATGGGAAATGGGAAGTATAGGTGTAATTTGTTTTTATAGTAATATCGGGATTTCTGTCACATTCTGAAGAACGGGAGGACTTTCTGCAGTTGTCCAAAGCTGTAAATATGGAGGCTTTGTATTGTTTTCTATAGTTTAGTGTTCCTGGTGTTTGTTTGGATATTTATGTCTGCCAAGGAGGTTAGGTTTTTTCCTCTGCATTTGTTCGTTTCTTGGCTAGAAGGATTATGGTAAAAAATACTCTATGGATTACGTCAAAATTTGGTGGAAGAATGTGGTATTGGTCAGCAAAGAATCCCTTCAATTTTGGTGCAGAACTCAGTCAGGGGGCAGATCGAGGATTTTAGTTTTTCACTTTCTCTGGCATTGAGAGAGTGAAATGTTTTGCAACATTTTCTTGGATTTCTCAATGAATAATTCATGTATCTTGGTAAAAAAACAGGCAGCCTTATGGCGTAGTTATTTATTTGGGGGATCATTTAATGCATATCCAAATAAAAATGTGAATCTAGTGAATTTAAATGTGGTGTCATAAGAGGACTGTTAGGACATAGCAAGGAATTTAGTCTACTGAGTGCAATTCTAGTTAGTTGGTTAAAGATTACGTAAAAACTTAGAATCCTACGATTT
The DNA here is from genome assembly GCF_963576545.1 of Limanda limanda. Lineage (NCBI taxonomy): Eukaryota > Metazoa > Chordata > Actinopteri > Pleuronectiformes > Pleuronectidae > Limanda > Limanda limanda. The sequence goes on from NC_083641.1 coordinate 7,656,404, forward strand.
CTGTTAAACTTGGTGGGACGATACATTTTCATTGATTTTCCCAGGAGATAAATAAAGCATATTTAGAGACTGATAACAATCAGTGTGTGTAAGTTGGTGCAGGCCCAAAGAAAATTCTGTATCTAAATGTGGTTTCAGAACGACCACTAATGCGTAGTTTAGATAACAGGAGGTGGCATCGGCAAAAAGGCTTTTTTATATTCAAGGGGACTGTTGGGCCTTGGTGAAGGTATGCTCTCTACTGACTGCCACAATACTTTTTCTGATGGTAAAGCTTTTCACTATTGGAATCCATCATAATGTCTTTCTGCCACACTGACTACATCATTCGTTCTGCATGAGGAGAAAAAGAGGTTCAGTCTAATGTCACTTTAAATCTGCACAAAAACTCACAGCTGATCCAGGCAGCTTTTAGTACAGCCTATGATTTGTCCCTTGTTCTGGCTGTTAAAATATAGAGGTCCATGTTGGCAGATTTATGTGATTAGAGACCTAATTCGATAGTGCTGATACTAAGTAGAGCTGAAAAGTTCCAGCTTTTTATTCTCAAATAATTTATCAGGTTCAGGCTGCTGTCAAGCAGTCATTGAGTGTCACAGCCTGTGATTCTGACTTTTTCCATCAAGGTGTCTTCTCAGAAACATTGAGTTTCAGATGTAGCAGTGAAAGAAATATGATTTTAGCCCTTTGGTGTGGCCAGAATTTGAAGTGTTAAGACTGGCGGGACACATTTTAGTACATACTCAAAAGATTAAATGGATCTCACACAGATGGTTGTTGTGGCTAAATTAATTTGATTCTATGAGTGGGTCCTATAGCCAATTGATGGTGCTCTGAAGGATTAATAGTAGTAGTGATATGAACAGATATCTGCGTAAGTGAAATTACAGGAATTCCCAGGATCCTGGAAGCAGGACTTCTGACCTCTGTTAACTCATGTTCTAATTATTTTCTGTACCCCAAGGTGTCCCTGCAAAGTATTGATGTCCTGTATGTTTTTGGCTCACAAATCAATTCCTCATCGTCACCTTTATGTAGTGCATGATGTAGCCAGCAAGGTTTTTTAATTTAACACATTATGGATGGAACAGGACTACATATTGATGCAGGGAAAATTGAGCAAAAATGACCTTCTCCGATACTGTCATAAATGTAAACCTTATTCCATTAGGTCTTAATGAGGAGTTGATGCTGTGGTCCTCTGAGAGAAGCTGAATATATTCAACACTCTCATCAGCTGCAGCTGGAAAGGTGCCTGTGGTCTTCTCCATCACTAATTACCTACTTATAGCTGTTTCCAGATGGCAATTTACTTCTAAAGGTGTCTGCTCGATCACGTCTCACTGCTTTTAATTTTTTCATTTAACATTGAAAGATCAAGGTTTCAGGTTGACTATAAATAACAGCCTCTTGAGTCATGACACATGTCAAACTTCAGTCTAAAATAGGAAGCTAACCATTGCCTCCCATACATGTAGAACAGTGTGCAAGAAGATATTTTGTAATGATTCCTTAGATTGATATTGTGAATATCACACTGAAAAATATCTTAGCTTCTAATGTTTAAATGGCCTAATGTTAAAAAACATGGCGGCCGCTGTATAGAGAAGACCCACTCCAGATTTAAATATAAAGTATTTAAATATATAAGGCACTTTCTAGGGTAAAGAAAGAACAATATGTACAATAAAGATTTAGGTTAAACTCATGATTTGATGAAGGTGATGATGATGATGTTCCCATACATGATTTGCAAAGGCTTGTATCAAGCTTGGCAGTGATCCAACACACAAAAATGACTGGTTGGGTGAAATTTGTAATGTCTTTTGTTTCATCACAGCTTAAATAAAAAAATCCACATTTGTTGTGGTGTCCTTCAGTGTTTTTACAATATCTTGTGTCATGTCAGTTATCCGCTCTGCAATGGTTCATTTAGAGAAACTGACAGTTTAGAAGAATTTTAGTTTGTCCAGTTCTAGCGGCTCCACAGCAGCAACAAGGCTCCGTTGCAAAGTCTCCTTCTAAATGAGGTTTCAGCTTCTTCAGGCACGAGTAAGGTGCACTGTTTGGTTGTAAAAGTTGTTTTAGTCAAAACCAGCTGGGAGTGTTATAATCATTATCATCATCATCATCGCCTCACCAAGGAGAAGAAATTCCAGTCATTACAGCAGAGAACCAATTTTGGTTCAATAATCTAGTATGACCTGCAAAGGATGTTGGGAAAAAAATGGCAATGAATAAGTTTTAAAAAAGGTTCCCTTATCCTGCACTAATATTTTCTCAGCCCTTAACCATCCCTGGGAAATAAATATCATGACACTCATTCCTCCAGCATTTCAAGAGGTGAATGCTCTGAAGGCTGGAGCATTACTTGAAAAGTTGGAGGCTCATTATTGGTGCTGAAGTAGCACCCCTGGGCAGCGTGCTGCACAGATGCTGAGTCAGCCCCAAGTCCCAAACACTTCAAATCTATTTTTCAGGAAACAGAAATAGGTCCGGCTTTTGTCTGCCAGCTGACTTTAATTATGCAGTCACTCTTTATAGTCCCCATCTCAGGCAGACAGAGCTCTGTTTAGTCTGTGGCTTTTCCTCGATTCTTCTAAATCCATAATGATTTAGGTTGATAGATTTGTAAGAGTTAGTGTGTCCAACTGTTCAAATCCATGGAGTGATGGAAAAACTGCAATTTAAAGTGTAAATCATCACTTTACTCAATACTGTTTACATGTATACTGTAACAACTCATTAACCAGCATAGTAAATATGTAACAGTTGCATTTATACAGCAGTTATGTGTAAGAGAGTCCAATATATGGATGTTATAATAACACTATTTTACTGTATAAATTTATATTTCCTAGCATGTCTACAGTCAATGTGGAACATTTGAGAAAGTTCATGTGCCCCCATGTTCATTTTCTGGGGACCCCTTTTTATAAAGTGATAGTTTCCTGCTTCACCTCTCCCCTGTTAATGTACAGTACTCAATGGAAGAGAAAAGTGCTATTTTAGTCACTCTGTTATTATGTTATTGTTTAGTTAATCAATAACAAGTTATTTTATCTCAGCCAAGGAGGTTATGTCTTCCCCCTCCTTGTTTGTTTTTTAATGTTTGTAGGCAAGATTACACAAACACAACAGAATGGATTTCCACAAAACTGGTTGGAAGGATGTGTTAGGATCAGATAAGAGTTTATTCAATTTCCAGATTAAGGAGGCGGATCCGGGAATGTTGTTTGTTAACATTGCAAGATACACACAAGGCGAGACTCTACTAATTAAATTTAAACTCAAGAGCGAAATGCTCACAAACACAGCCCCTCTGACATATTGAGCAGAATCACGCCTCGATGAGTGTGATTCTCACTCCTATGAGTTTACAGTTTATCGGAAGATATACAACACATTGTCTCCGTCTGCATATTAAATATTTGTCATCCCGTTCCAAGAAAGGTTTAACATATTTGTTGACTCATCGAAAGAGATGGGATGATTGTTGCTTAAAGCTTTTCAAAAGGGTCTGAAGAGCTGAAATCCTCAAAAAGTGAACTATGCCTTTGCTCCCTGAGGTGTTTGATTCAATCTCAAAGAACCGACACATCAAGATACTGTACATACTGGGCTTAACAATGAATAGATTTATAGCCCCTATAGGCCAATTTCTCCTGTTGTAGACATAAAACCAGTGACTGTGATTCGGTGGCAGCTGCGAAGTTTCATCTTAGACCCACTGTTAAACCAGTGTGAGGACCATATTTTCTGGTGTAATTCACTTTGCTACCCAGTGACTCACAGCTGGTTCATCTGTTACAGGCCATAATGTTGTATATGTGGTGATATAGTGAAGTGTTGAAACGTCATTTTTCCATAGCATAAGGATTTATGATCTCCGTTGTGCTGTGTTTGGGGGAATGAAACTGTGGAAAGAGATGAGTATCAGTATTCAGCTCATTACTTCAGTTGTGTTCTCACTGTTTAGTGTCACCGTGAACAGGATGGGGTGAATTAGTGTGTCTTTGCTTTGTCTGGATGCTGAACTGAGTTTTGTTTTACCCTCATTAGAGAAGTAATTTGCATAGGTTCTTGTTCATAATCTGTATGTGTACTGAGCTGATGAGATGTTCATGTTTTAAAGATGATTGAAAAGTTGCATGTTCACAATACATGAAAGCAAGCATACTATATATGTGAATTAAATGTGAAATTTATATATCTATTATAACATTATTCTCTGATTTAGTTTCTGTCATAACAAACTATTTATATCAATCCATTTTATTATTCTTCCCACTCACAAGTGCTGCAGACAAATCCTCATTTTTTATAGCCATGACTACCACAAATGCAGCAACGAGACACAATTTCATGTAACACGTAAAATTTAAATTTTGTTTGAAAGCATATTCAATAATTCATATCTTTTTACCATCAACTAAGTGGCTAAGTGACTCTTAAGTGTGTTATTTTGCACCTTTCTACACGAGTTGTGGTGTCAGTCTGTCTTGGAGCAGCACTGGACTTCCAAATTAATTTCCCTGCAAACCAAACAAATGTTTTATTGACTTTTTATACATGAACACTGTGATTATGCAAATAAACCAATCAATATTTCAACAGTATTAATGGGGTCAGAGATGGCCTAAATATATCTACCCTCTCTCCTGCTGTCTCAGGCTGGATGTCTGTATTTATGCCGAAAAATATGTGTTTGCAACCTCAAGCAGCTGCGACCCCATTACAGAGAGACACTGCTCACAAAGTCAATTACCAAGACAATCTGCATGGCAGTGCAGTGATTAGATACGTTAAACAAGATACGTTGTATATGCTTGTATTGTGTATATCTTAATAAATGCTTCATCCTCAGAGCCCATGCCATCTTTGACAGCATTGACTTCACTGTTTCACCTGTGCTCTGTTCTCACCCACCCCTGGAGCTGTCTGTCTTTAAATTGAGTATCCCCAAAGCATTATTACCTTTCCATGAAATGTGGCAGACAGAAGGGCCTAGGATCAAAGACCATTTTCACAGTAATGTGAGTCTGGGATTGCTGCCAGTAAATGACTAGCATGTTAACTAACAGACTCACACTTGTTTCTAGAAGACATCTTTGCAGGGTCAAGAAATCCATATTGATGCTAAAGTAACACCTAAACCAGTCGGGACTGCAATACCAGCCGTCAGATGTCTGTGTCTGACATGAGCAAAGAGGCAGCAGTCGGTCCAGCGACTGTTCCTATTCAAGTTCATTTTGTAGTGAATGCAGGGTTCCTGTTATCCAGTCCTCCGATGCTAATACTCATAATCAGTATATGGACAAATAAAAGGGATGCCACAATATATTTTGAAGTGGATTTATTATTATGGTCATATATTTTTTATGAAATGCACTTTCACAGCAGTTGAGTCACAGTCTTATCTGACTGTGTCCACACAACAGACCAAAACAAACATGATGTCAGTGACCATTATACAATATATTTATCTGAAGCAACGTCCTTGATGCTTTTGTTCCAGACTAATCTCTCACATTCTACATGTGAGTATGCAGAATCACTAGCCAAGGGACACGATTTTGAGGACAGAAGCCTTCTGGTGTCCATTTCTAGTTTGACCAATCACACTTGAGCAGACTTTGGTTGCCTGCAGGTAAACAGTCCATCTGGAGACCAAAGGAGTTGGAACACATTGACCAAAATGCATCAGCTATCAGCTTTATTATTTAACTGCATATACAGATAGTTAGTACAAATAGAGATTAGCCAAAATCTGGATCTAGAAAACTTGTAAAAAGTATCACAGTTTGTGTTTTGTGTGGAGAGATGTTGGACTCATGTGATAAAAGAAACTAGTTAGACTGTCAACAGTGTATGGAGAACGGAAGATGGAGTTTTGGCCTGGATATCTTCTGGCCGTAGCCCCTAGAGGATAATTCATCGTCAAACGATAACTGATGGGCTCCGAGATGTGGTCCAGCTACTACTATATACTAGAACTACTTTATAGTGCCTTACAGTCTGTCAGTTTGCTTTTTTCCCTGTAAACATGTACTTAATTTACCTTGCTCTATATGTTATTACATGTCTTTATGAGAGAGTTCAAAGTAACAAACAGAAAGACATGAAGAGGCAAAAGCAACATCTCAATTTTATTGGTATTTGCTAAAGGTTAATCAATTAGAGGAAAAAAGCAAAACAAATGGTTTTTTTTTCAATAAGTTCTTTTATGGCAAATAATACTAAATTTTAATCAAAGGCGAACAGAATTAACATTTGAAGTTATGCTGTCTTATGAAACGTATTTTATATTTAATGACTAACTTGCCTTTAGCCCACTCTTAGTCAGACATTACTCCAACATTAAAGAGGCTTTTATGGTTCAACAGAAACAGTTTTTCAGTAAAACCGTTAACCTTATGAGCCTACAACCCATGTTCAAAAGTAGCAGCCTTTCATTTCCTGACTGGACCATCATATTAGAGATAATTATCATTCATTTCTATGTATTTAACTTGTGTACGTGGTGGAATAGCAAAACCTTCTTTCACACTTCCCTGCATTTAAACTCATCAACAGAAAATACATGCAACATCTTAGTTGGGATTGTTAGGGTCATAGTTTTTTTCTATGGGATAATAAACTTGTGAAAGCTCTGGTTACCTTTTACACTGCACATTTTCCTAAAGAAGGCATGTGGTTCAGAATAGGTGAAGGAAGCTCTTACTTTTTACCTTAGATATCACAGCCTCCCTCTTGAGAGATTACAAATCTTTACTCCAGATGCTGCAACCCCCATGAGACAAAGATTTGCTGATATTCTTTTCAATGTTACTAAGTTCTTTTTCTGGTGAAATCTTAGCTGTTACCAAATATGTGCTTTGCCTCCCACTTGGACATCAAATCACATGAGTCTCTACTAATCTGTTATGTGACTCTGCTCGGCTGTTGTACGGACTTTACAGACTGGCGATTTTTTGTAATTGAAAGATGTGCCTTTGAAAATAAACCAAATGGGTTTTACGTCTATATATTGAAATGGACTGTGTGGCCAGTGGGCTAGTCATGTCATTTGTGGATGCCTTAACACCAAGTCACATCAACTTCCACGGCAACCCTCCATCGTAACGAAAATAACTAATAATAATCAAAGCAGTTAAATTTAGCAGTGAAAGGCCATTCATCCTTTTATTGTTGCCATAGAAACCAAGAAAAACTGTCTCTACCCCACGCCTATTTATTACCTCATATCTTGTATCCAAAATGTATGTGAAAGAGTCTTTTCATGAATCAGTGTGTGTGTGGGGGGGGAGATTTAACAACTACAGATTCCTCTCCCCCATTACAGCTAGAGCTGCCAGATAGGCTGCTGAAGATGAATGTGATGTTGGAGACTGCTGCAATTCAGCCAGATAGATTGGTGCAAACCCTGCACATTCTCCTGTATCGGCCTCTGTCTCATTCTCCCTCTTCATCTCACTGTTGTTATGCCTCTGTGCCGGTGACAGCCAGGGGCCAGAGGTGTTGTATTTTTGAGTTGTCCGTCCATCCATCCTGTGAACGTGATAGCTCTTGAATGTCTTGTGGGAATTTCTTCAAATTTGGTGCAAATATTTACATGGACTCAAGAATGAAGGTGATATCTCTGGAATGCTGTCCTGTAATCCTTGAGCATTTGGCACAATAATTCACTTGGACTCAAGGACTAAACAACTTGATTTTGGTTGCCAAAGGTCAAAGGTCATGGTCATGGTGATACAGTATCTTGAGACCGTATCAGCTTGAGGGAATGTCTTTCTTTTATCAAATTATATAATTTTTTACAAACATTCACTTGGACTTGAAGTTGAACTGATTAGATTTTGATATCCGAAGGTGAAAAGGTCAAGGTCACATGACCAGGCATTATTTTGAATGCAATATATCAGGAAATTTCAAAGGTAATTTCATTATATGTGGCAGAAACATTCACTTAGACTCAAAGATGACCTGAACCAAATGTGTTGGTCAAAGGTCAAGGTTACTGTGACTTCACAAAGCAAAAATGTGGCTTGTGGTGAATGTAAAATCTCCGGAACACTTTGAGGGAATTCTTTCACCTTTGCATATGTGTTTCTTGAACACGATATCGTAAGATCAGCTTGAGGGAATGTCTTCAAATTTGGTAAAAATATTCACTTGGACCAGTGTTAATTTTGGCAGCTATTTTTGATTTAGTCTTAGTCTTAGTCTTTTGACGAAAATGCATATTAGTTTTAGTCTAGTTTTAGTCATTTTTATCCTTCTTAGTTTTAGTCTAGTTTTAGTCGACGAAAACAAATTACATTTTATTCTAGTTTTAGTCGACGAAAACAAATTACATTTTAGTCTAGTTTTAGTCGACGAAAACAAATTACATTCTAGTATAGTTTTAATCACATTTAATAGCCACATTAAACTCCTTATCTTCCCTTCTCAGGTCCAGGGACCCCCTGTGTTGTGTCTACAACTGCGTACTAGTCTAGCTTGCAGTACTTAGGTTGTCCATTAGATGTCCCTCCTATAGGTCTATAGCAGGGGTCGGCAACCTTTACTATCAAAAGAGCCATTTTGCCCCCTCTTCCCCCAAATAAAATTTGTCTGGAGCCGCAAAACATATTTGATAACAAAGCTGATAAAATTTTATATAAAGTTATACTATACTAATCTGTAGATTATTGCATTTATGAAATTATAGAACAACAATAAAGAAAACTGTTGACATTTTATTTATTTTTACCTGTTACATCTAAGGGAAACACCAAATGCTTATGAAGAGGAGAAGAAAATACACAGACAAGTTTAGGCCTACTTTGAAATAAATTAAACGCAGAACTATGTAGGGTTATTTGAGTCATCCCCATATTTGTGGGAAATGTATGAAATAAGAAGTACCCTATTTTGAAATAAATAAAAACATATAGCTGCAGCCTATGTATTTTAGTTGGCGTTGGCGAAATGTGAAAACAAAAATTGAAAGCAGATCAGACTGGAGGAGGAAACTGAAACTGAAGCTCGGTAGAAACCAACTGAAGCCTCTGCTCTGATCCAGAAGCTGCGGCGCTGATCTCAGAGCAGCTGAGACCAGAGGAACTCTGTGTTTTCACTGTTTCCATAGTTAAGAAGCAGCCGGGGAGTCAGTGACCGGCCTGCTTCACATGAACGAGCTCTGATCTCACTGTCTCTCTGAGCGAGTGCGCGGGGGCGGAGCCTCGGGACCGGTGCGCTGTCTGGCAGCACACACACACACGCACACACACACAGACACACACACTCGCCGCTCCGGGTACTTCATGACGGCCTGATACGATTATGTTTTTAAAAATTGTTGTGACTTAGTCAACCGCCAACATTTTCGTTTCGTCTCGTTAACGAAAATTAAAATAGATTTCGTCATAGTTTTTATTTTCAAAGATCCATTTCGTTACGTCTTCGTCTCGTCTTAGTCATGGGAAAAGGGGCGTTAACGAATATTTTTCGTTATCGTTATCGTCAACGAAATTAACACTGACTTGGACTCAAAAATGACCTGATTCGATTTCGATGCATGGAGGTCAAAGGTCAAGGGCACAGTTACCTCACGGCTCTGTGATTGAGATAAATTAGGACTGCCCTTAGCGAATTTCAAACTTCTTTGGAGAATTTTTTCAACTTTTAAACAGTTGTCATTTGAAAAGTCAAAGATAAAGTGATAACGTGTCAGTGGTCAAAGCTTACAGTGGCCTTATTTGAATCTGGGGGAAAGAGCTGTTCGAAAAATGTACACAGAAACTGCAATGGTTGGAAGGGAGGCATACTACCGCGGTACGGTAATTCATGTTCTTTTTTCCACTTCTATCCTCCCCGTCTTCTTGTCTTTTTTTCTTTCTCTCCAGTACTTACAGACCCACAAGAGCATTACACTGCACAATGCATTATACTGTTGCCGATATTTTAAAGAAGGAAAATCAGCCTGTTGACTCACAGTTAATGAAATATCCAATCTGGTCGATTGCAGGTGGATGTGTTGCATCTGCCTATTAGTTTCTAAACAATCAATGAGATTGGTATTTGAGATTTTGGATCAGGACTGAGTGGAAACAAATGTTCCACCTAGCCAGGTTATGGGCTGTTTTATGTTTGGGCCTGTGCAAACTGATCCTAAATACATCTATAAGATCATTAGATAATATACAGGTATGGACAGTGGATAGAAAGAGAAAAAGATACAAAAACAAAACATAATGCTTCGCTTTCAAGACAATCTGTGAAGCCATGCTTTGTGATAAATATGTTGTACTTCCCTGGAATCATTCATTGCTTGATTAACCTATTCCTATAAAACAGAGAGTTTCTATTAGTGAACCGTAAATCGAGGTGTATCAGACAAATACTTTCACACTAATCACAATTATTTTATATTGTGAGTGTGACTGAAGGATGTGTAATCACACAACGGTTAACATACCTTTAAAATGTGACACCCACGTGACTGTTAAAAGAAGGTTGTGAATATGTATGTACATGTGTATAATACATAGGAAGAGATTTCTCCCACAGTCATTGTCTTGTACGTTGAAGCATTACTCTTACTATGGCCTCAATGCAAAAACAGAGCAGCAGCTTCTCTGTGCATGTGGGCTAATGTATAACAGAGATGGGAGTTTGTGAATTTTCCAGTTGGCAGTTATGTGGCCCTGTGAATGGTAGCGTATAGTCAGTCAGTGTGTGTCATGTATAATCTCAGTGGCTTCACCTGCTGTGATTTCCTACTCCTCAGAGCACTGACTCATTGTAACAGAAGCTATTCACAGTGTAATTGGAGTCTTATCAACAGAGGCTCTTACAGGCTGTGTACCCAACTTTAACAATATGGGGCACTGTTCTTTTCTCACACAGGAGCCCACTTGTGAGATGTCTTTCTGTTTTAGAAGGGAAGGGAATAAATCTCGTAAAAAATCACAATAAAAAACACTTTTAAATGGTTTCTCTAATGCTTTAATTGCTTCTTTCCCTCTTATCAGTCAGCACCAGATTTAATGTGTTTACACTCGGAGCTGAAGTCCATCAAATGGGGTTTGTCGCTAGCTTTGGTTTAATTATAGTTAATAATGCACAGAGAGAACATGTACGGTAAGTTTATGTAGGTCACATATCTCTGAGGAAAAGTTTATCCTCCTTTGTAGCAGTTTATGAAGAATACCAAAGCCAAGCTATAATTGACCACTTTTCCATTTGTCGTAGATAATAAACCAAGTGGAAGTATTTGATTCCCTCTGGTGTAAATGTATCGAATTACCTTCAAGAGTCTGATATATTGGGCCAATTTTTTAATAGCCCCATGCAGGTGTGAAAAATCCATTTAATATGCTATAACGAAGTCTATCTTCTGTTTCTATGTTTCCATGCCAGCGACAGCCAGTTGATAGGGGTATTATGTTTCCGTCCGTCTGTCCATCCCACCCTTGTGAACACTATACTAGTACCAGGGAAACACAAGAACCAGGGAATCCTTTCGAATTTTGTACAAAAGTTCACTTGCAGATGATCCGGTTAGAATTTAGTTGTTAAAAGTCAAAGCCACTGTGACTTTAAAGACGTGTTTTGCTCTTTAGTCCGTTATATCTCACGAACCCCTTCAGGGAATTTCTTCAAATTTCCGTACAAATGTTCACTGGAACTCAGATATAGGCTGTCTAGAATTTGATGGTCAGAAGTCAAGGTCACTGTGACCTCAAAAAACGTTTTTGCCTAGTGAAAGCATTATCTTAAGAAAGCCTCGAGACAGTACTTTCAAGAAAGGTTCAAGATTGATGTTGGCCTCACAAAACATATTTTTGGCCTCCAAGTCTGTCTTCAGGAAGTTTCCTCGACTTTTGACCAGTTGTCTCTTGGACTCAAAGATAAACTGAATAGATTTCGTTTGTCAAAGGTCACATTGACATCAGATAATATTGAATGCAATATATCAGGAACTCTGGATATATCTGGAGGGATCAAAACTGCTTTGGTTGGCAGAGGGATTCAACTGCACGGCGGCGATTCTAGTTTATCTGTGCTTCCTACATTCAATGTTGCAATATGAAATTGTTGGATAGAATGGCATTTATATTCATATTAAGCCATCTTTCTCATGTTTTCCCTCTGGATGTAGGTTGCTTACACAGTTGCTTAATGTATAGAAAGGTCTTTGAATTTCCAGGGGTAGAAGCAATCAACCCCTTTTTGTATAAATGATATGTTAAGTGGCCAGAGGGAAGAAAAAATATTGGCATTACTGCATAATATATTAAAATTATTTGCATGGTAAAGTAGCCGTGTAATAGAAATCCAAGGCCATTTGTGGTTTGATTTGAGCCTTTGTTCAGCAAATAAACCCATGATATCAAACTGAATCTCATAAGTCTGCTGACAGATCTGAGCTGCAGAAGCTTCAGATTGCCTTCACTGCTCCATAACGCTCTGGTAAGAAGTCTTTTTCTGACAGTGAATGATGTTGATTGTAAGCAGATAATAACTCTAAATCTTTCTCCGTCTCATTTGTTGGACTGTCTGTCACTGTCCCATCAATAGAAACATTGTTCAGGCTCTCCACAAAATCAGAGAATTGAGTGGTTTCTGCCTGACGACGGCCTTTTGCATGCACAAGGCCCCGGAAAAAGTCACACTCACAGAGGGAGGTGTGGAACCACACCAACAAATGGCCACACATGCTTTAATCACACACTGGCAGACAGACTGCCCACTTTGTTTGTCTGTAACCTTCAAGCGTTTGTTCCCAAAGAGGCGGAGAAGGTCAGGCTCCGTGATCTGTGACATAACAAGTCACTGCTCACTGTGATCTTGCTTGTTTGTTCCATGTTTGTAAAATCCGGTCTGGCAATGATTGAGGTTAATTTGATGGTGATGAAAAGGAGCAAATGAACCCTGAATGTATTCATCAGAGTGGAAATTAATCTTCCAATGTCACGCAGGTCATGTGAACATGAACAGGTACAGATGAATGTGGACATAAAGCACACTTTGAATGTTGCATAATGCATATGTCCAGTTGGCAGAATATAAAGGCAAACATCATAGTCAGCTTGCTCTTTCCAAGCTGGGAACTCTCGATGTTCTTCTGAAGATGTCTAACCAGAGACTCAAGTCAATGATCTTAAGCCCCCCTTCTGTATGAATATGTCATTTATGGTTTCCAGAACAGGTTACTTAATGATATTCAGGAGATTAGTGGCAAATTGTTTCAGAGAAAAATGGCCTATTGATATATGGTAGTAGCAACAAATTTAAGACAAATTATCTTCTTAATAATAGATACAATGTTGGAGATCATGTGAAGTATAATTTAGATAAAAGACAAAGATCCCTGTGTGCACAGGAGCAACCACCTGTAGCGCTGGCAAATGAAATGCCACTACAGACGAGGACAGACTGTGTTTGTTGTATGACCTCATCAAAAATTGAGTTGTACTTTTCTGTTACAAAAAAGGGAAAGTGTGTTGTTTCTTTGTTTCTTTACACATATTAAGATGGAACGTACAGTCTGTTGTCATTCGTTACTGTGGGAATGTGTGTCTTTGCTTAAGAGATCACTTTGTCTTCATTCTGGACATTTTGTCACAACGTTGCCTCACCAAAGGTTTGACCTTCCACTAAAGCTTGAGTGTTGTGGATTTTAAGAACCAAATGCTGATACCAAAATAAGGGAGTATAACATTCCAGTTATTGACCGATACTATTGTTGTCATTATCAAACCCATATTGCAAAGAACTTTAATTGAGGCTTAATATTTTAAGTTTGGCCAAAAACTTGATTTTAAAATAAACATAAAAAGACACAAATACAAGCAAATATGTTAAAATGTACATGCATGACTTTTCTGCGTTGTTGATTCTGTAGAATAAACATTATCATATTAGTGCATAACATACACAAAGATACTGATATGTCTGTCTGATTTGTATTTTTTTGTATCGGTTTTGGTCTAACTTCTACATTATTGAAAATCATCAATTCAAACCCTCTTGACTCAACACACTGGATGATCTCTTATTTTCTCTGTGACATTAAAGAAACATTTTAAATAAACGCGTAAAAGCCAAAGTCAATTTGAGGTCAATCAATCAATTAAATTTTTTTGATTCGATGTTGTAAAACAATAACACATATAGTCCCATAGTCTACTCTAGACAATATAAATTAATCAAATGTCCATCGCAGTATAGGCCAATAAAAGCCACATTAGTAAATGTACTGCATTTCCAAAAATGTATTATCAGTCTGATCCAATTATCCTAAGTTTTCAAGTATTTATATGACCACTCCATTGGTCACACTCTTTCCTTCTGTCGAGACAGTTGACAATATGTGTTGATTGAATTAAAGGGACTCTTACCTTTGTTGCATTTGAGAATTACAGCACATTCAAATCATCCCGCCTTCCTCCAATGCCCCACCCCCTCGTTCCCATCCGCGGTGTTTTTTTGAAGAAACTTTATTTACAAGCAGACTTCAACCTACTGCCTCCGCGCACGCACGTGAGTTTTTGTTTACCAAAGCAATGGATTCGGATTCAGAAGCACCGGTAAAGGCCAATTTATGCCTCTCCGTTTTTTCTATTACGGACAGATAAGACCGCCCTATCCGTCGTAAAACGTCCACTCCGAGGGCGTCGGACAGCTTTTCGTACACGTCTGATTTTTCTAACTATCCGTCTTCATGTTGGAGACCCGACGGACCGCTCTTGGCTGTGATTGGTCTGCGAACGACATCATTTCCGTATGACGTCATTTCTGTATTTCCAGACCTCAAACTTCCTGTTTACATGTAGCAACAAACACGAACACAACTATGATTCTACGATTAATGTGACGTGTGTGTTAAGCCAGCGGAGTTGTCCGGCTGACGGTGGCTCGTTAGAGCACTGAGGGCATGTGTGCACGGTCACATACGGTTATAACGAGCTTTCAAAACGGCGCTAGCAGGCTAGGCTAGCGGGCTAGGCTAGCCACCATGCTAACTGCGGTGGTAACAGTGCAAGAACCCGCCGTCACGACTTTAATTCCACTTCTATCATGACACTGTTTCTATTATACCGTCAGGTTAGAAGCAAACACTGGATAGTATTAGTTAGTGTCGGGAGTCCCTGCTGACTGTGTGTGGAAGCTGGGGGGAGCTAGGTCCGTGTAGCTTCTAGCTACATGTAGCCTCAAGCAGATTCAAGCTGTGGAATCAGCAACACAGTTCGGAAACAAGACCGGAGAACCGCTGCGCTAAGAAACTATAACATCAGCATCTTGACCCGCTGGGTGTCACTTTATTTAGTTCTGTTAGTTGCCATGGTTCAGTGTGTGGGACGCAGGGGTGGACTGGCCATCTGGCATACCGGGCATAATCCCGGTGGGCCGTTGACCCAATGTGGGCCGGTCTGGTCCACTATGTTGTTGTTTTGTTTTTTTTCTCTTCTTCCTCTCTAAATTCCCTCCAATTGGGCTGGCCAATTGGCTACAGAGGGCTAGCAGTGTGTTGCCAGCATCAACACATATTATTGGTCTATTGTTTGTCATTGTCAATCAATCATGGGCTGACAGGCTCAGAGAGCCCTAGCAGTGCTGTCAATCACAACACAAACCGGGGGCGGGGGGAGCGGGACCTCATGGCATTGGCGGGGGGAGTCGCGGGACGGGCTGCTGCTGAGACAGAAACTTAACTTAATGGATAATAAGAGTAAAAAAACGCCCGGGTGGCGCTGAGAAGCATCGGGAAAAAAAGCTGAAGTCTCTGGAGGTGGAGGCTGCTAAATGTGCCAAACTGACGGACCTATTTGGTGCCGGGTTCACCAGCCCAGCAGCAGCAGGTGCGCCGGGAGACGAGCGAGGAGGACTCGACAATGATGAGCGAGTGGAGGCAGACATGTGAGCGCGCATTTTCAATTTTCAATACATTCTCCAAACTGGCTCGTTACTTGAGCAGCGGAGGTTGGCGTCGCACGCCTCTACCCACGGCGCACCCCCCCCCCTCTCTCTCTCTCTCTCCCTCTCTCTCTCTCTCTCTCTCTCACTCGCTGCCCCCTCCCTCCTGAGATGTGCAGGTCCGGTGGCGTGTTTGCCGTCGGGGGGTGGGGGGGGGGGGGGGCGAGAGGGGCGAGAGGTTGGTCTATCCCTCCGCAGGTTCACCTTCAGAAATCTTGTTACGACTTTTACTTCCTCTAGAATAGAGATAGTGTCTTATTTTGTCTCTGCCTATAGTATAGTGGTTATACTGTGGTTTATTAATGTTCTTGGGCAGACACAAGAGGCACTTGTTTATAGTTAATTAGAAGTTCAGATGCACTGGTCCATTACTATTTGAACCTCAGCATCTAGGGTTCAAAATTGGTAAAATTATACATTATATGCATATTGTTGTTGTAATTTTTCAGTCAGTTGAGATAAATCTTGAGGAGAAACATTTTGGGTTGTTTTGTGTCTGTATAGGACTACTATAAAAAGCACTTTGCATTTTTAATTTTAGTTCTTGTACTTTTGATACTTAAGTACATTTCAACACCAGATACTTTTGATACTTAAGTACTTTTAATATGAGCTACTTTAAGACATTTAGAAGACATAAGTTACGTCAATTTAATGGCAGATGTGCTCGGCTAATTATGTGGACCGGTCTGAGCCAAAAAATGCCCGGGCCGTTTTGTTCTCCCAGTCCAGCCCTGGTGGGACGCAAGCTAACATGTCAACAGAGACACGTGGACTTCTTCTTCCCAAATGGGGTAGGCTTCTCTGAGCTCGTCTTCCGTTGCGCCACCTATGGGTTTGGCGTTGAATTTTTTCCGGACGTAGACTGACGGAGAAGTAAAAATCAAAAAGACTCTTTGTCTCCCGCTGAGACCTCTCCGAGAAACGGACACGTAGTAGTATATAAGAGCCTTAAGTTATATACATTGATGACGCGGGCCCGAATGCGCCACAAGAAGCAGACGGAAAACCTGCATGTCCATGCAGCAAACAGACAGGTCTGTCGGCCAATAAGGTCCTTCGGTCCGAAGAATTTTATTGGTTGAAGTTTTCACTAAATATTATGAGAGTGAAATAATTGTTTGTTTTTACTCCTGGTGGGTCTGTCTTGCATTTTAGAGTGTCATTACCTTATTAATACCAATTTAACCTTATCCAAAAAAAGTGTAAAAATGCAACAAAGGTAAGAGTCCCTTTAAAGTAAGGTTTTTAATTCCCAGTGCTTTGACCCAGAGTTTGGAAGACCCCCAATAGAACCCCCTGTTTAAACAACTGCCTGCTCCACATGAGGCTCTTGGAATTAGTGAATCTCGGTAACAGACAGCAGGAATGAGGAAGTGAAAGGGTCTCAGGCCACGAACAGGTTAAAAGGAGGGAGGTCATTGGTGGTGCCTGGTCAGACACTGATAGGTCACTGCTCAGTGGTCTGCTCTCTGAGCCTCTCATCCGTGAAGTGACGGGTCTCCGCCTCCGAGATGCACTGATTGCAGTGTGTTATTCCGCCGGGTAAACAACCTCCACCGCTGCTCTGGATCTATTTGTTTCTAAACCTGTCGGTATGGATGGACACCGTGCGTAAAGTCCGCCTGCGGGTTCGGCTGCGTGAGACCGGCGAGGGGACAAGTTTGTGGAAGTTGTGAAGGAGACGAGTCGAAGGTAAAGACGCAAAAAAGTCTGAGGAAACGTGTCCCAGTGTTTTTCTATCTGTGTTTGAGCTGACCTGGCTGTGGTTTTGTCCCGAAATATGTTTTTTGCGTCGTAGGATTAAAACGCACAAACCGATGCAACGTCGTCAATTAAGTGTGTGAAGACAGTTTAATAAACTCAGCGTGCAACCGACTCACTGCTCATGTGCTGAGATTGATTGAATGTATCGATTTAGCAGCTTCTGAGTAAACAGCGAATTGATCACTGACAGGAAATAGCGGAGCAGTCATTGGAGGCTCCGTGTTCCTGCGTGCTTGTGTGAGACAAGTGCTGCTGCAACCGTGTGTGTGCGTGTGTGCGTGTGTGCGTGTGTGTGTGTGTGTGTGTGTGCGTGTGTGTGTCAGTAAACACCTCCAGGAATTGAATAAAAATCAAAGTACAATGTTTTCACGAGGGATCTTTTTTCTTCTTCTCTGTATTGTATTTATATGCAAATGTTATTGTAGTTTATGATTCAACCAGAAAAAAATAGTTTCATGTTTGATTTAAATTAATTATATCAGACAATAATATTTATCACGGTAAATCTGTCATTATATATTTTCTAAAGTTAAATCACTGATTTTTTTTTTCTCATGAGGGAAGATTGTGGTTTGAAACTCTTCTTTATGAGCAGAGAATGACAAACACTTGATAAACAGCCAAACATTTTACACATCTTATCATGTGTTATGTCTCGAAACCGTACATAAACACTATATATCGGTCAACCTTCGTTATATTTCTATTGATGAAATTATATTGCAATATAGTTGACATCGTTTTATTCCTCAGCCCGACTCTTGTTACACTTAGAAACTTTACGCATTAGTAATCATGCTGAGGAGGTCTAAAGAGGAATATATGGTCCTGACTCAGATGTTTGCTGTAAAAAACTGTAACAGAAGTCTCAAGTATGAGTTCAGCTTTGTCGAAGTGTTACCTGCTCCATCAATGTTTCTAATCTCCTTATCTGCTCCGTTTGTTCCTGTTGTTGACATGTTTCCTGTGCACATTACCACCTTGTGTGTAGCCTCCTGTAGAAGGTTGCTGTTGTGAGGTTAAGGTTGATATGAAATATATTAGATGATTCGGCTAAAATCTTTATAGCCAGCCCATAGCCAGCCCTTTCACTGTTGTTTTTACAAACTTTACTCTGAGTAGAGGAAGGTGGCCTATATATGACATCTCTATTATCTCTGTATTGCTGGAGACCTTCATAATGTCTATGTGAACACTGTTTGGCAGAATGGCCTAAGACATAACATTTGTATTGGTTGGTTTAATAATGTGAATACTATTCATCAGGATCTGGTTCATTTGTATTTTTGCACACACACACACACACACGTAGACACGCATATTTATGTACAGTATATGTTTATGTGCAACCGGTGGTTGACTTTTTTGAGGCATGATGACCTGAATTTATTCTTTCTGACATTTTCCTTTGATGCAGCAAGAATATGCGGTATTTAAAGCTATAAGACAAAGTGTAAAAATAAGCCTATTAATGCTCTTTAAAACTGCACTAGATTAGACTTGACACTTGGCCACTTTATCAGAACACAAATGAAAGAGCACTGTCTCGATTCTCTCTAAACCAAACCCTAACCCAGCTCGTAGTGTGGGATTTTGTTTCGCATGGCTCAACAATTTGAAACCTACTTATTTATGTATATCACATTCAGGTTTAGAACTATTAACAAGACTCCTTTAGCAAGCAGTTCCAGTTTATGAAGGTTTTAGAGCTATTTCTTAACCGACACTGATTGCATCATCTCTGAAGTCTTCAAAGTATAGTTGCTCCATTCCATGTCCTCATGTGAGCTTCACCTCATGAATCTCTTGTCTTTGAGTTTTATTGCCGTGAAAAGGCCTGTAGCTCAGCACAACATCAACATGCTCCGCACAAGAGCTGCTAGTACATAAAACAGTTTGTGGCTGTTGCTGTGGCCAGCTCTGTCCCACTGAATGAGACCACTTTGAATGCATCTCACAGCCGATGTCTCCTGGCTTCCGTCCGCCCCCCCCCCCCCCCCTCTCCTCTCAGCTGTTTGTGACAGTCAGGCCTGGGAAAATGCCTCCTAACTCCACAGGAAATTACTGTTCAAGAACAGACCGGGCCGTTGTTTGCAGTTGTCTCAGTTGTTACTGTTAATAAATTATTTTTTGTTATAAAAAGTTTTTAAATATACACTGAAAGACCTCTTATAAAGTACGTTCTGAACTTTGTATCTATAGGTTTGAAACCTATTAAATACCATTGATATGTGCTAGATTTTGTCACAGTCTACCAGCTCTGGAGGCAATGTAGTTTAGGGGCAGGGCTTGTTTCTTCTTTTTAAATCTGTGTGACCTTGACAGGGTTTTCTTGTGTATTGACATTTTTCAAGAAACAGGCTTGTAAGTCAGTTTGACCCCCTGACAATACAGGAGAAGTAAATATAGCCATTCATGAAATAAGTAATGGTTAAAATGAACAATGTTGTCATGAAACTATGCCCTTCAGGGAATCTTGCATTAATTATCGACTTATGAGAAGTTCACGCTGTTTAGATGAGTTGTGAGCACAGATCTAAAAACCTGCTCACGGTGTGAGAGGAGGAGATCATTATATCTGCTGGAGCTCTAAAAGCTACAGCTCCTGCTGATATCTCTCATTTCAGAGGAAAGAAACTGGTGCGTCACTTTCTCGGTATGATAAATTATAGCAGCTGCTTCTAAAGCAAAAAATCGAATCTGCCAATTAATTCACAATTGGAGATGTGGAAAGTTCCCACCCTAGATTACGTCACAGCAGAGTTTTTGGTCGCTTGTACAGCAGCAGAAACATCACTGACATTAGCGATACCAAATGTGAAAGAAGAGTATGACAGAGCCAAATGGAGTGTGTCAGCAGCATTTCATCAACTTAAAATGATAAAACATAGTTAGAACTAATTCACATATAGTTGCTGCCATAAATATTAAAACACTGATAGAAACTTTGATCCACCAAGGTTTCTATGGAAAATCCAGAGCTTCAGTTTGATGCATTTATTAAGGCTTGTTAGGGCTTATAGAGATTAGACGCTGCAGAATCTGATCAGACCCACTCAAAACTTTGGTTGTGTATATGCTACACAGCACTGACTTTACTTGTGTATTACTTGTGTATAACCAGTGTCAAATATTAGCAAAATGTTATCTAGCTTAATTTTTAAATTCAGGTTGATTAAATGTCTTAAATTCTTTTCATCCTAGTTGTGAGGGTGAAACCAGTTAGGATGTGTGTTCACCACAGTCTTCCATTATACCACATAGGCGACTGTGTTCTCCATCACCGAAGCTGGGCCTGTTTCCATAGTGTCACGGTTCTATTTTTAGAAGGAAGGGTGTCTAAATAAGAGATGAAAGCTTGAGTTTTCATCATTACAGCGAGTCTCCATAGACAAAAGAGAAGATGGATGGAGCAGCCAAGTTTATGATGAGGATTGTGTGATTTGCTGCCTGCTCTGATTGATAAAGATTTACTCTGACCACATCGCAATGCATAATACTTTTTTAACATAGCTTTATGTTAAAGTTTGTGTATAAAATCAAATAAACATTGAGGAAGTCCTGTGACTTGTAGCTTTGCAGCTGTTAATGTAACCTTAGGTTAGTAATGAATGACCTGAATACAACCTTACTGTATTTAGGCCATATTTACAATGAAGCCATTTTACCATAAATAACTTAACTGGCTGGCAAGCAGAGCAGCAGCAGAGCTGGAAGAGAGAGAGTAGTGTGTTTTCAAGCGAGTCATTTATGGCACAATGCGTTCCTTCAGTCGTCTGTACAGCGAGTCGTGTGCACTCGGATGCCAGTCAGACTGGAGCTCTTGTAAGATTTACACTGAAGATAAAATTAGGTGAATTCTATTACGTGAGCAGATTTCATAATCTTGTCAAGGCTTCACAGTGCATGTATGCATTTGTGCATCAACACTGTAGCCATGTTTTATTCGAGTAGTATGGACCATACGTACATAGCACATCAAAAGCATCATACCTGTGAGAAGAAAGTTACACAGACACAGGGTGTAAATATTTTATGTAGTCTTAGGATTTCATCATAATTGTCTAAGCTTTTTTTCACTTTGAACAGTGTGGTTGTTAGCTGAAGGGGTCTGACATCTTTTCATACACTATGCATTGCACATATCAAATATTACATATCATAACCATTTACCAATTACATAATTTATTTGATGGTAATGTGGTTTAAACACAGACCTTTTTCAGAAGTTCTTTTGTTTGTGTGTTATATGTAATGTATTGGACAAATGGTCACCTTTGGCAATTTTTGCCTCTTGCTGGCCGGTCAGACACCTTGTGACTGGTGCCCTCTGTCAAGTATTTTCTCAAAGTCTTTAAAAAGTATATTTTCTTGTTGCATCTGCTAAGGAGAAGAAAGAATGTCTTAATAAGCCACTGCCATGAAAACAGCATTTGGTATTTACCTTAACCTGAATAAGGTCAAACTCAAAATAATCAGTAATCAAATTATGAGTATTTCAACCATAGTCACATTATATAGAAATGTTTACGTCTTAATCTCATAATATTGCAACATCGACAAACAGCAGTTACCAACTGATTGACATCATAACAAGACTATGCTCTGTAACATGTGATCAGGAATATGAATAGAATATTCTGTTAGCGACCAAATATCATAATTGTCTTATGCAGAATGAGGTCAATTGTTGGGATATTACTGTAAATAGAATCATTGTGGTCATTCCATGTTTTTAGTTTGACTCAAATGGTAATCGTATTTAGATGGTTCATGTTATCTTGGATCCTCACAATAAATGCTGCATTGCATGCTGTTTACCATATTGACCTGAGATGTTAAAAAATATGCATATAATATATATCTATCCTTCTCTCTGATTGTTACAGCTTTTCAGTCTTTACTCACCATAACAAAGAGATTTCCTGCTCCTCAGATATGTACCCTTGTGAAGAATTAATTTGACTAATCGGAGTATGTTTTTTATGAGAGTTAATTTAATCAGCATGTGCATGCCTCTGTAATCTGCCCTCAGTCTTTGATAGTGTGCTGACAGGGACATAGGGCTAAGAATAGAGAGGCAGGGAACAATGTAGCTGAACTTTGATGGTCAGTAATGACGCGTGTAAGGCAAGCATTCACATGGTTGTTCTGCAAGTGCAGCCATGACGGTGATGGAAAACTGTGATCTCTTGTCTCAGCTGTAACAGCAAAGCTGCTCCGTGGTGGGTCCATCTGTTGACTCCACTAATGTTCGCATGGCAAAGTGCACACGGCACTGAGACACAAGATGGATAGGTCAGCATAGGGTCCTTCCTGCAGTGCGTTGTAATTTTTGTTATATTGTTGCACTGCACAGGTGAGTCAACATGCTCTCCAGCAGAGTGCAGTGTTTTACAGTATTTCCCTTTTCTACGACATGACTCTGACAAACAAATCTTTTAATGAATGAAATATGGTCACGAAATCCAGAAACATAAATACAGACAGAGTCGTGGAAGTGGCTGCAGACAAAACTAATTAAACTAGATTATGAACCATTTCCATATGCTTAACTATGACATCACCTGAGTTGATGCCATCGACGCATATTACGACCTGAGGAACGTGTGAAACTGTAAGTAGAAACGTTGTCACCTCGTGATTTATGCATGATTTTTCCCCACCTCTACACTCCGCCTGCAGAGCCTTTGTGTATTATTGTTGTGGGTGTGGCTGTATATGTGTGTTTAGCCCCACACTGCACATTTTTGTATTGGAACACAAACAGTGCCGTGACAGAAGAGGCATAGATGATATTTTGGTCCGTCAGCGGTTTCTTCCCTTTTCTTAACAGATCCATCCATCTTCAGCTTTCGCAGTTGAAGGCATTTGTTCAATGCATTTCAAAACACCTTTCACAATTAATATTAAACAATGACTTCTTGATGATTTAATAATGCATGTGGAGTGAAGGAATTGGTCATTACTATATTAATCAATTATAACATACCAGGACGTCGTCAGTACTGATACAGTTAGATGTAGGCCTGACAGTTATATAAGCATAGGACTTGACACTGAAACAGTGCAATGGACAATAAAATCAAAATTCAAACAATTGAATTTCTACTTCTCTACTTGGAATAAAGGAATCGATTGTAACTTGTTTTGTTTCTTGATTCAGTGCAGACACCTGAAGGAGCAAAGATGAGGGAAGCGTGAAAAATATGTTTTTTTAATGACTTCCTTTTTTCCTTTTTAAAAAAAACTTTGTTTATTGATTTTCACATTTAGAAAATATTACAGTCATTAATCCAACTTGTTATTATTGTTGCCAGTTAACATCAAACCAATGAACAAATAAACAGATCCTTCATAGTGTAACTAGAGATCAAAGAAAGAAGAGGTGAGTGCAGTACGGCTTTCAATGATGACGTGATAAATCGGACACAAGCAACAACAGATCGTCCGCATAAAGGGCAACCTTTAACTCTACACCATTTCTATATGTCACATTTCCATTACTATAGCAAATAAGAGAAGGCTTAACGGGCGGCCTTGCCTAGTTGAGCAATATAACCTGAAATCCTCTGAATCAGTACTTTACGTCCGAACCGAGGTTTTAGGAGACGCGTATAATACCTTAATCCAGGAATCTTTTTTTCTAATCCTAGTTTAAAAGTTAACATTTTTTAAATGCATTTATCTAGCATGAAAGCCCTTTACAACTTATTTCTCATTTATCCTTTCACTCACAATCACGCCAGGAATCAAACCAGGAACCATCTGATCATCAAACCACTCACACTTTAATCACTGCAGCAAAGTTGGTTTCTGACAGCAGTCTCGTTTGTTCATCTGTTTTGTTTTTCTGTTTTCCTATGGAGGATAATCAGGGGAAAACAATATTAAGAGTGCCATTTAGCTGAATAGTAAACGTGGCAGAATAATTGTAGATGAGTATATGTGCATATGTTGATGAGTAACATATCTGGTAAACCATTTAGTTAATCCGGTTAAAGTTAAAGTTTCATGGTCATTAAAGGTTTGATTTTACCACGATTGGGAATTTGTAGAGGGAAATAACGAGACAGTATTTCAACTGAATAGCATTGACCTTTAGACACCCTATTCGCTCTCAGTCAAATATTTGTGAATGAATCAAGGCTGATGGAGTCAGAGTAAACTATAATTTGGCACTGATAGTAGTGTTTGAATTTTGTCCTTTATCAAGAATGCCTCAAAAACAGCATTTAGCTGCTCATGTAAAGATATTCAGAGAATTGTCTTAAGGCCATAACACTATTGAGTGGTTGATTATTGTCCATGTAAACGCAGTCACTGATTCTGATGCTCTATATCTCCTGTAATATGTTGTTAGGCTGCACATTAAGGGCAGTGTCTCTGTGTTGGCGTTACTTAAGGGAGATATGAGTTTTGTAATCACTTAAGCTGCATAGCTGCTGCTTTAAATCCCTCTGCCAGAAACCTATGAGTCAGATTTGTATTGGCCTCAAAGTATCTTCTGTAGTGCAGTCGGTGCAGCTGTCAAATCCCACTTCTATTAAGTCTCTGGATCATCTCCAAGATCATGCCTCCTCTCATTTATTCCATTTAAGAAAAGGTTTTTCATTCTCTCACTTCCTCCAGGCAAGAATAATGAATGGCTGTCTACCTCCCTGAATGAGAGCTGCACCGAAACTTAGATTTACAGTGCAGACCACATTCAGTCAGATTTCAAAACAATTACACAAGTCCCCTTTCCAATTTCTGATACATTAAATCCATATCAACTTCCACACAAAACACATTTCCTTTTCTGTAACAGAGTCTCTCTCACTCTGGAACATCTTGTCTCAATATTAAGACTGTATTTTAAATATACTGTTGCATAACATTCTGTTCCCAAAATAAATGTTCTATGAATTAGTATTCACAACCTGTTAAAGATGAATTTTAATGGATAATGTAGTAATAAATGGTACTATTCAGTATGAACTGTGCAAACAGGATAGGCTGTGTCCTCCTTTGTCAGTAGACAGATAAGTTATCCCTGCTATTTGTTTGTTCCCTCATAAGTGTCCAGCTGAGAATGCCATATGTGCAGAATAGTTTAGTATTCTGATGTTAATGGTTTAGGCTAGGAGCTGAACGCTGCTTGGGTTTACTATTGATTTTGTATATGCTGCATTTAAGACATGATCTCCAGCAAGTAGGGGTGTAACGATTCTCCAAAACATCGGTCTGGTTCGGACCTCGGTTTTTAGAGCCACGGTTTGGTTCATACCTCGGTTTTCTTTTTTTTTTCGGGGGGGGGTTGTAGTTGGTGCGTTATCTGATACATATCTTCATAAACCAACGATTTAGGAAGGCAAACAGGAGAAAAACCTCCTTGGGAACTCACAGTATCGTCAATGGTCAAGCCGGACAGTCAGTTGGGCATAAGTTAGCCTGCAGCTTCATGGAAACTTCATAGGGATTTCCTCCTGCGCCTGAGTGGGATAACGCGGACAATCTTCTGACCTTCACACCACCATTGCTCATTACACTCCCACTTTGATCACTTTTTTTTGCAATGGTTTTTACCATATCCCATTTAATGTTTTTCCTCGGTTTGCTTGAGAGTTCTCCTGTAAACCCTGACAGGTTTGGTTGTTGCCCATATTTGGCAAAATGTCAAATGTTAACCGCATTTTCTCCTCGTCCAACATCAAACATTTGTCACTATGGTGAACACTTGGCTTCCCCTTTCAAAAGATAAACTCGTTAGCCATCACTCAGATATGCATTGTCTAGAGTGGCAGTAATCCATGGAGGTTGAAGGTTAACTCTGATTTGTTTGTGGATATTGATAGACTGTTTAAAGGTCTGTGATAGTTAATTAGGCTTAATGCGTTTTTTTAAAGACAGAAAGACATTAGGGATTGATAAACTTTGGCTGATGCATGGTGGTGGATAGGCAGTGTACTTATCAGACCAGAATGTGACCAGGTTTGAGTGTGTTTGTGCCTCTGATCAGAAGTGCTGCCTGTTTCCTGTGATTGCTTATCATGGTGTCTGCCTGTGTCTTGTGTGTCTCCCTGTAAATTATGCCTGCATTTTAGATTATCTTCCTGTGTGTGTGTGTGTGTGTGTGTGTGTGTGTGTTTATTTGGCTGCTTAACTTGGTCATTATCACCCACAGCCTTGCTTGTGCCTTGCAGTCCTTTCACCTCCCTCTAACCTTTAGGTATTAACCACGTGGAGACGGTGACCCACTGGGGTACAAGAAGGACCTTTCCCCCTCTGGCATGGGCACGAGCTGGGTTGACAGAGACCTCCGGTGCTGCAGCAGTGCCAAAATGTGCACACAGTGACAACAGACAACTTCAGCATCAATATTCAAGGACTGACAGTTGGTGCCTTCCCCTTTAGCATTAGCAACAACCGCCAAGTTGCCAGCTTTGGCAGCTCGTACTGTAGCATAGCCAATGTGTTAGGTGAGTGCGTGTAACTTGGCCCGCTTGTCCCTGGCCGGACCGGCAAAGGAGTTGTGTTACACTCCCTGACAGGCCTTATACATGTTTCATCTGCTGCTCTCAGAACAGAAGCCCCCTTTGTTATCTAATCTAGCCCTCTCCTCCCCAGCCGAGAGACTGACTTTACTGCCACAAGACTGCTCTTCACAGTCTGTCAGCTAGCCACCGAGCGTATACATATCAACCAACAGCTGAAGAGCAGCAGGAGGACTTGCTCAGGCCCCAGATATCTGCTATCAGGACTTCTCAGCCAGTCTCTCAAACCATTGGCTGGCACATCGACAGTGCTTTAGAATAGACAAGAGGAACTGAGGGGGCTGTGGGAGGTCCAACAAAGATTTTCAAGGATCTAAATTGTGCCTCGTCTATTCTGCACTAAACTCTCCGGAGCTAATCGACCTTCAAGCAGCAGAATTGCAAAGTCTTCAATTCTTGTAACCAAGAATCTAAAAAAAGAAGTTCATTGGGGTTGCATCTGTATTTTAGTAAGCCAGTCAGGACCATGAGTGTCACTCTTAGACCTCCTTCACTCCAGGTAAGCGTCCCAATCGATGCTCCAGCATACTCAGACGGAGCAAAAAACGGCTTGTCGGATGGTTGCCTGCGATCAAGCTCCTCGACCCCGACTCTCCGGCGCAAGCGCTTCAAGATGCGCCGCATGAGGAACGTGCCCAGCGAGAGGGAGATCGAAAGAGGGCGGCTGAACAGTTGCCTCCTCTCGACTCGGTCCCACTCGGGCTCAAAGGAGTACCTCCAGCTGCCTTCCATTGAGATCACGCCATCCAGCGACGAAGATGCCCTGTCTTCCTGGTCCAGCTGCTCCACGCCCAGTGCCTCGCCTCGCCGCAAGCGTTTCCTGTTGAGGAAGTGGCTGAAGGTCCGAGAGAAGAAGGAGCATGTCAGTGAGAGCAGGTTGGTATGGCCCCCCTTACTCACCTCTCCCTATTCCCTTTCTCTCCCCTAACACCTCCATGCTGCTGCAAGGCTCCTGCTCACTGCACTGATGTGGTTTATCACTAACTGAAAGATTTTTCAGTTTTGTCATGCCAGGTATTTGAGAGTATAGTGTATATATTATAGTGGTAGTTTCCACTGGTGGTTATGATTTAACCCCTGTCTGTTTGTTCATTGATTGGTTGGTTTTGATTTCAAGCAAGATTGCACAAAAACAACAGGATGCAGGAAATTGTCTTCATTTTCTTTAACATTGTGATACAGTGTGTTTAACAACATTATCCCAGTGAATAATCCACAAATCTTGATTAAATCAGGCACATTCATGGAACTGGTATCTATGAGTAGTGCAGCTTGATTGGATTTAAGTGGACTGTTGGGCCTTGGTGGAGGTAGGTGCCCTACTGAGTGTCATTCTAGTTTGTCTATGTTGCTGTCTTGTGTTTCAGGTTTAGCGGTGATTTGTTGTGAGATACACTGACATATAACATAAAGTATGTGATAGTGGCACTAAGAAGAAAGGTCATAGTGCCAATTAGTATCTCAGCCTTTACAAAGTTGTATTTCAACAATATAAGTAATTTCTCCTGTAAGTATATTTTAGTCAAAGTCTGCAAATCGTAAGAAACTGTAGAGAATCTGGTCATATGAATTAAGCTAAGTATCCCGAGAATTCTGAGCAGCTATAATGCAACCACTATTACTGAGTTTAAGCCATGTAAAATAGATTCAACCAGAGAAAAATTCAAAATGCCAAAATTATATAAATTCTTATATTTCTGTAATTACCCTGATTGTCTCATTTTATTGTGATTAGTCTCAGGATATTTAATTGGACGCGTCCACTTTTGTGTATTTTGGGGGAAATAACAGCGTCTTCTCGTAATCAACAGCAACTGGAGTTCTGTCGGAAGGAAAGACACAATTCTGTGTTTTGTCTTGTTTCTCTTTGTGCTAACAGTTCAGTTGTCACTGACGACAGATGGCAGACAGGAACTGGCTCATTGCTCACTCCATCTATGTGTTATCTTACTCTGAGTTGAAGGCACTTACTCTCCAGAGGCATATGAGCGTAACACAGACAGCATCCTTTAGTGTGAAATACTGTCACTATCCAGTGCACCATGAGTACAGCTCCACTGGGAGTGTAATGTATGGGCTGTTGTAGCATCCGTCAGCTTAACACTGTACTGTAGCACTAAAACGACACAGCTCTCTGCTCCCTCTTACCAGCTGCATGTAGCATGTAACAAATTCGACAGGCTTAAAGCTGCGTGGGAGTGGCATAAATAATCAAAATCTTAATGTTTATCTTCACTTAATTATTTATGAAGCAGAACAAGCAGTTTTGGTCATGCAAGGTTGCGACAAGGACAGAGCGTGCTGCTGTACACCGTGTCCTCGCAGATCGTTTTCCTACATGTCAGCACTGTTGTCCACATCCGTTAATTATCGCTGCCTCGTGGGCCGGTTATTTATTTTTTACTTAGTGTTGTTTATTTCTGCAGTTTTTGACAACCTGATGTTTGATAAAAGACTTTTCCACAATAGCAACACTTTAAAATGTTCAGCCTCTGGGGACTTAATTTGAGGCACTTATAATTTAAACACATTGATTCTGGTGTCAGGTTTTGGCGATAGGACCTAAATTGAATATCAAGGTATTCTTGCTTTTTGGACAGTAACAGTATTATATCACAGTATAACTCATAACCTCATCTTTTAAATGCTACTTTTGATGCTTTCATTGATAAGCTTGGCTGCTCTCTTTTTACCCCGCACCTTGCTTGATGAAATTAGGCTGTTGATTTATCACGGTAATGACGCTATTGCAAAACCGATGTATTGAATACTGGTATACTGGCCACCTGTATCTGGTGTGTAGACATGCAGGTCCATCATTAGGTCCGAATATGTGCTTAATTGAAATAGCTTGACTGGATGCCATGAATTTCAAGGCTGATAGTCATGTACCACACTGAATGAACTGTAACTTTAACTTGTTGTCATTGGATAAAACAAAGTTTTCAGTTTCTGTGGTTTACGACAAAATACATGCAAAACTAATAACATTGCAATCAGCTTTAGCTGCACTTTGAGTTTAATGCTGTTTACCTTGTAACTTGTTGGAAGGATGTTGTATAGGTCAGGAAAGATCCCATTATATTTTGGTAGTGATGCAGATCACTTTGCAGATCCAGGATTCCTTTTACTCTTTCTTTGATTGTTATATGAGGCATTATTCAACATTTCCCATGATTTCTCAGAGAGTAAATCATGGATCTTTATTTAAAAAATTCCGGCTTGTTTAGAGGACTGATATTAATGAGGCCGAACAATTTGTTACATTTACAGATACAAACCTGGATCTATTGACTTTAAATGTGGTGTCATAAGGGGACTGAGGAATGCACAGTTTTTCAGTGCCCCTGTAGTTAGTAGGTGTTACCATGCCAACACACTAAACTAAGAAGGTGAACATTAACTAAACCAGTGGTAATTAAATGTTTGGCAGTCTGTGAAAAGTTTTTATGGTTCATTGATTAAAATTATCATGAAATGTGGATGTTAAAAACATTCTAATAATTTAATAAAAAGTCTTATATTTTTCAAAGACATTTCTTATGATTTGCTCTTTAACATAACTACATAGTGTAAACATTTTTTTAACAATTGCTCCAAGCATAAACATCGGAATGCTAACGTCAGCCCTGTGAGCATGTTTGCATGCTAGTGTTAGTATTTAGCTCTCTGTGGCTTTAGGAGGAAGGGACTCAGAGTTTCTAGCTTGACTTCAGACTCTTAATCTTTTAAAGCAATTTTTGTAAAAGCTGTGTCAAATAGTTTTTGCAAATGTATCAACTGTACTTTGTCCCGTCTCTGGCAGTTAGGAATGAACTGTTGATCCCTAATTAAATGATATTTGAAATTTTACTCCTAGAAGGACTAACTTTGCACTTTGCTTGAATGAATCTAGTTGGTTTGTAGACATGACTGTTTGATTCTAATAAAATTGCTTATGGAAAACCATGTCAAAGTTTTAACCATGTGACTGAGCCTTAAACTTTACAGTGGTCGGTCTCCAGGCATTACAGTCATATGTTGTTTGTTGCTGCAGTAGTTTAGTCCTTAAACAAGTCGCTGAACTTTTACCTCTTGCATTAGGAGTGAAACTCATGACTGCCCAGCACTTTGACCCTCTGAAGTAGCTTATGCTACAATTTCACAGTCTATTATATGAAATGACAAAAATTAGGAAACGTTCATCAGGGCTGGGCCATATGGCCCAAAATCATATCAATATTACTTTTTTGATGATAATCACTAAATCAAATTTTAGTTTCTTTCAAGTTTTTTAACCTATTTTTTCTCCAAAGTGAAGGTTGTACTTTGAAAGTTTTGACAATCATGTGTGCACAATGAATAAGCAATGTATCAATGACAATTCTTGATATTGCTTTTTGCTCAGCCCTACCATGTAAAATCCTATCTAAATTTCTACTTAATTCCTTTCGCTCACATAACTTACACAGTGTTTGTGGGATGAAACCTGTTGTAATCATCTAGTTAATGTACAAACATGGCAGGGCATTTATAGTTAACCGCATTCTTGAGGTTTGTTCATGAGGTCTGGTGCAGTGTGAGATGCTGATATGGTTTTTTCTCCATGGAAGCAGATAAAATTATTGTAAGTATTAAAAATAAATTTCATTAAGATTTAAATTAGGTCAGTCTCGAGAATGTGTCTGTGTTTTTGTTTTAAGCATGCTCTGACCTCAGAGGGGAGCATTAGTCAGCTGTTCAAGACAAGTCTTCAATCTCATCACCTTTGTTGATGTGTCACCGGCTGTAGCATTGTAATCTTGTCATTTCAGTCTCTTTCCTGTCCTACTTTTGTTTTGCACAGGATGTGTATACTTTAAGGTATGTGTGGGACTATATCTATGTATGAGTGTCTGTAAAAAGTGCAGGCTTGTAGACACAGTGGACTATTTTGAGGAAGTGGTTCAGCATCTTTCACCAGGCTTCACTGCTTCCACCTCGTCCAAACATTACAATGTTTCAGGCCAACAAGAAATCAAATGTGTCATTGTTTAATGTCACACAATGTGTATTTAAAGAAATCTTAATCCACCTGGTCTTTAATTGGGTAACATCTTTCTTCATTATAAACTCAATAAATAAATCTTCTTACTTAAATAGCCAAACATCTAAATACAGTGTGTGCAAGATATGTTTTATCAAATGATAGTAATTTATAAATATTTCTCCATATCCATATATTTCAATTATGTAAAGAAATCATTCATCCATACTTCATCTGAAATAAGTTTATTTGGCTTGATATATTCTCCCTGATGTTGTTTTTGACTATATGGTGCAAAAACATATAAAATAATCTTGTGCATTACGTGTGGTTTGCGCTTTATGTACATGGTTGTAATTTCTGTTCTTTGTTAGACTTTTTACTTTGTTTCCCATATTGCATTAATTGTTTAGGAGTGCTCAATAATTCAGTGAGGGCCCATGCCATGTCAACCCTCTAAGGGCAGGGATAAAAACAATGACGTATACACAAACAAACACCTCCTCCTTAACAAACCCCTCTTGTCCGCTCTGAGAGGACGGTGTGCAGACACTCTGCACCTGCAGCAGAGACACAGGAAGCAGAGACATGTGGGAGTGAAATTCATATCCCACAAAAAAATTATTTTAAAGATCATACAATATTTCCATGTTTGTACATGATGCCAGCAATTGTCTGGTAAATTATTTACAGTAAAAGCGTAATACTTAAAAAAATATCTTCCATTGGTCATAAACACATCATGTTGATTGTGCACAGAGCAGCATTATAAGGTGAGGTTACCTTAGCTCTCTGCTACCTGAACTTCAACGTATCAGTCTCACATTACATCTGGTGAGATGAACAAAGAAAACAGTATGCTGTTCTTTCCATCAAAACATACTTTTAGTTTTAGATTAATTGTGCTATATTTCATTGTGTTTACTTAGAGACTGACCTCGGCTTCGGCTTTTACTCGATTCTGAATTTATATTTGAACAAATTAAAAAATGTCAAACGTTTCCAGGGTTTTTTAGTTTATCTTTATCTGATATGAAGTGCTGAATAGAATATTTCACATCAAACCAAGGGAGATCATCCATTTTTAAACACGAGAAAGAGGAAGAGAGGGGGCGGAAAAGCACATCTTCTTCTGGGATTTCATTCATTTTCTGTGTGCAAGTAGAACTTCAATCTTTCAGCAATTAAATGAAAAAAAAATGTTTACATAAGAATGATCTTACCTTTAACCTCTGCAGTCTTTCTGAATAACAAAAACCTGATTTTAAACCATTCATGCTTGTTATGTATTACTGACTCTCTGTGTATTCATTTACACATCTGTAACCCCCTTTAATTGTCATCAAAAGCCTCATCGTGTGCATTACCTGTGTCATATAGCCCCCTCTAGTGTTTTCTTTGGATTTGTGCACACTTAAGACAGGAATTGTATCACTAAACTAAGACAAAATTGCTGCATATAGTTGACATTTGCTATTTAAATCATTTCCCCATTATTTACAGGACCTGGACAGGTGATTTTAGGCCCAGCTGCAACATATTTATGACTGGAAGTGACATCATTTGGATAATGTAGTGCAATACATTGGAAAATATTTAAAAATGTAAAAAATGAACTGTGAATATATTTAGGTTTATTCATATTATAGTTTATTCTCTTGATGTTCAAGTGTTAATTCTTATTCAAATTAAGAATTTTTTACGTAAGACAAAATATTTTATTGACTGAATTACACCTGTTGTGTCCCATGCAGTAGCCAGCAGAGCAGCCAGCAAAGCAGCCAGCAGAGCAGCCAACAGAGCAGTCATGAGGACGACAGCACTCGGTTCCTGACTCCATTAATCCTAGAAGAGAGGTGAGCAGTGTCTGTGTGTGTGCATTGCTCATTCTTAAGAGAGATTTTCCAAATGTATATCTTGCAACCTTTTTGAAATCAATGTATGATGTAACAAAAGATAGATTCATGCTGCTGGGCTGAACAATCAACCCAAAATGTCATTGCATTCCATCGTCTTTCATCACGACTGTTCATTTGTTGAATGAATCCTCCACTAGAGGGCACAGCCTCCCCATTCTGATGCCCACGGTGGTGATAGTCAGACAGAGACGTTGCTGTACTGTGTGAGCTGAGCTGTTTCAGCTTGTTTTATTGTGGCTTTTGATTAAGATTTTATTTTTAAATAGAAATAAAAGCCTTCTTTACACCAACATTATTCCTCCTTGAAAAACTTGCTTGGTGAGAATAGATTCGTAAACTTGTAAATACAACACACTGATATTGCTTCTGATGTGACATTAATGAGCACCCTCCCAGGTCTAATTTCTTTGACATTATAACCAGATTTTCCCAGGTAGTGTCTGGCTATTTAACAGTGATCTGACAGTGGCCACATGTAACTCATTCAGTGTCTGTGCTTCCCTGTCGCTCAGTTTGAGATGAGAGCCAGGAACCATCATTAGCTCTTCATCTCCTGGGAATACGCTGCTGTTGAGTGATTTAACAGGCCTGTCACTGGTGCTCCTGTGACAGGCCTGTTAAATCACCTACTGAATTTGCTGTGTTGGCATGTGTATGTGTCTGTTTAAGCCGGTGTGTTTGTGTGTTTGTGCTGGACTGGAATTCTACTTTAAACATGAAGTAAATGAGTGCAGCAAGGAAATATCTGTGCCAGGTTGATTAGGAAACGGATCAGGAAATAATAACTACCTGCATTACTGAACTCATTCCGTCCTGCCTAGAAACTTATTATTATTATTGAAGTGAGTATGAATAACACATTACTGAACAGTGCTGCATTGACGCAGGTGTTTTTGTTCTTGTTTTTTGCTGCAGCCTAATTGTACTGCACTGTTAACATGGGAAAGAAAAGTTACAGTCTCAATTGTTGTCTATGTGTATTGTCAGATGTTTGTGTTTGATTTTCAGCAAGATCATTCTTAGTAACGCAGGATGTCTGATTTTACCAACAGTACATTTACTGCAGTCAGGAAAGACATAATGACCAACCAAACATGTAAACATATATTTGGACTAGCTGTCAACCACATTATGTTCATTTCAGTTGTTGGCAAATGCGTTCAAGTCGATAATTTATTGGTCTGCAGAAGGACCAGTGGCATTTAGAGGCAGTGGCCTTTCTGGATCTTCCGGATCTCTTGGCCTGTGTCAATGCGCATGAGCTACTTTAGAATTATTCCTTATTCCAAACAGTTCTAAAATAACTCTCACTTTGTATTGTTATTGGGATGAACGTTGTGTGCAGAGCTTTTTATAAACGGTCTCTGGTGCAGAGTGAAGTTAGAAAACTGTGTGTTAAACCCACCTGGTTTATCTGCAGTGAAGATTTTGTTGGCAATGTTTTTCATTCATAAAGCTGAATTTGCTTTATTACTGTTCAAACATGTGGCTTATATATTAGCTGACACATTTTACCTTACTGTTTTTACTATTTCATTCATTGCCAGTTGGCTGTTTCAGAGCTCTGTTAAGCAATTGAAACATCCTTCAGTCCCAAGTTCACGACTTTTGTATCACACATCCAAAACGCCCCCCAAATTTGATACAGCACATCCTCGGGCCATTAACAATTCACATGCCTAGTGTGAAGCCGATATGATGAACTCTTTGCAAGATTTGCGTTCCACATACAGACAGAGAGATGTTTTTGGAATTAGTAGGTAGATGTCAGATAACAAAGTTCTTCTAAAAAGATCACGAGGCAAACAAAAGGAACAGATTGTTGTTTGAGTCTAATCTCATGCTTTTGATTGTGCAAAATCAGCTTTTACTGCAACATCTGCAAAACAGTTTGTACTGTATCCAAAATCTTGATCTCAGCAGAGTGTTTATACACACAGATAAAATGCTGCTGGCTGCACAAAGAATACACTTTTGGTTCACTTTGCGACAGTAAAACAAAATGTTACCAAGAAATGTTGCAGGGAATATCCAGGAATCGTCTTGGTCTAGCCTCATTACAGGCAGCCGCTCAGCCGTCCCTGCCTTCGGCTGTGTGCGTTGTTCATAACACCTCTACTCTTTCGCGCCGTCCTGCGGTCTTCCCTCTCTCACTCCTGCACATTGTCTGCGTCTGTGTCTCTCCCCTCGCTTGAATTAGGAACAGTACCTTTCAAACATATGGGATTTCTGGCTGCTCTTTTCTTTGCTGTGCTGGTGATAAGTAGTGAGGGGCGTCTGCAGCAGCTGCAGGAGGAGCAGCGTTCTGTAGCCGGCTTTAGAGGGCACGGAATGTCATGTCTCCTCTGCAGGTAAAAAAAACTGCTGCGGTTCTGCCGGGAGGCTGCACTGCTGCAGCTACTCAAACTCTACCCGTCTCTCCATCTTCATGTCATCGGTCCTGGTTTTACTCTTACTGCATTTGTGTTTCATCTGTTTGCCTCGTGAGTTACAGTGTATTCAATCTGCATTTTTGGGGGAAGCGACAGCAGGCTGTCGGCTTATGTGTGCCACTGGCTGTGATTTTTTTCTGCCTCTGCCAGATAATCTGGGCGTCCGCGGTGGTTCAGGGAGAGAAATAGATAAAATCCTGTTGATGAAAACGAGGTCAAGTTTGCTCATTCACCGCCATTTTCTTTTATTTGCATCCTCCGCTATAACTGCAGATAGTGTTATGTAATATCCCGACATGGCTTTATTAAGTCAGTGTAATATGACTCATCAGTGCAAATGACGCAGCATATTATTGTGAGTTGTGAATCAGGATTACACAGTGAGCGACAGGCCATCACATGGTCAATATAAATTTAAATAAACCATTGTGAGTATGCAATATTAAATTAAATGCATTTTGCCTGCAACTACATAATGGCATACATTGCTATAAACAATCTATTTATATGTTTTACAGCACTTATAAATGGTAAGTGGGGGATTTAGGAGTGTTGTCCATTATGCTTTTTAGTAGGGGTGCACAATTCAGATTATATCTGGCCGATACCGATAACCGATAATTACATGCTTTACATGGCCATTAACGTTACCAATTATAATTTCATGTTTCTTAAAAAGAAGTTCATAGCCTGTAGTTAATGCACACATGAGGGTCAAATTGCAAAATATAGTAGGCAAATATGGATGAATTATGCTCAATAAAGAAAAGGAAAAAGGATGTGGATAGCTTTTATACTTTTTGTGCATGAGAGTAAGGAAGGTTTCTCTATACTTTGGCCTTCATGTAACATAAATCTTATCAAATGTTTTGCATAAAAATTAAAATAAATTAAATGCACTGACAATATCTCTGAACAGAAATGTCAATTATTAAACACAATTTGTTAAAACAAAATATAAAGTGCATCTTTCATTAATATATGAAGGCTCTTATAGAACTGACAGGCTGCTGTATGCGAGTGCATGCAAAAATGTCTGTTTCACATTGAAATCATAATCCAGCCAAAAAACCATCAAACCAACCAGACTCACTGGACTGACTTACACTCACTGGACTGACATGTGTCTGTGGTACATCGCTTACATTGGCATCTATCAGACTACTATAGATATATAGTACGCATAGTGCAGGCAGGGACACAACTGAAAAGAAGCGGCGACTTGGCAGAGTGTAGCGTGGCTCGAAAATCCTTGTTTTCTTCCACTGAAAACGGCTGGTCATCAAGGGCGATAAATTCTGTCATTCTGTAATGAATTGTTTTAGCCTGTGGACTGTATCTAGCAAACTTCTTGCAGTTCTCCAATGCCTGCAGGACAGGCACTGCTGCACTGACACTCACTGCACTTTTTCCCCCCCTCAGTAAGGGTGACTGCAAGTGCCTGATATTCTCGCTATACATCGTCGTCGCGATGCAAATGTTTCCCCCCCTTTCGGAACCTTTGCACATTTGTTGCAATCCTACAGTCGCTCTCAGAAAGTTTGAAAAACTTCCACAACAGCAACGCAGTTTTCATTTCCACCGTGAACACATCACTCTGGTATGGACAGGCAAGGATGTATGACGTCATGAGCGCATTCAGGTGCGATGGTTTTATAGGATGTTTCATCGGCTATAATTTCCAATTCCGACAAATAAATAATAATATAAAATTCCCATTATCGAGCTGATAATATATGGGACCGATATATATTGTGCATCCTTACTTTTTAGTAGTGCAGGGAACTAGAATACTGCTGAAAAGCAGCCTTCGGGTACTTGAAAGTACTTTTACTCTATCATTATCATTATCATTATCATTACTATCATTATTATTATCGGGAATGTCATCGAAACAGAAATGACTGGCAGGTTATTTCATGACCGAATCCTCTGTCATTTCTTTTTCGTTGCAGGTCTGACAGTGCAGCGGACAAATTCAGGTAAGTCCGCTTTCTGACTTCATTACTCTCTCTGCTTTTACCTATAGAATTGTGAGTGTGCATCATGTGTTGTGTGAGTGTGCATTACATTTTGGCGGGCTTATGGAGCAGAGATACTGGTCTTGGTGTCACCCCACTTGCCTCAGCCCGGCTACCGTCCATGTGACACAGATTTGCGTGCTTTGTCCGCCAACCAAGGTGTGTGAATGCGCTTTACATTCGGGGGAGGCCAGCAGTGAATACAGTTGCAAGCCGTGGAATGCCATTGTTTGCTTTTATTTGACAATCAACATGGGGCACAAACACAGCTTTGTGAATTGGAAACCATTGTGGAGCTTTCACTCTTTCAGCTGGCCAGCTGGTGGCAGGTCACACACACACACACACACACACACACACACACACACACACACACACATACAAACACACACACACACACTGCTGGGGCCGGACAGTTTATCCTACAGGGTGGGAAGGTTTCGCTGTCACAAGACCCGCTGTGCCGGTGCTGAAGAAAAAGGGGTTTAAAAGGTGAGTAAGGGTGATGATGGTGCATCAGGAGGATTTGTTGGAACAGGGAATTTAACACATAGCAGGTCATCCACGCTTGAATTATATGAAATGCTTTAATAGTTTAAATGTCCTACAGGTTTCAGTCCATGTTACTTGTGTCTCATTGGAATCATGTCAGTGGACTGGCACAGTTTACCAGTCCACTGTCAAATTTCAGTAATATAGTAATAATTTCAGGGTGTTGCTTTGTGCGTTTTTATTTGATGTGTACTTATGATTGACAAATAGTAGAATTCACCCAAATGAATTGTGGTGGTACCTCAGTTGTTTTTACCATATTGTCACGATATCGCTCAGGAGCTGTGCTGTTTGTCCGGCACGTTTTCAGAGCCCAGCGAGGCTCTTTGAGTCTGGTGTCTTTTTTCTCGGCGCTCTCCTGTGCGTGCGTGCGTACGTGGGTGCATGCGTGAGTGTGTCTGCTTTTGTATGCTTTGAGTGCTTAGTCATGCAAGTGGGGTGAGGAGCAGGCTGAACCACGTTTGTACCACTAGGAGTCTCTGTACTCCAACACACAAGATGAGGTTTATGTGGCTTAGTGTGCATTGCCTGTGAGGTCACCCATTGTTGTAAAACTAGCCATCTGTCATCTGTAATAACTTATTGTAAAGTGTGTTTCTGATGTTCTTGAGATACACAAGTTTTGCTTTGTAATAGTTGTCGTGCAGTGTGAGATGGGATATTTGGTTTGGTGCGATGTGTTTCAGTACTTTAGCCTTTTGAGTTGAATTCATAGTTTTTGTTTGCAGAATGAAAACACAATTCACTGAGGTCAGAGGGTCAGATTTTTTTTTAACTGGATGGATATGTTTATCAAAAATACTGCTACTACTAATAATAATAATATTAATATATACAGCACCTTGTCACAATACTGAGGGCTACTGAAAACAAACAAAAAATTCAAACAAACCAGGAACATACACTAAAAATTGGAATGCTTGCTTGCTCTGTGAACAGGTGGGTTAGGGAAGGGTTATCGCCTGCATGGAGGTCCTGAGGGTAGAGGGCCACACTAAATGCCCTGTCTCCATTGGTTCTCAGGCTGGTGCTAGGGCGAGATTCCCAGCGGCTCAGGACTTCATAGGTTCCAGGATGGGCTGTCATTTTATTTATTTAACACATATATACATTTAATTATATCATTTAACAAAGCTTTTTTTAATTGAAATAATCTCTGACTGGATATAGTACATGACTTGGAAGACAGCCTCAGATAGTCGACCATAAAAACACAATTATAACTCAAAAGAACATCATTATATTGTCTTTTAGAAGTTGTAGGTTGTTGACACAATGGCGTAGTACAGCAGGTAGAGGTATTTATTTGAAACTACTTAATAAGCTCCAACCTGCTGGAAATCCAGTCAGAGTCTGCGACAAATCCAGCCAACTCCAGCCAATCAGAGCGCGAGGTGAAGGTGGTGAAGGTATATGCTGTGGTGAGGTGCCCCCCCTTTTACACTACATCTTGACCAAATCAAGCAAGAACCATGCATGTGAGGGACAGGGCAACACAAACTCATTACAGCTCATATTAACTTGGGCCGGGTTCAGACACAAAACCCAGAAGGCCTGTCTGGTTCAGGCTGGGCCCAGTTCATTTTCTTAGCACAAGTTGCTGTCTTTTCTTTACAACTGATGTCCATTGAAGAGTTTCACCTCCTCCAGCTTGTCATTCTTTATCAGGCCGACACAGAGGAGCAGGCAGATCAGTCAGACTCCTGGTGTTGTTATCAGGGGTTTCTCCTGGTGAAGACATCTACTGTGATTAGTTGATATTACATGAAAGTATAAATATATACTTAATCTTCAAATAAGATCATGTTAAATCATCCCAGTCTTGCCTCTATCATAGCACTACTCTTGTCTTGTTTCTGTATCCTATGTAACTCCACTGTGTTTCCTAAGAGGTCTTGAGTTGCACAAACTTCCCACGATCAATATATAGTTTTTTATAAAGCCAACTGTAAATAATGCATGTAAAAAGCCCTCGTCCAGGATTATGTCGGCAGTACGAAAGTGCATTTGGAAACTTTTAAAAAGGGGTTTGAGTCGGTGGCTGTCAGTGTGTGTGCAAGGCAGGGAGAAGCTCTGATGCGTTTTGCAGCTGACAGAATCATGGCTGCCGAGCTGAACAATGTGACAGTAACTAATCTTGCCCTTATAATGGTTGTTATAATACAGTAGCTCTGCTGCTGTAGCGTCTCCAGAGAGCAGCGCACTTTCTGTCTTTTCTGTCTTTTGTTCTAAATGACTGCATTGCTCTTGCACCTTATTTTTTGCCCGGATCATCGATCATGTCTGTGGTTTGACACATTAGCTTCCAGAGATTTAAAGTCAGCATAATCTGATCTTTCTCTTTACTCTGTGCCGGGGCCTCAGAAAAGCATGGATCGGACATATTGAGTAAATGATACTCAGAAAGTAGACAAGCTCCTAGTTTCTTGTTACCTGTGACTTTCAAACAAGGGAAGGAGAAGTCACATTCAATTACACAACCGATAGCATGTTGTGAGGGACTGATATTGATGGTCCATATTAATCAATTGAAATCATGGCAAAGCACATTTCATTCACAGATGTAGATTCAAGGTTAGAAACAACACAGAGAAAGAAATCAAGAGAGCAGATTTTCAAATTCAAAGCAAAAGATTTACCAAATAAGTTAAAAAGAGTAAAAAAATACTAGTACATGAAATACAATGAGGCACTTGTGAATAGAAATAAATAAATCTCTAATTAAATGCTGCAATGGATGGAGCCTTCGTTTCCAGTGCTGTACTGCATAATGAAAGGCTGCTTCTTCATTCTTTTTCCTCTTAATCATTCTAATTTCACATAATCCATGCATCTTTGCTCTGTGCTGATCATTTTTATTATATTTTATTTATAAAAGCACAGTATCTAGCCACAGTTCTTTTGTTCATAGTGGCTGTGGTGCTTAATTCATTCTTCATCTAAATGCATTATGTATCTGACGGATCTACTATAGTTTCTCTTTATTTGCCTTACATGGTTTCATCTACAGGGTTTTTTTCTTCTCTAATATTATTCTAGATTTGATGGTGATGTCTGATCTCTCAGGGTGTTTTCTTCTCTAATGATTCCTGTAGTTACACCCCAGTCCAGCCCCAGCTGCAAACAGTATGTGGTTATGACGAGGAAGACTGTGATGAAAGTGGGTCATGGACTTTGCCTGGGTAGTCATGTCTTGCCTGATGCGTTTACTTCATGACGTAGCTTCCCCCATATTCCTTATTGCATTTGTGTACGTGCACCCACCGTGTCGCTGATGTAGCTTCTCACGAAGGCAACGTGATGCGCTGGTCGAGGAGCTCGGATGCATGTCTGCAGCTTTGTAGTGCAGACGCGGAGACGGAGGAGGAGAGATGGAGAAAGTGAGGGAGAGCAGAGCAAGGGAAGGGATGCTGATAAAGAAGGGAGAGCAGAGAAGGAAGTGAAGGACCACCCTTATCAAGTATAGCCGCTTTCAGGGAGCCTACCAAAGGGACCTTCCCACACACACACCATGGTCGAGTAGCCAATCAGAGCGCTCACATCCTTGACCCAT
This sequence comes from Limanda limanda, assembly GCF_963576545.1. Taxonomy (NCBI): domain Eukaryota; kingdom Metazoa; phylum Chordata; class Actinopteri; order Pleuronectiformes; family Pleuronectidae; genus Limanda; species Limanda limanda. Next base: position 7,699,155 of record NC_083641.1, read on the forward strand.
CCTCCCTCATACAACTGCTCATGCATGGCTCAGTGATGCTGATGTGAGGAGATTCGATAGGAAGCGAGGCTACAAACCTTCCTGGACAGAAAACTGGATCCTGCTGCGTTTTAAAAATACAGGGAGGGAGCCTTCTGGTTAACAATGTCCGTGAAGGATCGTAGATAAAACTGTGGACGTCCTTACGGTCTTGAAAAGGCGTTACAGATGACAACTGTTGTCTGTATCATCTTTCTTTGCAACTTTCACTGTCTGAGGGGGTGATATGATTTTTCCTGACTGAATTTGAGTGTGCCGTATGAAGGAGAAGGACCAGGGGAATTTTTTTTGTGGCTTGGAGCTGATGACAAACGATGCCGGACAAGTGGGAATCTGACAAGGAAACGGCGGGACAGTGATTGAAGAGAGGCCATGAGAGCCAGAAGAGAGGCCAGGATGGTGTCTACCTGTTCACCATGCACAAACATAAGGTCAGGTCTGATTTCCCTTCTCTTTACTTTCCTTTAGCTGTGGTACCTTCTCATCTTGTGCCCTCGAGTTTGGTGAGTAAACAAATTAGCTGTCATGCAGACAAGATGAGGTGTTTAAAATAACAAATCTTATTTTATCCATAACCTGTATTTACAAGCTAAAGACCCAATGACAGTCTGGCATCCTAGATGTGCTAGCATGATTGCACACCAGACTACTGGTTATCGTAGGATCATCCTATGATTATCTCCTGGAGGCAGTGCTAATGATGTTTCTACTGACCACATCAAATGACGACCCGGCAGATTTAAAGATTCAGGGTGTAAGATTTAGTGGCATCTTGTGGTGAGAGTTCAGATTGCAACCAGCTGAACACCTCCCTTCAACCTCCACTGCCAAGCAGGAAGGAAAACCCGCGGTGGCTTTCAGGTAACCCTGCAACATGTAACGTAAAAAAAGACTCCTCATGTAGACATAAAGGGCTCCTTCTAAGGCAATGAATATACAATTGTACAATTGTTAGTTTAAGGTGATAATAAACTAATGAAATAAATTAAGGATATTATATTTCAATTCTGCCAATCGATCACCATAAATCATTCACAGTGGATCTTTAAATCCTAAAATAAATTACTATACATCAGTATTACTGCAATACACCTAACACACACAAATGTGTGTAGAAATAATTCTCCATCTGGCTTCTGGGCCTCCTAAATCTACACTGTGATCTCTGCTCCCCAGGTCCATTAAGGGCAATTTGGTTAGATTTACTGTGCCTGTCGATGGGGACACAGGGCAGTCTTGGGCAGATTGCTTCAGGTTAACTCTCTGCCATAAATACAGCTAGCAGGTATCACTGTGTCACCTCCACAGAAGTATCTCTTCAGCCATTGATTTGGAATGATGGTCATTGAGGATCAAAAGAAGGGAACATACAGACATCTTCATATATATTTATATAATGAAATTCAGTAAGATTTCTTTCTATGACAGCTCTTTAAATTAACCAAACAGTGATTTATTTAAACATTTAGTTTGTACTATCATCATGCTGTGACACCCCTTGCTGCAAAAAAGCTGGTGAAGAGAGGTGGTCAATGTATTTATTATCGCCAATATTGATCTGTACTGATATTGATATGCACCCAAAATGCTGGCTGTTGTTATTGAGTGTGCCGTCATTTTTAAAAGAAAAATGTGTTCATGTTGTCACAATTCATCAAGAATATTTAGCTGTTTCTGCCTAAAACAGTAATAAAAAACTAATATCGAATTTGGACCAACTAAATTAGCTTCTGGAGCCACTAATATTCACCCATATAATTAAATGAAAATATAAAACAAAATAGCTGTGTCTCAATTTAGTGGCCAAATCTAAATACTATCAGCACATCGCCTTCCCCACTAGTGGACAACAGACATTGGACTGCTGCTATACCCCAATCAGAGACTCTTATAAACCCCTCCCCCACCCTGTGTTTTGGCAAAGTAGATCACTGCTCCATCCTGCTGCTGCTTGCATATAAACAGACACTTAAACAGGGAGAAAATGTTTCCAGGGTAATCCACAAATGGAACACTGAGACTGATTTGACTGCAGCCCTGCTTTGAGACAACCGACTGGCAAATGTTTGAGGATGCATCTGATGGAAATATCAGTGAATACACAGACTCTGTCATGGGTAGCATACCACCTTGAAATCAGGAGACCTTGTAGCATACAAAGAAGCCAGTTACAACCTCTGCAAGTCCATCAGGGATGCCAAAAGGGACTACAGGGACAGAGTGGAGTCCAACTCCTGCAGTTCTGCAACAGGCGCATGTGGTCTGGATTACACTGCCTCAAAGAGGACAAAGTTAGGACCAGGGACATGGTTCAGTCCACCGCATCACTCCAGGACAAGCTCAACACCTTCTGCGCACGGCTCAACCCAGTTCCTGCCACATGCCAGTGTGTGGATGGGGAGGCTGCCACATCGACCCCAGTAGCTGCCGACGTAAGACCGTCCTTCAAAGCGGTCAACCCCAGCGATGAAAAACCAAGTCTGTGCACACTTGGTAGAGGTTTTCACCAACATCTTCAACCTCTTCCTGTGTCAGTCCTTGGTCCCCAACCTCAAGGCATCCATCATTTTTCCAGTCCCCAAGAAACCAGTGGCCTCCTGCTTAAATGACTACCGCTCTTTCGCACTGACATCAGTCACCATGAAATGCTACTAGCGATTAGTCAAAACCCACATCTGCTCCTTCCTTACGGACATCCTGGACCATCTTCTTTTTGCCTACGGACCGTAAAGGTCCACAGACAATGTCATCGCCTTGGTAACCAACAAAACGCTCACCCACCTAAACAAAGGGAAAACATCTGTGAGATTGCTCTTTGCTGATTACAGCTCATAGTTCAACGCCGTTATTCCCTCAAAACTCGTCTCGGAGCTCATTGTTCTTGGCCTGGAGACCTCCATCTGCAGCTGGGTATATGACTTCCTGACAGGCCGGCCCCAGGTGGTGAGAATTGGCCGTCACATCTCCTCTCAGCTGATACTCAAGACAGGCGCCCCTCAGGGCTGTGTGCTCAGCCCCTTCCTGTATTCCCTCTTCACCCAGGACTTTACAGCCAAGCACAGCTCCAACACCATCATTTAATTTGCAGACGACACAACCATCCTGGGAGAGGAGGTGACGTCACTGACGAGCTGGTGCAAGGCAAACAACCTCTCTCTCAATGTCAGCAAAATGAAGCAGATGATCTCAGATTACAGATACAATAGGGAGGTGGACAACCTCCCATCCACATCGAGAGCTTCATGTTCCTGGGGGTTGTAGAGGTGGCTGCGTAGACTGGGTCCTCGGCAGGATGTGGCTGCTGATTTGAGAGACAGCTAATGATTTCAAGTCATGGCATAAACATATGACTACAGCCCCCATCTTTACGTGCTTTTGCATCCCAGGCACAGTGAAACAGTGCTGTAAAATGAACGCACTCTTAGGGCCTGATCTGAGATCCCAAATAAAGAGAGCTAAATTGCGTCTGCATTTTAACACATGCAGGTTTGGTTGATGGACGTTTTGAGGATGATCTACTAAAAATAATTGCGTGAATGATAACAGGTGCAAACATGGTAGTGGCGTTCATTATGCAGTTTTTTTTTTTTAAACCGAAGATATTATTTATTTAAACCAACACCATGGAGCATTACGGAGAGCAGCGTGACCGCAAGAACAAAGCGAAATTGAATGCCATGGAATGTTAAATGTTAGTGGAAGAGGCAAACAAACATGTTGTTGAGCTACAGCAGAGAAATAATAATATAACACAATATGGTAGAGTTTCTGCGAGAAAGTAGATGCTGTGGGTAAAACAAAAAGAACAACCGGTTAAATTAAAAGAAGATGGCCGGACATAAGAAGAACACAATTTTAAAAAGCTAAAAAGCTGGCCGGTGGAAGAGATGCCTCTGAACAATATTGGGCAGCAGGGGCAGTACACTTTCTGTGGCACGACCGCTCAGGCGCCACACTCAGGCCTTTGTATCTGGTCTGACGGCGGCCATCAGTAGCCTGGCAAGAGGGATTGAAAATGGGGTACAGGCATTGGGGAGGTCTCTCAATACAAGCTGCCCCATTACGGAGCAGCCGGGGAATGGAGAGGGAGGAGAGCGCACTGGAAACAAGCGTAATTTGCGAAAAAGAAAATGTTGGCGAAAAGATAAGATAAGATAAGAAGTCCTTTATTAGTCCCACAATGGGGAAATTTGCAAAGTTACAGAAGCAGAATACATCACATAAGTAGCTTGCAGTACTTGTGTGAAGGAATTAAAAAAAAAATGGAAATATACAACAATATATAGAAACAAATATATATAAATGTGAATATGATTAAGCTGGTGTATACAGTGTAAAGAAATATATTATGTTTCAGAATTTGTACAGTAAATTGCACATAACGCTTTATATTGCACAGAAATCTTTTACAAATGAGTATAGTACAGTGAATATGGCACAGTTGAGAAATGTTAAAGTGACATAGTGGTGGTGCATGTAGTTTTACTTGGAGCAGAGCTGGTTGTAAAGTCTTACTACTGCAGGAAGGAACGACCTGCGCTACATCTCCTTCAGACACTTAGTCTGTTGCTGAAAGAGCTGCCCAGGGCTGTGATGGTTTCCTGCAGGGGGTGGGACTACACGAACACCACCATGAGGGAAATAGGAAGACATAATGAAAGTCAATATTCATTTTTCTTTAGGTTTGAGGTAAATTTTCTGTTCCTGAATTTTCTGTGAATGCTCAGTATTGTTTGGCTGCAGACATCTGTGCACAACGCTGTGCTTATTAGCACCTCCCTTTCAAACGTATTAAATATAGATGCAGTCACAATCCCCACAATTACTTTCAGGCTTTGTAAATCACAATGCGTGCTAAACTAAAGTATTTGCATCTACTCCTCCCAATATTTTGCGCGCTCGGATAGAAACGCCCGGTATTCTATATTATTAATGCAATCGTTCAAAATGGACAGCGCGTGTGACTCTGCACGCAATCCTCAGCTTGCATGTTTTTTTGAGAGTGAAATAAATTTTTCACACGTTTATACACGTGCAAACCTTTAGTAGATCAGGCCCTTATAGCACAATCTTGCTCTACCTTGTGCAACACTGGTGTCATCTTATTATTGGAGTATTAGTTTCACTTGGAATTTGAGGTCTGTGAGATAAAGATCCATTAAATTCGTTAATTTGGAGCATTAACTGTATTTGTACGAACGCGAGGCAGCTAAAATGTCTTATTCGTTTTTTGATATCAGCCCATACTGCAGCCACCTGTGTGGCCAAATGTCTGCATTCAGCAGTCCTCCACTGCTGACTAATCACAGGGCGTCTTGTGTAATTCACATATGTTCATCAGCAAATCAATCCCGCTGATCACACTATACGTCTGCACTTCCGCCCCAGCAAGCCAAGAGTTAATGCGTTTACTTTTTCTGCAAATAAGCACTCCCATCCAGATGCATGTCTACAGGGATCAATCTCAACTATATTATGTAGGTGCAGATCCATCTGTCTCGTAAAAAAAATTATTGACATCATTGTATTATGCTGAACACTGCAGGGGTGTCGCTATGCAGAGCTGTTGAGAATTAACACTGAAGCCAATTCAAAGGCATCCTCAGCTCCAGCTTGCCTATCTCTAACAAATCCTTTAATTGGACGGGGTTGTATTCAGGTTTCATAAATAAGGAGTTGTAATCTACAATCTGTCTCCTCTGACTTACCTCCTTCCATCTCAGACATGATTGATTTTGCCTCTAGCTGCTCTGCAGGGGCCGCAGATGATTCTTACTAACGGCTTTCTCTGTTCTTCTGCATCTTACACTTGTAATAGATCAGTGCATACAGGGTCAATGCTTCAAATCAGTTTTCTTGCTCCTTATCATGAATAACAAAGACACCGTGCATTTATTTTTTTCCCCTTCTGGCGGCAACATGCAGCAGCATTTACCCTTTTTATACATTTATTTCCTTTAGTCTCAACGGGAAATACCTCAGTCAGTCAGCTTCTCCGAGTGATTAAACTTGATTACAGGCGTAAGATCTGAAGAAGGTGCTGTACATGGCCTGATAGAGTGAGGGGAGTAAAGGAATGGGAAGAAATTGCACTGAATGGAGAAGGAAATGTGTTATCAGGTGCCACAGGAAAAAAATGAATTGATTGAATAGATGGGGGAGTGGTTGAGGGCCTGTGATCACAGTGATTCATGGTGCATGTGGGCGCTGTGTATTGAGTCACTGGCAGCGGCAGCGACTCGGGCAAAGGACACTTTTGCTTCACACTAAAGCGCATTGCAAATGCAAGCGTAATTGTAATTTTGTCATAAATGCTGCTCTTGGAATAAATACAAACAGCTATTATCAGAATATATTAACAACTAATAACCATGCAGAGATGACCAATAGTGTTGTTGTTTGACACAAAATATGCAAATATACAAAATAAAAGCTTCTGACCTTTTGTGAGGACCAGCGATCTCACAGACTACAACTATTATATCATTATTTATACAACGATAATCTTTTTTCCTTGTTTTTCATTTTTCTTTGATGAGATTTGTCAAAACCAGACATGCCTCAGTTCTCGTGCACATAAGTAATAATCAGCTGTCATCAGGACAATCACTTCATGAAAAATGAAGCCGAGATTCAACCCAAACCTCTCATGTACTCTTCTCTACCTTCACCGATAGGCCAAGCAAAAGAAGTGGAAGAAACTGATATGGAAACCTCAAAGGTAGGAAATAACTCATCCACCAAAAGACACTCCACACATGAGCTGTGCTGATGTTACTGTCATCAAAGAAAAGATAAATAAAAGGTTGTGGCCCATTGTACCATCCTCCATCCTCTGCTTGTACTCCTCAAAGACCATATGTATTTAGTCAAACTTCCTAGTTATCATTAGACAGACATAAAAAGCCATGCAGGTGATGCATCATGTCTCAGAGGCAGCTGTTCCACAATGCCGTGCTGCATTATACATCCCACAAGTGCACCTATAGCTCCTCAAATTTCACTGCCTGTGAGATCAGGGAACCAAACTGCTGTAGCGTAATTTACTGACAGCATTGTCCTCTGCAGGATTACCGCAGTTTATGAGACATTACAGTCATTTTAGCTCTAATCTGTATAGTCGTGAATATAAGTAACTTTGCTGTAATGTAAAGACAGTGAAGTGAGAAGGGTTCAAGGGACACTAATCAGGAGGAGTTCTACTTGTCCTTTCAGAACATTTGTTATCTGTGGTTCAGGAGGAGCTTTGAGAATAACAGAAAGTAAAACTGTTGCCAATGTTTTGCTTGACACATACTCAGGACAAGATGTCAGACATCTCGGCTTCTTTATTTGTCTCATGATGAGTTCATGGGACTTATATAAGTTATATTCTAATCCAATTAATACTGTAAAATACAGAAACAGATTAGTGACATCATTTACAGAAGCTGAATTTCTAGACACCAACGTGTAATTTGCTGATAAAAATCTGCCGATATGAACCTGTCACACATATACAGCAATATGAAAACTTTTAATTTACAGAATTAACCATGCAGAAAAGATATGTACATATGTTTACATTTTCATAATTCAAGTTTCATATATTTGTTTGTGTTTGTTTTTCCTTTCTTCATAGTTATTTACAATAAGTGTTCATGGTTAAACTGTAAGATATACATTTTTTTGACAAAGGGTTTGATAATGACATCTTAGGAATCATTGAGATTTTTCACCCACAAAAATCCAAAAATGCTGGCTCTGGTTCAGATGTACATGTCCATACTGTAGTATGAGGTTTATCACAAACTTGCACATAACCTGTTGGACTGAGGATGAGTTACATAAGACAGAATTTGATGTCTTGGCGATTTTGACCTAGTTGATGTTATCCAATATTTCTGGTTCAATACTTCGTGGTCTCTGTATGTGTGGAAATAGCAGCGGGTCTCCATTCATGACATTAGCTTTGCAGATTTCATTGATGCAGAGTTTAGGTGTTTGTAAGTCTCAGGCCCAGCTGGGTGATTGTTGCTTTGTCACTATGAGTGACGTGGATCATTTGTGAGGCTTAAAATAACTCAAGAGTCGTCCTTGAAGGCCTTGTGCGTGTGGTAATGGCATAGCAACCCAACCACTGGTAAGCAAATGAGAAAATCTGTGTGTGTGTGTTTCTGTGTGTGTGTGTGTTTCTGTGGGGCTTAGCATCATGTTTCCCAGGCTGCATCTGTATGTTTGACTCAAAACAGCAGGCAAGGTCCACATGTGGCCCTGAAGCAGCAGGCTGGACCGCTCTCAGCTCTGATGATGGCAGGGTCGTCTCTGTGGCAACAGCCCTGACTGACTAGATGGAGGTTTTTTCCTAGGAGGGGTCAGTCAATATCACTCCACCCAGTGCCTTCTCTCATCACTGCTCTCTACAGCCAGACTCCTTTTAACATAAAATGTAGCTTTCCTCACTCCACTCTCAAGCCTCTGCTGTGTGCAGTTCAGAGACTCATAACATCTCCCCGAGGAGATGAGTTATAAAGCTTATGAACCTGGACACCTTTTAGACGGCATCATCCCTGCAGTCGCTGCATGTGTTTTTAAGAAACTCTCCTGTTGAACAAAGTCTCCCCGGAGGAAACAGCGTGAGGACACAGATGGGGTTATTGTTTCACCTGCAGTGATTTGTGTTCAAGTGTTAAAAACAGCGAACAAGCCCCTGAGCGACAGCACATGTGACCATGATGTCTCCCTTGTCCCAGTGTCCATACGGACTCATGGAGCCATTTTATAACTGTGTGATGACTGAGCTGCCAATGTGCAGTTATGTAATTAGCTCATTAATGGCTCACAATTATATTTGAGGGAGAAATGTATGCTGTTGAACATGTGACCAGGACAAATCACATAACATGCTGTAAAATCATAGTTTATCCAAATTAAAATCTTAATTGGATTTGTGCATATTTCAGATAATACTTTATAATGAAAATAATACAATTCCACTGTGGACATTAATGGGTTAGAATCATAGACTAATTATTAAGATGGAGGACCTGACTGCTCTCCAAAGGTGAAGCCAAAGCGTCTCGCTTATCTAACGGGACATGGGCCAAAATAAAAGGTCAGAGTACACGTCCCATAAATTGTCAAATAAAATAATATATTATCTCCCTAAGGTATGAAGTGCTTATTCTTTCAGTAAGTTTGCTTTAAAGGAGTTATTTGATGTTATAAAAATGAGGTTAAACATCACGGCTGACAGCTGAGACTGACTCGTGTCTATTAAAGTCCTCGCTGCCGCTCCTCAATACCCTCCCTCTCCCATATAGAGGATATTTTAGCTTTGTTTCTGGATAGTGAAAGGAAGTAGGGATGTGTGGTCCATCTTTATGTACAGTCTATGAACTGTAGCTACTAAATATAATGGAGGACAATGTCACTATCATTGAACGTTTTTTAGCTAATAATAGCCAATGACTAAAACATGGGTCTGAAAAGCATCATTCTACTTTTTAGTGGCAGTCTTAAATAAATTAAGCAGCATATGCAACCTGTCACAACATTTGAAGCATTGTCACTCACATGGACACGTATTGATCCATCTTTTGCTACATTTTCTTCATAAAGAACCCACTAATAGATTGATGGATTTTTTAAATGGTTCATGTCAATGAGTGCAAAACTCTGACATGTCTGACCCTCACACACAGCAGTGTGAGCGGTGCAGTGATACAGCAGCAGCTAAAGTGTAAAACACACACTCATGTATGTGGACTAGATCTGGAGAGATCCGCATAACCTTATCTATCTGTGTCATGACATAATTTTTCTGAGCAGAGCTGCTGTGTATTTGAGGAGCTCGAGGTCACTGCTGTGATGAGTCACTGATGATTGTCACTGCTCCACTTTAGGCAAAGAGAGTATTACTATGCATTAACAGATAATTTATCACTAATGATGTGACACCTATGCAAACCTTATAATTAATGGTTTCTTATAAGAGCAGAGCCTTGTAACAAGTTTAAACTAATGACATTTATTATGTTAGGATTTCTGGTGTCAAATGATTGTTTCTCACCTCCTGACTTTAAAAATACTAGTCAATTAACAGCCTAATAAATGATGCCCTCTAGCTTCAAGTCACACGGCCACTGCTAGTCAATATAGTCAATGACTCTTTGGTGTGTCATGGTGTAGAATAGTGCAGAGAAACAGATTGGAGGTTTAAGCCCTGCACCAAGCTTTTTATTCTTTTACACTCAATTTTCCTTATTTTACTTTTTGAAAAAAGCCACCGGGGTCTCCCCGCAACAGCCAGAGACAAACTATTCTTTCTTCACTATTTTTTTATCTCCACCACATGCGTGAGCAAACATAAATTCACACAACTCAACCTAATTTTTCTGACACATAACCTTTATAGGTTTACTCGGATAGACTTGTCTCAGCTCAGCTCTGTGTCTGTGTCCTCTCCAGTCCTCCGCGTGTGTCTCTGTGTCCCCGGGTCTCTGTGTCCTATCCAGTCCTCTGTGTCCTCTCCAGTCCTCTGTGTGTGTTTCTGTGTCCCCGGGTCTTTGTGTCCTATCCAGTCCTCTGTATGTATCTCTGTGTCTCTGTGTTCTCACCAGTCCTCCGTGTGTGTCTCTGTGTCCCTGTGTCTCTGTGTTCTCTCCAGTCCTCCCTGTGTGTCTCTGTGTTCTCTCCAGTCCTCCCTGTGTGTCTCTGTGTTCTCTCCAGTCCTCTATGTCCCTGGTTGTCTGTGTCTCTCTGGCAGCACTGCTGCTGACTTTTGAACCAGAGGATCAATCAGCCAACAGCCTCAGCTGCACTGAGTTTTCCTCTGGTGCAGGTGGGGGGGCTCTCTAAGCCATTTCCATTTCCACAGTTTAAGTTTTGACTTATCTGACATTACTACATTTTGTCAGTTTTAAATTGTTTCCTGCAATTTACTGGGGTTTATAATTGCTACTGATTGTGGAAGACACTGGTTGTTACTGTTTGTATTTTGATGTACTTTTTTTCTTTCATTTCATTTATATTTTAATTGTATTTTATTGCTTTTCACTTATCACTCTTGTACTTTAGGTTACCGTCTCAATCTTTCTCCTCGAACTTCAGTACTTGTGCATAATAAGCATTATCGTTCCCCCCATTTTCCTTCTTAACACCAAAGCAAATTCCCTATTCTGAAAAGCTCCCTGGCAATAAATCTGATTCTTTACGCTACTCAGGTGTAGGTGATCGTTGTCTCACAAACCTAAACCTACTGTTCAGGTTAATAGAGGTAATCCCAAACTCCATTTTCCTCTACCACCTCTCTCTTCCTCTCTTCTCCTCCACCCCCTTGTTCTGCTTTGTTTTGTAATTATGGGCATATGTGTGTTTGAGGAGAAACTTGGGTCTATTTTCATCCTGCTTGCTGCAGCAGAAACAGGAAATGGGCTTTTTTCTTTTTAAGTGAGTGCTTTAATGTCAGCACGTGCTTGACTTTGTTCTTTTATTCACGACACACTTGGCAGACCCCATCTGCATTTTACTCCAACGCTTTTTGGGGTGGACCTGATATTGAACATGATATTGCAGCGTTTGTTTGTTTTTTGTTATCAAACACGTGTCATTCATCATCACTGCCATGAGTCCTTTACTAAGTCCTCGTCAAATAGCTCAACAATATACTGTCCCTTTTTATTGTTTGTGTGATGGATGTTGTATGCAGAGCTTTTTATAAACAGTCCATGGTGCCAAGTGACGTTAGAAACATTTGTAGTCATCCATCCTGATTTATTTGAAATCAGGATTTTATTTTTCATAAAATGAAACTGAATTTGCCTTATTAGAGTTCACGTGTGCGGCTTATAGAACTTTGATTGATAAACCTAACTGCTGTTATTTTTACTTACATTGCATGTTGGCTATTTCAGAGGCTTGTTTAGCAATCGGAACAATCTTCAAACCCCAGTTCACAACTTTTCTAAATGTCTGCTTTGTAATTTTGTTTGATATAAACAAAAACTAAAACAAAACAAACATTTTGCTTTAAGTTTGAATAATAAATCATGTTGCCATGACAGAGATCAGCACCTGTGCTGTTTGTCTTTGTTTGTGTCTGTGTGTGTGTGTGTGTCAGTCCGATATGATGAAATCAAAACTATAATAACAATCTTACCACACCTTTTAGCCCGAGTTGCTAACTACTGCTGTAGTTTATCCAAGGACGTAGAAGACATGTTGAACCTGGTCCACAGACTGAAGGCACACTGCCTGGCTGTTTCTACATTTGACTTTCCCAGGCTATTAACCATACACATGAATGTTCACAAATATGTGCTCCACATACAGACAGACAGTAGAAAGATGATCTTGGAATTAGTAGGTTGATGAAAGTTAGGTTTAAGTGGATCACTCGCTTATTCATTTTATCCCCATTTTTGCTTCTGTTTTGCTCAATTTTAATGCCCCGCATCCATGTGTACACACTGTATATGCCTGTGTTTGCATTAATGCATTCTTCCCACTGTGGTCTTGAGAGCATTCGATAATGCAACATGGTCAATTCAATAAATAAACAACCAGTGAGTCACGTGATCACCCATTTTCCCCTCTCTGGTCAGAAAGTGGAGATCAATCCATGGGGGTTTATCCATGTTGAAGGAAAACAGTACAAGCGTAATCCACACAGTGTTATGGATTGAGGAACGGCCCCACCAGGCAACATGGGAGAGTCGAGCTCAACACCCAATCCCACAAAGCAGTGGAGATGGATTAATCCAGATTATCTTCCAGTGCTACTCTCAGAAATAAATGAAAAATCTCTGGACCAGATTAATAATCAGTTAATGCTTAAAAAAAGAAGCTGATGCTGAAATTACAACTGCTGTTTTAATGACTTAATGATCGAGACAAAGACGTCCCTTGATGATGAGTTTGGACATATATATTTTTTTAATTGACCTTTTTATAGTAAAAAATTTAAAAAAAACTCAGAGAATCAGGTTTTCTTTGGCATGTATTCAGGAAAAGATTTGATTGAGAGTAAATTTGTTTTTGTTCTCTCACTCTTTTTTTGCCTGACTTCAGTGGGAACACCTTTTAGCAGGATGTCAAAATGGCAGCAGTCCTGACCCTAGTGTGGTCAGCAGGTGGCGACACTGAGCGGAAACGTCTCACTGACTGTCTGACTCTTCTTTAGAGGAGCTGTCCGTTCAGCACCACTGTGTTAACTGCTTCAACCTCATCAGAATAAACAAAGACACTATTTTTGACAGAGAGCAGCACTGTGGTGCAGTTGTTATGTCTGCCAACTGTTGTTCTGCATGTTCTTCTATATTTGCCTGTTTGAAATCAAAGTGGGCATAGTTGGTTACCTCAGTTTGTTGGCACTGTTATACGCTGCGATTTGTCTGGTACCTGTGTACCCTGCCTCTCGTGTATTGTCAGGTGCGATTGGCTCCAGCCACTTCCCCCACAACCCTCTTTGATTAAGTGGTATAGATTATGAATGGAATTTGGACATATATCACCATGGTACATGAAAAATCAACTATTGTCTGACCCATCCTGTCTGCTTTGATACATTAATTATATAAAGTAAAACAGTATTGACAAAATTTAAACATGCATGCATTGACATTTTAACGTAACTTTATGGCCTTCCTGCATGTTTCCAGTCATGTATAATGTGACGCTGTTAAGGTTCGTCATGGCTGCAGGTATTGTTTTGTGTTTTTTCCCCATAAATCTCTTAGTTCACCTCTGTTAAATGACTTAATGTCCCCTCGCTTGACTGAAGCTCAGGCTACAGCACTCACTGCCTCACCCTGGAAAGGGATTACTGCACTTTCATATCTGTGCCTTTTTGCCTACCCTTACCTTTCTCTCCCCACAGTCCAACCGCATTCACACCCGCCTATGGAGAGAGACAATGGTAGTTAACAATAGAGAGAGTGTGTGTGTGTGTGTGCGTGTGTTTGTGTGTGTGTATCCTCCTGTCTTTTTTCTCCCATGGGGTGGAGAGGAAAGATCCACTCAGTGGTCCTCGTCCCTCAGAGTGTTTTTTATAGGTGGTTTTAAGAGTGGGCAGCTGTCAGCTCTTGATTACTAGTTATAGATTGTTGAATGGAGACATATGCAAAAACATGTGTGTTTGTCACTTTGGACCAATGCCAACTAAGATGTATGATAAAATATATAGAATCATAATAAAATGCATAATTAAATAATAATTTGGAAAAAAAAGTGTGCAGTTGTCATGGGGCAGTCTCGGGAGAATGTAAACACACAATCTATATAATCCATTATCTGTCTAATAATTCTCGGAAATCCATGTCTGTCTGTCTGTCTGTCTGTATGTGGATTGCATATCTGGGGAGCCTTTCATGTTATCAGATGATTCACACTTGTGAATTGTTAACAAATTGCACTGTTAAATTTGGTGCAATTTCAACACGTGTAGCATTCAGTATTAATAAACGGGTGACAAGTGCTTTAACAGCTTCAGGCCTAACAAACAGACAGGAGAACAGACACTGGACTAGTGTCATGAACAAGAGCAAGAACACAAAACACTGAGGTGGTTCGATGATCTCAGTTCTAAACCGTGTCCTGAATCCGACATGGGGCCTTAATCTCTGGGACACAAATCTATATCCTCCCAGAATAATATCTCACTGCACTACCTGCTTTCCATTATCTTTTCTGGTTTCTCGCCGTCTCTCCATCAGGCTGCACTCTCTCTCTCTCCTGGCACCATCCTCATCTGATAAAGCAGAGGGAGTGAATGAAGCTCAGTGACTCAGCAGGCAAAGCTCACTAACTATAATAACAACAGCTTTATATTGTTGTTACACCATAACTGGTTACTCTGTGCTTTACTGTATGTTGCCTTTTATAAAACAAGGAGAAACAGATAACAAAAGAAAATCAATTGATGAGAAACAGAATCTGGCCAACCAGACTCTCACTTCTACCTGACGTTGAGCCTAGGTTTCCGTTAGCCTTTGTATTAGCCACCCGCTAATGAGGTGTAATTTTTTGTGCAGTGCTCTAAGAAGATTTAATGAGAAGAATGTGCTGCACCCTGACCTGGTGGCTGTGGTCGAGTCAGCCGATGTTTTTGATGACGATTCCTTTTCAAGTGATCAGTCGATTGCTCTCTGACCTCTGTGGGTCGAGATCAGTTTGCATGGTTGATTCATTGACACATCATTTGATTTGGTCCAAATGATTCCTGGCGTACCTGTCTCTCACGGACCAACCTGCCAGCCTGTGCTCACCCTGCCTGTGCTCTCACTGCACGGAGTCTACAGCTGGAGAGTCGTACACCAGCAATGACGATAGCCAGAAGTTAGCAAACGAGACACATACTTAAGTGCTAGCAATTGTCAGGCAGTATCAATTTGTTTTGGGGTATCGTTTTCACCAGAGGGGTCTTTCCTCACTCCTTTTTTTCAATAGCCTTCTCTAATTAGTTTTTCAAGGACAACCAACCATTGCTTTAATGCTGTTACACCTGTTAGGGTTTCAATTGTTGCACAGCATATAAATGATGATAACAGCGATTATGTTGATGATGGTGGCAGATTGGTAATTTTTGCGGCAATTAAGGTCTTAAGTTACACAGAAAAGTAAACAGAAGCAGGAATGTTTTTTAGTCATTGAACCCAGACTTCGATTATCACAATGATGAGATTTTACAGATTGTCTCTTTTCAGAATTTAAAAAATCGAAAGTTCAAGTCGGCTGTTCTGGTCAATTAAACGAATGAGAACAATCAACAAATATCCCAGGTCAGATTCAAACTCTTGACGTTTCGTCAGTATGATGATCATTTGATTCATCATGTGTGCAAAACACGTACGCAGAACACAGCTATAAACACAGGGAGTACCCCAGCACACTCAGTTCATTAAGAGATTAACAGAGAGAGCTGCTGACACTGATCAAGCCTGGGGTCCAATACGAGAGGGAAGAATTGTAGCAGGCCCCCCCCCCACCACTTAATACCCTTCTCATCCATAGCGTGGTAGTCAGAGGTGGGGGTTGGGGGTTATTGCACAGATGATGTTATAGCCAGGGGCTAGCATCCTGCTCTATTCCTCCCCTGTGGGCCAGCTACAGGCTTATCATAGAGAGAAATAGGGAAATAGAGCCATCTAGGGAAGAGGGCAGCGCGAACAGGAGGAAGGGAGGGAGGCAGGGAGGGAGGGAGAGAGGGAGGAGGGTAGAAATGCTGCGCCTGCTCACTGTGAGCGCAGCAAGTGCAGCTTTCATCCGCAGCAGAGGACTGGGGGAGAGACGGAGGGAGTTTGAGCGAGCAAACGGACGCTTCCAGGGACAGCGTTTGAAAGAGCCTGATGGGAAAGACACCGAGTTAGACAGGAGCTGTTGCCAGGCATGCTGTCATTCATTTGCAATCGCTAGTCGGTCTCCTTCTGCTGCGTGCTGCAGTTTGCTCTGTGAAGATTGCGCTGCAGGTCGCCTCCTTCTCTTTTGGGAAAGCTGAAGATCCCCCAGGGAGGTGTGAATTTCTGGCACATGTGTTTAGCACTGCGGCACATTGTCACAAGCAAAAGAATGTAGCGGAAAAAGATCGAGGCAGAGCTGAGGACAATCCTACCGGACTTGGGTCCCCCAGACCATCCATCCATCCGTCTCTGCATCATCCTCTCCTCCCTCCTTCCCTCCGTCGTGCATCCCTCCTGCTCTGTGCATGGGAGGTGAGGGCTCGGCAGGCTGTCAGTCAGCATGCGGCGGTGTGAACGGGCAGCCCAGTGCCCACAACATGCTACGGACGTCAGACACTCCTCGCTGTACTAATGAAAGGCTTCAAGCTCGCCTGGTAAGGCTCAAACACTGAGCAGAGAGTGTATGCTTCTGCTGCTGTATTCAATGTACATTTGTCTGTTGCTTTACCATCATGTATGAACAGCACCCCTGACATGTCATTTCCTTCTATGCAAGGTTGTGTGGAACCTCACATTTTTTAAAAGATCATAATATATTCATGTTCATCCATCCTCACCTTTCTGTATGGCAATGTATCTCCCAAAAATCAACCACGCATTTAATGGAGGCTAGATAAGGACACCACCAAGCTGTGTGACCAGTGTAGCCAGTGTGGACCAGCGTGTTTTCTTTTTTCTTTTTTTTTACCGTGACTGTTGCGACCCCGCTCTGCCCCCCCTCTGGCGTGCTCAGTGTGAGCGGAGCAGCTGAGGAGACGCACTCACGTGGCTGCCTGGGAGAGAGCAGGCCCATGCTGCCTCTGGGTCTCTTCTGCCGGCTTTCACCCTCGCCGTATTCCCCGCGTGTTTCCCTGAGTCCCCGGGTTTTCACATCTCACAGGGACAAGCAGATCCGAAAGACGTCCAGGTGACCCCCACTCTATTTTCTTTTCAAACCTAATTTGAAACAGTGTGCACTTTTCAGTCGTCCCTCCTTCTACCCTCACCTCCCCTCGTGTTTGTTTATGCTCCTCCTCCTCCTGCTTGATATTTTTAGTGACGAATTACAGAGCACTGCAGGAAGAATAAAAAAAACTAGAGGGGGAGCAGTTTCTGCAACGTGCGTCCCGCTTCCTTCCTTCTCGCTTTTCTTGAGGATCTCTTTTCCCTACAGGTCCTCGTCTTTTCCCTAATGTCTCCATCTCTCCATTATTCTCTCTATATTTATCCGTGTCCTCTCTTTAATATTTCTCTCTCTTCTGCTGTGGCCTTATTTTTATTTATACCTCTCAAATATATCACTTAATCCTCCATTTATTTTTTTGTTTCTCTTTAGATTGAGTACTGTAGCTTTGAATGTTTCCTCTCTGGCCTTTATCAAATTAATCAGAGTGAGTGCATGTGTGTGTGTGTGTGTGTGTGTGTTGGCCAGTGTGACTTCCTGTTGCTGTGTGTGTATCTCAAACATACAGTGCCTCTTTATCATTCTGCAGCACAGACAGTGACAGTCAAACAGCATGTCTGTCCTCACTAAATCTGGGTGCAGCAACCAGACAGACACACGTTACCTTACAGTGAACAGCCATCTGTTACCATCCTGTGCTCTGCTATGCATGGAGGTGACTTGTCTGGCCGGCTAACTGGGTATAGTTTGCATGGCATTCTATTTTGTTATGTAACGGCAATGTACATCTGAAGTTGTGCTGTAGCCAAGAGGAGGCATCTCCATCCATCCATCTATTCATCCACAACAAATGGTTTTACCCTTAAATCAAGTATGTGTTTGTAGTAGAAAGGTAGTTGTGAACAGACAATGGTCTAAGGGCTTCTTTCTCAGCTTTGCTTTAGCCAGTTTCAAAGAACAAAACAAAATCAATGGTGGAACAATTGATAGTGATGAGGTATCCGATCTCCCTTGTAGATTCATCAATGAGAGGATCCAGCAGAAATCTCTCTCCTGTTAATAGCGTTTATAATGCAGCTCTTAGATCTCCCAGGGACGGATCTGCTGCGTCGGCAAAAAACGCTGTGGCCTAAAGGTCATTCCATCAATCAGTGCCTCAATTAGTGCATTTGTTGTCCTGAGCGTATTAAACCAAGCGGACATTGGACGTAGCAGCTTATTTATCTGCACTGGATTCAGTGATTTATCTGTTCTAACTGATGTAGGCTCCCAGCTGTTGTTACTGTATGGTCATCAGATGAAAGATGAGATTGCTCAAGATGATGAAAATAATAATTATATATTTTTTATTGCACAGCATCTTTCTAAACACCCAAGGACAATTTACAATGTATAAAAAAGAAACACGTGCATAATTACAGTAATATCAAGTGTTAAAACTATTTGAGGAGATACTAATAATAAGGGCTTTCATTTAATACAAACATGTCCTGCCTGCATGGGCACCACACATTATCATATCATTTCACACAAGGTCCAGAATGCAACAAATACAATTTTGAATGATAATACTAAATATCCAAAACAAAATAAAAAGACATATCCACATAATTAACTCTCCATAAATGCTGTGCATAGAAACGCCATCTGAATGTGTGTGAATGTGACTTGAACTGTAAACAAATACAGTAGAGTTACTATAATAGTTTTCCTTTCTTTCTAGTTATATTTGTTGACTTGGTGAGTTTAGGATATATGATTCCAAAGTCATACTTACATGTGTAAAACTAGCATTTAAAACTACTGTGAGTGACATGAGGGGAGAAGAAGACCAGGTGTCCCTGTTTGTCACAGTGCATGCAGTGATGGAGAGCCAGGGAGGAGGATATTTTTGTAGCATTACTTATTTTTCAGAAAAGATAAGGGGAAGAGCGAAAGAGAACATGCATGCGGGTGTGTGTGAGTGTGTTCACCGGTGAGAGAGACATGTTGCTTGGGATTTGGCCGTGGTCCCAGTGTGCTCCTGATATGACATTTAGTGTGACTTCAATCTGCACACACTCACGTAAACAGCCACAGATGTGCACACACAGCCAGCAGCAGCAGCTGGAGCAACAGCAAATCACTGACATGAGGCCCGAGCTGGAGCTTACTCTGTGCACGTGGCACCGTGCACAAGCCAATTGTTGCTGCAGGACACTTGGACAGACAGCGAGGGCTGACTTGCATACATAAATGCCTGTGTGCATCTCAAGCCCAAATGTGTCAGGCCAGTTGTCCGGCTCGTTTTTCGGTATCTTATTGATAAAAGGAGCTGCTTCATGTCCTGGTCAGAGATCAGTGCAGCGAAGGAGTAGAAGTCTCCCATCCATGGTTTCCTCTGCTACCCCCCTCTGAGACGACAGCTTTTAGCTCAGTCACGACCACAAATAAGCAGCAAAATAACAAAACATCAAAGACATTTTTAAATGTTCAGGGTTTGCCTGGAGGCTTGTTTCACATCCTGTCGTACATACGTGCAAACCACACTCCCAGCCATGTATTATCTAGTGCTGTGCTAATAATGTCTCTCTAGGCTATTTTAGACTGACTTTCTAGACTGAAATTGCTGCTCCCAGTTCTCTGCACCAAGAAGATTCATTCCACTATGCAAAACATTAGAGGTGAACAAAATCGTGATGTCCGGAGTCAGGAGTTTGTTGGGAGTGTACTGGGAGGCTTGGAACCAACTGCATACTAGTAGATAAAGCACTGCACCATCACACTGGGCCACAGTGGTCGTCCAAGTTCACAGCAGGGGCTCTGCAGTGAGGAGGAGCTGCAGAATTGTTTCCCTCCTGCGGCCACAGCTTATTATCTCTCTCTCTCTCCCCGCTCTGTCTCTACTCCTGTCCCCCTTTTCCTATTGTTTTTTACTGCGTCCTTCCCACAACCCATTTGTCATCCCTGATTCTGCTCCATATTGCCCCCCTGCCAAATTTTTCACCCTGAGCCTAGTATAACCAACCTTTTTTTTCTTATCCTGTTCCTTTGCGAGTTAAGAAGGACTTTGATAAAGTCACCTAAGGGTCTAAATTGACATTAGGTGTTCTTGTTAGAAAAGAAGGAAGACCTGGAAAACTGCTAAAGAAAGATTTTATTTGTTGTTTTCAGTTAGCGTCATTTTCCTGTTTACATGTTACAGAGCCAGATTACTCTTGTCAACAATAAATTGAGCTACTTGCTTACACTTGAGTAACCGTTGTGTGTTGATGTCGCAAATGCTGAGGAAACGCCAATAGAACGTTGTAATGCGATTAGACATATACATGTCTACGCAATGCGACTAAGATCAGAACAGTCCACATTTATTGTGAATTATTTCTTAGTCCAAATATGACTTTATTCAGGTCCAGGATCATGTTTTGCTGCCTTTACGTAAAATAAGAGATTTGCCGATGTACAGTGTAACCATCACTTCCACTTCCACGCGTTCCATGTTGGCATGCTTGTCAAGTGATACATCCACTAGAGGTCAGCACAGAGTCAAGATTTTCTGACAACGATAAACATGACGTAGGTGAAAGAGGTTGTGATAATGTAGCTCTTAAGATTGAGTCAAAAGTGGCCATGTTATAAACTGAAGTGGTGCAACTTACCATCTCGAAAAATCTCTTTAAAATGTTATGCCGTTCTTGATATTTCTTGCTTGTGTCCTTTATACCTCTCTAAACGGCTACACTACCCCCTCACGGTTTCTGGTGGTACTGCTCCATTTTGTCTCTTTTGTTCTATAAGCGTTCAGAAGTTGTCCACAAATACAGATAAGATGAACACAGGAAGGCTCTGTCCATATCCCTATACGTATCTGACTGAGGGAGCATTAAAATGATGGTGATGAGGCTGTTTATATATCAGAATATTGATATCCATGTAAACGTGTATAGTGTTGTTATAATAAAATAACATAATTGGACCCACAGGTTTCCCCTTGGTCTCAATCAGCCTCATAATAAATGGACTGGAAGGTGCATTCAGGTCTGATGAAAAGACTTCCCATTAGTGCTCCATATGCTCCTTTCTCAAATTAAGCCTGTCCAAACAATAAGGCCATTTTCCATTAAGCTTTTTAAAAGCACAATCAGAACCTGCTCCCCTCCCTCTGTCTTGGATCACTGGGACTTTTGTGCACCAGCAAAATAGGTTCTTGTTTGCAAAGCCCATTCTCTTTTACTACAGTAAACATAGTCATAGCTTTTATAGAATGTATTGTCTTTTTATTTGCTCCCTGCTATAAAGACACTTCAGGAATCGATATATGTCTTATGGGCTGAAATTAGTTCTGGCTCTGCTCCAGAGATTTTATTATACCTGTTAACAAGCTTAAACAAGTAAATATAAAATCTGATATCTGCCAAGTTGCATGTTTATATTTAAACAACTAATTATTTGACCACTGTGCCGGGCACTGAAATAAAATACAAAGTTTAATTCAAGCTGCCCTGCTTTCATTAGAATAGGGTTTTAACTTTTCTGATGTGTTCTGTTATGACTATAAAGTACTCATCAATGCATTTATCATGTCGACAGTACCCTGAAGTTCCTCACAGTCACCAGAGGTAGAAGGGGAACAGGTGGAGAAAGAGAAGAGGGAGGGGTGTGTCATATGCAACACTGGTCCCAGGCTGGAATGGAACAGTTAAAGTTGCAGATATTGGCATGCGCTGCAATCAGGCTGCCGCTGGGGCACTTGTTGAAATAATTATATATCAACACTCAAGTGGCAAAGTCCAGAGTGAACTTATATATGGAGGTGACACATATTCATCCCTCTGATATTGATAGACCTTGTGAACATCATCAACAACAAAAGGATCTATTTAAAAAATAGTTTGGTGGACTTTTGCCTTTTTTAAGAGTTCAGTGCGAGTCAGAACTGAACCTGCTTACAGTGTGCAGGAATCCAACCCTTTTTCCTTTTTTGGGCCTTTGTACAAACAGTGCAGCACTTTTATTTTGAGTGACAAACGTTACAATATTTGAGTTGTAAACAAAATTTACCCTCATATTTCCCCAATCCACCTGATTTCTCTTTCCTCACACTGAGAACACATATGCACACTCACTTTTCGTCCACCCTCTCCCTGTCTCTCTGCCCACGGCTTTGTGTCACCCTGCCTGCTTCCTTCCGCCTGTATATCCCCTGCAGATGGTGGTGGCTGTGTCCGTCCTACTGGGACAAAGTGTCCCACAGGGGCTTAATCCGGTTTCCTGTCCCCTACTGCCACACTCCGACATCTCCACCGGGTACTTAAATTACCTCAGAATCGCCTCCTGAATTTAAATCAGGTAGTTTAATTATAGCTGCTTTTTAACAGGTTCTTCTACCCAGAGGTATGAGGGTCACGGCTTCAATGAGAACCCAAAAATTGTAACAGGCTTGTCTATGTTAGGTCTCCACACAGTGAGGGTAATTAGGCATTTTAATTAAGTCTGGGAGTACAAGACTAAAGTTATGCTCTTGGGCCTGGAATTAAATAGTTTCAGGAAAGGTAAAAACAGTCAGTGGTTTCACTCTTTATTAGCTTTGTTTAAGTCCCACACACACAGCTATTAACACAAGCAGAAGTTGTGATGTCTTTTTCTCAAACTGTTTTCTTGCTGTGAGGAAAATATAAATATTAGCCACCAGGACATGTTCAAAGCAAAGTGCACATAAACTCTAGGTCTTTGTACATTACTAATCTTGTGTTAATGCTTTATGCAGAAGCATCACACCCTGATACACACACACACACTCCATCTCCTCCTCCAGCACTCTCCTTCTCACCGGAGTTGTGAACATTTCAAGTGGTGGTGCACATGAATGGTTTGACAGGCTACCATGGTAACTGCACGTCCGAGACATAGCAGGGTGTCGCCACATTGGTGTTGCCATGACAGCTTGGTAAACAGCACGCCCTCCTCTCAAATAGATAGAGAAATTTGTCTTTAACATTTCGGGTGCGTGTCGGCTCAAATCTACACCACTATTAAAATGAAACTGAAACTCTTCAATCCTGTCAAGCATGTCAGTCATCAGTGGTTAGGATGAATGAATCCACTGCCCACAGCTGTTATTTACATACCACGTCTGTGAGTGTGTGGTCCATTTGACCATCTCTGTCCCACGGGTGCAACAACAATGAGAACAGGTCTCCTAAGTAGGTCAGTTGTTGGTGTGAGGCTGGGCTGGCTGGCTTATCTGGGCACACAGTTGTCCGGCTCAGTGGTCCAGCTCCCTTTGTTCCACAGCACGGCTCCGCTCAGCGCTCCCACAGAGGCAGCCAGCTCTGCCGCAGCCCCAGGGTCAAGACTTTCCAGCAGCAGAGCTCGGGGGCTCCGTTTGCTTCATAATAGAGACACATGGGTGATTACTGACTGCGGTAATCTTTATGTATGTTTGAATGGATTAATGGATTAAATTACCTTTTCTGGCATGTTCACACAACCAGCCAGTGTTGGTTTAGTGTTAATAGGATGTCACTCCAAAAAGATCGAGCAGTGGAAATGCTGTTTTTTAATAGTAGCACAGGTTTTAGCTGACTCCATTAGAATGAGGCATATTTTGCTCGTATTCAGGTTTGTAATTTTAATTTGTGTTATTACTTGAAAAGGTTTACATGCTTACATGCTTGTTAACATACATCTTCAGAAAACACATCACTCTCTATACTGTTCATTGCTCCCTCTTTCTGAAACACCTGGTTATAGCTCCTGTCTCTTAAAGGCCCCCCTCCTGATAAAGCCCATTCTGCTCTGATTGGCCCGCTGGCCCACTCTTTTGTGATTGGTCGACCACCTCTAGCATATGTAGGAAATGTCGGCCTCCGCTCTCACTTTACCGGGTTTTTTTAAGGTGGCATGTCAGACTAGCCTCGAAGTGCATTATGCAATTTTTTTTTATTTTGCAGACCTTTTAGATAAAAACTCCATACAAATATATCTTTATTTATAGGTTTCTAGTTTCTAGAAGCATCTTCACCAATTATCTCATACAGGCTGTAAATGCTACAGCAAGTGTGTAATGAAAGTGTGTAACACTGGTAAGCCAGTAATGGACACCCAGTTCCAGTGCTGGATAAAGCCTGTCAGGGTTGTCCACAGGAAAGTGACATTTACAGCAGGGAGCTGATTGATTGAAGGAGGTGGAAAAGCTGATATATCACTAAAATCAAAATGTGCAAAACACGTGGCTCGTTACTCAGCTCCTAGATGAATCAAGTGACTTGTTAGCCACTGAAGCTCAGCCACTTAGGAGATTGAAAAATAAAGGCAGATGAAAACAGATGTGTGTGGAGTGATGAGGAGGCCGTAACCTTCCTCAAATAAATACATGACATATGGCAGTAGATGGATTTGCATTTTCTTTTGCCAGTTTTCTGAAAATAAATGGTGGATGACAAGGAAGCCTGACTAGACCCTGAAATTGAAGCAGTTAGATGGAATTCAGTAATTGTTGTTAATGAAAACTGGATAATCAAACTTCAAAATCTACTCTTTTAATAACCAGATCCTCCATAAAAGGGAATAACAGGTTTGGATAATTGTAAAACGCATTATCTCTATAAAGTAAATCTCATAATCCTCACAGAAAATGATTCACAGAAAGTCGGTGTACAGTTTAAATTATTTCTATATGCACAATATGTAACAGCAAATCAAGTTAATAATGAATTAACTTAGTAGTTAATCCTTTCAAATATGATACAGAGTAAATATTGCTGCAGCAGGAAACATTATTGACCAAAAGTGTATTTGACAATGCGTTAAAGTGCAGTTTGGAAGGTTGACGGTCTGAATGTCACACAGTTTAAAATAAATCATAAATTATAATTATTTATATAATATAATGTTTTTTAATTTAACTTTATTTAATGTACTATAAGTGTTTAGGGGGCTCAATCAATAAAGTTAATATTGATTTTGTAATTGGATATTCATTGTAATTATTGGTTGCATTGGAGTTTGCATTTTCATTGGAGTCAAGGCACACAATGCATGTATATGTACATGTATAGATATATTAGCTTGTGTGTATATGTATGTATGTTTGTAGTTTTGTTACACATATACAGGCACATATATTTATATATAAAGCTAAATGAAAGATACATATATATATATAGGGTGTGTGTATAGCTGTCTATATATGTACATTTCTGTATTTATAAACATATACATATCACGGTTGTGTGTGCGCGTGTGTGTGTATGTGTGTGTAGCTCGTTTATTGTGTGATTTAGTGGGAGATTCGGATGTAAAGTGACCTGAATGCTGGTGATGTCAGCCCCTCCATTCATGAAGCACATGAATAATTGAGGAAGCAGCAGGCTCAGTGCACTAGCACCAAGTAGAGGTGGAATGCAAAGTGAAAGCCATCTCTCTCTCTCTCTCTCTCTCTCTCTCTCTCTCTCTCTCTCTCTCTCTCTCCCTCCCTCCCTCTCCTCATTTGCTCTGCCGCTGTCTCTCACCCCCCCTCTCGCTCTCTCTCTCTCTCTCTCTCTCTCTCTCTCTCTCTCTATCCACTTGCACATTCTCCCTCAATCGCCCTCCATCTATTGTCAGTGTGCAGCCGTGAAATTCTGTGAACAGGGAGCAGCGATCGCCAGAGAAGAGCCTTTCTTGGATACTATAACGGATGTAGCAATCAGACAGACGCAGAGAACGGGGGAATGGAAAAGTGCAGGATGCCAAGATAGAACAGGAGCTTATCAGCCTCAATTAGACAAAAGGGAAGAGAGTGAATGATAGAGAGAAAAAGAGGGGGGGAAAAAACTGATCCGGATCGTCTGCGGTTTCTCTCCGTCTGTCGGGAAAGCCAGTTCGTTTTATCTCCCACTGCTGCGTTCAATTCCTCCTCCTTTTTCCTCCCATCCTTCTGGCATGCTCCGGAACTCGTCCACCCTCCTCCCCCTTATCCTTCATCCCTCTCTCATCTCTCCTGTTCCCCCCTCCTCCTCTTCCTCTCTTTCCTCCTATGCCTCATCCCCGGCTCCCATTGCATGAATGACGCCGCTTGAAAAGGGGCTGATGATCGCTGTGGAGCGGCTCTCTACATGGCTACGACCAGGTTAGTGCTGGGAACCACTGACTGTCTACTTGCCTGCACTTGGCCGAAATTGCACGGAGGCTGCATAATGATTAGTTTCCATGCTTGGCAAGATCAGCATGAGCTATTTAGAGGGAGAGTCCAAGGAAGAGGAGGAGGAGGAGGAGGAGGGGCAGCTGCACTTCAGACCACCAATGCCCTTTCTTTGGCAGGTGGTGTTAGAGGCGATGTAAGCTGGTTATTAGGAGATCAGAGCTAGCAGGGCAAGATCAGTGGCCCTAAGCCTGCTCAAGAAAATCTCCCTGCGTGCCTCTTCCATCTTCTCTCTCTCACTCTCTCACTCTCTATCTTTTCATTCGATCTGTCCTTCTACCTTGCCTCTTCTACACCGAGAGAGGAAGGACGAGTGCAGTGCACAGTCTGTGGAATGATCCGCTGGATGAACAGCTCACTGCTGGGGGCTGCCTACGAGGACATGGTGGTGTTTGAGTGTGTGGCGGTGACCAATGAGGGCTGTCGCTGTCTGGAGGGCTGCTACGGCGAGGTGTTGAGGGACTGTGTCTTTCAGCATGGGTATGGAAGCACCAGTGTGTGTGTGTGTATATGTGTGTGTGTGTGTTGAATTGCCAGTGTGCGTGTGCAGACAGAAAAGATGAGAGGGGTAGCATGGGTCCGGTTATATAATGCATGCATTTCATGGGTGTATTTAAATGTGAGAGTGTTTCGAGTTTGCAGTATTTTGTAGATAACGTGTGACATCCCTAGTGTGACGTTTCATTCAAAGCAAATGGAACTTTAATTTAGTTATGCAACACATGAGCATATGTGCTCGGTGTCCACACGCGTGTTTATGTCTGCCTCTGTGTACTGCATGCACATTCCTGTGCGTGCATGCGCAGTGATCGCTCTTGCTCCTCGTGGCCTTTTCAAACCAAGCGGAGCTCAGGGGCCAATGCCAGATGGGAATTTTCCAGCGTCAGCAAAACTGTGAAAACAAGTGGGGCCCTCGGAAAGGCCCGGAACTCTGTTCTATTGTGAAGCCGAGCGTTTGGACAGCTTGAGCCCGTTGGATTTAGGGCTTTAGAGCTTATTTAAAGAAAAGACTGTAACAAAGTGGCGCAAGCAGCTTGCTTGTTTCCCTCTGTGTTTTTTTCTTGCTCTCTATATGTGAGAACTTGACCTATTTTAATGATTGACATGTGGGGATCCTGTTTGATCAGCACCTTGAAGTCAGTCGTCTGTCTGTCTGTCTGTCTGTCTGTCTGTCTGTCTGTCTGTCTGTCTGTCTGTCTGTCTGTCTGTCTGTCTGTCTGTCTGTCTGTCTGTCTGTCTGTCTGTCTGTCTGTCTGTCTGTCTGTCTGTCTGTCTGTGTAGAGCTCTGTAATGCAGATGAATTCTGTGCTCAGGCCGCTGGGACCAGTCGTTTTCGTATATGCAAATGAACATGCTAAGCAATACAAAATGAGAGATTTGATGTCTTAATAGTCTGGTTGTTATTAATGCCACATACAGTAAGATGTGATTAAACCAATACTTTTTTATATCTGGGCTTGAGATGAAATATGTAATAATTCCTCAACAGGACATTTCATTTGGTCACCTAGATTGCATCAAATCCACTTTACCCATGGTTTTTCCGTCTCTGCTTTACCGTTCATGGTATAATAACAGAAAAACAACAAGTTAGCCAGTTTTTTCCTTCCACTGTTTGTATTGATCACTCGTAATAGATCATGATTATGCATTTCAGTTTGCTCTGTAATGTAAATAAAACTTTAACACCTCATCTGTGAACTAGTTTGTGCCTGAGAAGCATCGATTAGATTTTCATTGGCAATGGTGGTGAAGCCAACAAGTCCCATAATCCTATGCTGCTTCACAACGTCATCAAACTAGGACTTTTGTTATTGTTTTGAATGAGAGACCCCCTTGTGGCCAAACTTACATATTTATGTTAAATTACAGCACTGGTTAGTGAGAATTTCCTCAGTTATTAGTTTGTAATAAACCATTCAAAGTCACTGCATGGTACCTAAAATGATTGTTTATAGGGTCCCATGCAGAATGTATTATAACTAATTTATTAGCTATAACTATGAGATATATTATAGAATAATAATAATATGATAAAGAACCTTTTTTTGGAGCAACTTGAATTAATGACGTATTCATTCGCTTCCATGTCAAACCAGATAATCTAAACAACTACAGAATGAATACCATAGTGAACAAAGTTGTTATGAAATACCCATAAATATGATATATGGATAATTGTATAAAGAAATTTAGAAATCATTCATCAAATGTGAAATATCACAGCCATTGTTGGCCGTGATGCATTTTCCGTCATGTCTCCTCCCTGCTGTATTTCCTGCACAGGCAGCATCACTAACATTGTACAGACATGGTGAAGTATATTTAGTCGCACGTTCTGAATATTTAAACCTCTCTCTCTCTCTCTGTCAGTTCACTGTTGCTATAGCAATATTCTGTTTAAGCCGAGCTTTGTTTGAGCTTCGTAGTCCTGTGGGCGCTGCTCTCAGTGATATGGCTTTTTAATTGTTAAATTGTTTGTTAGTGCTCTCTCCCGATGGTGAGTCATTGAAGGTAAATGCAGAACACAATCTTGGAATCACTTAGTCAATGCAGCCCTCTGTCTACCATCACTGGCTGGAGCTGTTTGATTGCTGTAGTTTCAATAAGCCTTTTTTATTTTGAAAAGACTAAATAGCGCATTGTTGTTCATCATGGCTACCCATTTGTGTGTTTTTATTCATGGCATCGGAATATTGTTTGAGTGTGTAGTCCCAGATATGTACTGTACATGTAGCAGCAGCTGCTTGTGTCAGCTGCGTGCTTGCGAGCTCCATCCAGCCATGCTGGTTCAAAGAGCAATCTGCTGTGTGAATGGCTGATCGCCATTCATATGCTGATGATGGATCCGTGTTCCCATTGTTTACTACTGTGAATCTGGAGAAGAGGGGCACACTGTGAATTCCTCTTCTGCTAAAAACAAGGAGCAAGATAAATGATCCTCAAGATAGTGAATCTTGCTCACCATAACATATCAGTCATGTTACAGTTTTTTTTCGATTGCTTAAACACTAAAATCAAAAGTTTTACACAATTATCAAAACCTTACACTCAAGGAGCATAACATGAGCCCAGATCTGCACCACTATAAGCACAATGGCAGCTTCACAATTTTTTTGCAAAACACTACACACAGAGATTTGCAAAACACTAAACACACTTGTATACATTAGACACAGAAGTATATGAAGATGTCACTTCCTTGCAATTCCTAAGCACTGACTGTCAAATGACCACGCCTATGAGCCAATTGGTTAAACACAGCCATCGGGTGTGCAAACACAGGATTGCTTAATTGTAGACACACCAATCCGGTTTAAGCACTATACAAATACAGCAGCTGAGTTCACCTGACTTCAACCAAAATTGAGCTTGTGCTCAAAAAAGAAGAAGAGTGAGTGTGAAAGGGGGAATCCACGGAGGAGGAGAAGGCAGCGGCTGCAGCATGAGTATGTGGAGGTATGCATTGTTCTCTTTAGCACTGTGATGTTGCATACTGTACACGTAACCTTTATCATGTAAATGTACTGTATACCAGACCTATGCTGAACTACACAATCGTGTCTTTCACTGTATTTCAGAGAGTTTTACAGATGGATGCTGAGGAAATCCTGCATCAGTTCATATACATAGATGAGGCAGGGTTCAACCTGACAAAATCAAGAAGGAGAGGCAGAAATATCATTGGCCACAGGGCTATAATCAATGTCCCAGGGCAACGTGGGGGTAACAACACCCTTTGCGCTGCCATTACACAGAATGGGGTCCTCCTCCGTCACACCAATAAGGGCCATTACAACACTTCTCACATTTTTGGACCAATTGCACAACATCGTCACAGCAGTAAACCACATGCTCAGGTGCAATACATTGTCATCTGGGACAATGTGTCATTCCACATCTCTGCTCTGGTCCAGAACTGGTTTCAACACCATCCACAGTTTACAGCAGTATACCTTCCACCATGCTCTCCGTTTCTAAACCCAATCAAAGAGTTTTTCTCGGCATGGCGGTGGAGGGTTTACGATCTCTGACCCCAGGCTCAGGTAGTCCTCATTGAAACCAGAACTGGATACAGAATTTTCTGCTTGTCTGATATTTGCTGAGCTTACAGTGTTATGCACACTCCTGTAGTAGCATGAAAACTGGGACCTGTTTTGTTGTGATTCTCCATGTTGACATGTTGCCTGTTTTGGGTATATGGAGAGAATTAAATTCTATTTTCATGAGTCTGCAGCATTGGTGTTGTGTAGAGTTTGGTGAATTTATTATATATTTGCGCTTTCTCTGTGTACTTCACTGTACACTACTCCTAACAGTACTGTAATCACTGAGAACTGGAATTGCTAAAAGTGTTTTAGGTTAGCAATTGCAGTGTGTAACTGGTTCAAACAGAATTAAGTCATATGAAACGTGTGTTTCATATGGTAAAAAAAATATGGTTTTGATAAATTAGTGTATTAGTAAATTAGTGTATAGTTTTGAATGTTTCATTTTGCAAAGGATCTGAGGTGCTCTGCTGATTGGGTGTGTGGTTGTGCTAAATGTGTGTAGTGTTTTGAAACACCGGGCCCTGAAAATCGTGCTTAAGCAATCGAGAAAAACTGTAATGCATATGATATCAGTGGTTTGTCCCAGCCTTTTATGCCAAAGAAGCAATGCCACTGGTAAAACAAATACAATCAAAATTGTTTTAACTTTTTAGTTGTAATATTCACCTCAGATGCACTAGGGGGTTTAACCTCACATTAGACCTCAACGATGAGGAATACTGAACGAGACATCAGTAACCAAGCCAGGGGCGTTTCTAGGATTGAAAGAAAGGGGGGTCTTAGCCCCTAAGGATGTAGAATGTTTGCGCGCGCAGCGCGCGCCAATTTTTTTTGGACTCATTTGGGGCTACGGATATCCGTTGTTTAAGACGGTTCATAGATTGGTTCAATCAGAAAGAGTGTGATTTTTCTCTGTATCTTTGCTTGCAATCATTCAGTATAAGATAACAGAAGAGACAGAATTTCAGGGTCAATGAATTGGATGATATACCGGTACAATAGCGTTATGAGGGACACTATGACATTTAGTTTTCACTAGCATTAACTGATTATAAACAACAACATTCTATAGGCACTGATATTATTGTTTTAAAATACTAGAGATAGATATTAATGCAAAGAATAGAGTGCTGTCAATAGTTATTTCTAACATTTCAAATTTGCTCGTTCACATTCTTGCTCACTGGAGACATTTTCTAACAAAATAGCTAGCTAGCTAGCTTAGTGTTAACATAGCTCATTACAATATTCCCTTTCATTTGCCTCAAGTAAACCTAAATTTAAGCAGGTATCAATCATTAACAACTACCTGTACTTACAAGTTCACTCTGTGCATCGTTTACTATGTGCTAAACCAGGGGTCACCAACACGGTGCCCGCGGGCACCTGGTCGCCCGCAGGGACCCCGCGAGTCGCCCGCAAGGCATGCTCTAAATTAAAACAAAAAAAAAAAAAAATTTAAAATTTTTTTTTAAAAAAAACGAAAAAATAATTACATTTGAAATTTAAAAAATAGTCAAACCGCCATCTCACTCTATGCCAGTGATTCTCAAACAGCTAGGGCGCGCGACCGGGAGGGGGACGTGTGTGTGTGTGTGTCCAGACAGCACATTCTCAAACTGTGTGGGGCGCGCGACCGTTAGGAGGAAATGTGAGGCGCAACTAATATTAGAGCCGAACTAATGTTTTGACGTCTGCATCTCTTTAACGGCGGAGCAGTAAACAAATCGCTCTTTCGCCGTAGCCAGTGGTCGGCAGCCCGCGGCTTCAGCCCCTCTGCAGCGGCTCCCTGTGCAGTGACGTGCACGTCGCGCACACACTCAGGCCCCGGGGCTGCACCCCGCCCCCACCCACTCACTCAGAGACACACACAGTGGAGAGCATCGTTCACGTGAAGCAGCTGGTCAGGGACAAACAAGAGACAGTGTTCAAAAACCAAGTTGAAAACAAAGTACGATGAAACCTGTCTTGCTCTTGGGTTCACAGTCAATGTGGTAGGACATGAGGAGAGACTGGAGTGTATTTTATGTCTGAAAACTCTATGAGACCAAACAAATTAAGAAGACACTAAGAAACATTACACCCTGTTACATGCATGTGTTCTTTTTGGTTGAGCTTTATCATCTTTGTGACAAAGTGATTTTAATTGAATGAATTTTTTCTCTATTTTTTAAAAAGTACAGACTGATGGAGGAATGTAGTGATAAATGTCACCAAGTTGAAAAGAAAGTAAGATGAAGCCTGTCTTGCTCTTGGGTTCACAGTGAATGAAGGAGGACATGAGGAGAGACTTGTATGGATTTTAGGTCTGAAAACTCTGGCAGCTGACAGTATGAGACCCAAAAATTGAAGAAGAGACTTAGAAACATTACACCGCAGTCATATGCATGTGTTATTTTTGGTTGAGCTTTATCATCTTGTAACAAAGTGCTTATAAGTGGTTATTTGGTTATTTTTTATCTACTTTTGAAAAAGAACAGACTGATGGAGGCATGTAGTGATAAATGTCACCAAAAGTACTTCGATTAAGTTGAATTTAAGCAAAGTTTAACAGAAATAAATGTTGCATGTATTAATATATCTGTTTCCTACAATCATTGTTGTGGAAATCATTGTTAATAATTATTCCGAGGAATAATTAACATTAACTTGATCAGACAGTCTCTTCACATATATTATTAATAATATTAAAAGGTGATCTGTGCAACTCTGTTATTCAGGACGTTTGTATTAAACAAGCAGTGGTGTATAAAGTACTTGAAAGCCATACTTGAGTAAAAGTACAGATATCTTACTTGAAAGTGACTCCGGTAAAAGTAAAAGTCACCTGTCAGAAAATGACTTGAGTAAAAGTCTTAGAGCTGCTCATATTAAATGTACTTAAGTATCAAAAGTATCTGGTGTTGAAATGTACTTAAGTATCAGAAAGTAAAAGTACAAGTACCAAAATTAAAAATGCTAAGTGCTTTTTATAGTAGGCCTTGTTCAGTTCAGGATTTATTTCAACTGACTGAAAAATTATAACAACACTATATATATATTGTATAATTTTACAAATTTTGAACCCGAGATGCCGAGGTTAAAAAAGTATTGGACTGAAGTGCATCTGAACTTCTAGAGACAACAAAGAATCAACACAACAGAATAAACAAGTGCCTCTTGATTCTACCTAAGAACACTAGACCTGCCACTAATAGACCAAATGAACCTTTTGTGTCTATTAGCTGTATTTCAATAGGGCCTCACGTCTGTCAGTGCCTGTCAGTGCTCTGGCCCTAATAATAAAGACTGAACCGAGCTCCTGCAGGAGCAAGAGAGAGGTGCGCCGTTCGTAAAGGTGCACGTTCGGCCAACCTCCGCTGCTCAAGTAACGAGCCAGTTTTGAGAATGTAAGAAGTAGAAAGTACAGATATTTGTGCTCAAATGTAGCGAGTTAAAAGTCGTCAGGAAAATAAATACTCAAGTAAAGTACAGATATGTGAAAAATCTACTTAAGTACAGCAACAAAGTATTTCTACTTTGTTACTTCCCACCACTGGAAACAAGTAGCCCTTCGTACTACTCAGTACCTTCGAAGTAGCTCTCAGTCTAAAAAAGGTTGGTGACCCCTGTGCTAAACTGAACTCCTTGGCTGTAATCCTGCTGTCTTGATGAGAGACGTTAGCCTGACGTTGTCATACTCATTATTCTAGTCAGAATATGAGTCTGAGACCGCTCCATTGGGCTGTGATTATGGGGCGTGTTTCAACGGAACCAGGAAACAAAATGCCTCGTCGCTCAATTGGATAGACCTACAACCAATCAGAGCAACGTAGTATGTGACGTATGTCAAGCGACGCATAGTTGTCAGTTGTCTGTTTCACGAGTTTGTTCACTCTATAAATAAATCAATGGAAATGCTGCAAATGCCGCTCGTATCTCCACCGGAGGCAAAGCCCCCAAGAAGCAGCTGGAGACCGGGGCTTCTTGTGAGAGCCCCGGCCGCCGGTGGCGTGAAGAAGCCTCACCGCTACGGGCTTCAGCCCCCCTAAAACAGGCCTAACGACGCCCCTGAACCAAGCCATGATATTACTTCGGAAAATGGCTCCACTGTCACATTATAGATGCTCTCTTTGTAAGGGGAGGGGAAATTGCCTAATATGTGTTTTTGTTTTGTTATGACTGTATGGATGTACAGCATGGACCCCCAAAATGGTCAAAATTGTCCAAAATGGACAATCAGTCCCAGGTTCAGATGCAAACTAAATAAGATCAGATTCTCTTCATAGTCCCATTGCTTCTAATTTCTTCAAACTGGCATCCTTATTATTAATATTTATGATTTTAGTTTTTTATAGCTATGTTATTGGATAATTTAGAACTCAGTTTACCTTGTACTTTCACAAGAGCCTTTCTAAGAACCACAGTTGCAAATTAACATCCTCTATAAACACCATGATACGTAAATGAGATCCTGTTTCAGTTTGTTCCTGCGGCATCTGTGCTTAAATCATAAATTAATAAATAATTAATCTGTTCTTAAACTGCGGATCTGTGGATCAGCAGAAAGCACATCAAAATGCACATTTGCCATGATGTGATTCAGAGAAATGTTTATACTCTTTGTCAGGCTGCAACTCTCATGATCTCCCCTGTCATGCTTGAAATTTGTGACACATGTGTAGTCAGTCACCTTTCTCAGACAAGTTGCACATTGTGCAACACAAGCTACTATACTACAGCATAATCGGTAAAAAGAAAAATTATAATAAAAGGTAGTGAGAATGCTTTACTAGTGAGCGTGATACTTCATTCATTACCAGCTGTCCTTTGCCCATTCACATACACTCTTACTCTTACCAATTACTTACAAAGTATAGCCTAGTGTGAGTGCAAAACGTGGGGCGAGAAACTAATTTTAACCTATAAGTCAAAATTACTGTTAATTTATATCCCGACATTTATATGGCCTGGTGTGGTGTGTCCAACATGTAGCTTCGCGCATAATTAGATGGTTTCATCTTTAGAAAGTATAATACTAAGAAAAGTGAGTCTCTCTCGCCTAGTATTGCTCATTTTTTCTTATAATTGAAATATGGAGTCCCCAATTTAATTCAATTAAATTCAAAAAAACAAGGGTTCCCTATGTGTGCCTTTCTGCTAGACATACATCAGCTCTCAATATTTTTGAACGCACAAAATGTTCTCTTCCTGTGAAACTATTTATAGTGCATGTTTTAGGGCCAACAGTGGCCCCTGGGAGTAAACTGACAACTTGACTTGACTATAATACAGAATGTTTATGATGATGAAATGATCCTAGAGGAGATATCACGTTTTTATTTTTGTGTTTCTGTGACCAAGGAGAACTGTGAGCGTGTGAGAAATGGTTCAGAGATATTTGGAAAAAAATCTGTAACAGTGGGGTTCCTCCAGCTGACATCAAGGGGATGTCTTCAATCTGTTGAATTGTGACCACTACTGAATGGCAGTCACTTGCTTTGTATGAAAGCTGACATACAATATCTGAGGTCCGCAGTGTTTCCACTACCATTCTATTAGGGGGGCGCTGCGCCCCCCCAACGGCACCTCCCGCCCCCCCTGGAAGGTCAAGTTAATTATTTATTTTATTTTTTATTTTTTAATATGGCGCCAGATTTCTACATAAATCATTTTAAGGTTATATTACCTATAAAACAGGTCTATTGTTTGCATTTCTGTCTCGACATGGTCGCGCGGTTAGAGTTCTCCTCTGCTCTCTGTATCGCGCACGGCGGAGTTCCATCCAGATGCGCGCACACACAGGTGAGCAACCTCCCACCAGCGGACAGAGAGCATCCATCTGAAAACATGTCGCATGAACCACCTGAGAAGCAGTTAAAAATATGCGAGTAGCAGCCGTAGGAGCTCTCCTGCTCCGGGTCCGAGTTCAGAGAAGAGTCCACGTGTTGCACGCCCTGCCCCAGACTAGAATCTGCTCAGTCACCACCGGATGACAGGTTCTGACCCAGCTTGGCTGTCAGAGGGGGAATACTCCCCCTGGTTGTACAAGACTGATCTTGATAACTTAAGTATTACACCGGACTCCAAAGCGCCGCGCCGCGCAATTCTCCAGCGCGCAGGCGCCTGGCTGTTAACACGGGACGCGCATTTCTCAGCGCCGGTCAGCCCGCGATTCTGCTTTCTCCGCTTGTTGTATTTAACCGTGAACGCACCTCGCCTCGCAACCTCAGCCTGAACCATTATTAACCCCGCTTCGTCACTTCCTTCTATCACTGTTGAATCTATTTTCATCGGACCATTGTTCAAAACCGGCAAATCTGACGTGAAAAGATTTTTATTATAGACGGAAGTTTCAAAACGGTAACTTAACACAAACTAGGGTTATGGCGAAGTGCTCTATTCTAACTAGTCCTGTTTGATTGCTGTGGTAACAGTGATTACAGGTGGTAGAGAAGTCGTTATGCGGAGATTGCTAGTAGGATGTCGACTTTAGTCTTCTTTCACTTTAAGCGCATGCTCCATGACGTCTTTACAGCGATTTCAACCAATCCGCTCCAGCGTTTCCGTGTTTTCCTGAAAGGGCTTCGTGTAGACGAGATAAACATAAGTACCGGATCCAAAAATGTTTCCGGATTCCGGCAATCCATGTTACTTATGGAAATCAGTAAATACATAAATTACATACATAAATATATACATGCATGCATAAATAAATAGATAGCCAGATAGATAGATAGATAAATTACAGTTCATAGAGAATGAATAGGGGATTATTTCAGTTTTCTTTTTAGTTTTAGGCAGTGGTGGGAAGTAACAAAGTAGAAATACTTTGTTACTGTACTTAAGTAGATTTTTCACATATCTGTACTTTACTTGAGTATTTATTTTCCTGACGACTTTTAACTTTAACTCGCTACATTTGAGCACAAATAGCTGTACTTTCTACTTCTTACATTCTCAAAACTGGCTCGTTACTTGAGCAGCGGAGGTTGGCGGAACGTGCACCTTTACACACGGCGCACCTCTCTCTCGCTCTCTCGCTCCTGCAGGAGCTCGGTTCAGTCTTTATTATTAGGGCCCAGGCACTGACAGACATGTGGCCCTATTGAAATTGCAAGGATTATTATTCAGGCAAATGAATTGGCTTTTTGAGGGCTTTTATTAGGTGACTTTACATGATTTTTTGGAAGGTATTCCTTTTTCGATTCACATTCGTTTTCCCTTTCCTGCTTCGTGTCAACATCTGCACATAAATACATAGCTCGAAGCAGCAAGTGGTTAACTTTTCTTAAAGAAAATATTGGAAGTAGTTGGTTTAAACAAAAACTGTTGGTTAATAGATTATCATTGGTTGGCCGTGTCTACTTAGTCTTACACGTCCACGTAAACAAAACAAACAGATTTAAAACAAGTCGAGATGGAAAAACAAACAACACAACCAATTATATAAGCAAACGCAAAAACAACTTTCAGCCAACACAACCAAAAACAAACACTGTGTCATGGACTACTACTACTGCATATTCACGCACACAATTCATTTTTTTAATGGACCTCCCAAATGGAACCCTGGGTAATCAGGCCCAGTGTTCCACTCACTATAATGCCAATATAATTTTTGCAAAGATATTATATATCTATATATTGCCAATTCCAATCCTTAGACGCCCTTTGTGCTGACTCAACACAACTTAGAAGCTGTTGAGTCTTATATATGTATTGTACAAACTGGCTAATGTGTACAACTTCAAGCAGGGTTGTGTCTTCACTTTGTCGTCCCTACAGGCAAGATACCCTACAGGTGTATTGTCACCCTGCTGGAAACAAATGCAAACACAACCCCAGGCCCATTCAGTGAAGATAGTCTAATGATAAATAAACAGGCTTACATGTAGATGCGTGGACAAGCTGGCGGGCAGGTATACAGGCAGGTAAACATCCAGGCAGTTAAAATGCAAAATACAGCTAATAGACACAAAAGGTTCATTTGGTCTATTAGTGTTCTTCGGTAGACTCAAGAGGCACTTGTTTTTTCTGTTGTGTTGATTCTTTGTTGTTGCTAGAAGTTCAGATGCACTTGTCCAATACTATTTTAACCTCAGCATCTCGGATTCAAAATTTCTCAGTTGAAATAAAATTTGGTACTTGTACTTTTACTTTTGATACTTAAGTACATTTCAACACCAGATACTTTTGATACTTAAGTACATTTAATATGAGCAACTCTAAGACTTTAACTCAAGTCATTTTCTGACGGGTGACGTTTACTTTAACCGGAGTCACTTTCAAGTAAGATATTTGTACTTTTACTCAAGTATGGCTTTCAAGTACTTTATACACCACTGTTTTTAAGAATGTTATGTCGCATACGTAGACAGCATAAACAGGCAGTTGTGAGAGGAAACCAGACCCGGCCATTTATAGTCTCCCTGCCAGTCCTACAGAAGGGACAAACTGGACAAACACATGACATCTGAGCATCACAGAATAGCCTGTCAGCACCGAAATCCAATGTACAGTTCAAAATCATTAAAAGAAACACATTAACATCATGATTCCTTTAAGTTTTTGTGTCCGTGTTTGTCGTCCGTCCCCCCCCCCCCCCCCCCCCCCGCAAAGCTGTAAACCTAGGGGAAACACTGGGTCCCATATCGTCACGGAAGAGATTATCATTTTGCTAAATATCAAGGCATTCTGCTTCTCCATGGGTTTTTACTGAGTAATACACAGATGGATGTGACAGACAGCTTTAAAATCCAGATATAAAAAAATATGAAAACTATGCTTAGAGTTAGTGTTGGAAATCCTGGAAAAGCTAGCAAGAGCAAGCTACACTAAAAAAATGCAACCGATAAATCCCACCCCCTCTCATTACCCCCCGTCAAAGGTACGCCCCCAAAACACATGAATGTGTACTGACTGACAGCTGCTATAGATAACTTTACCATGGTCATGTACAGGGACAGACACAAGTTTGCCAGCCAATCATAATAATCATAATCATCAATCATCAAAGTTATTTGGACCGAATGAAATTATGTTTATTTTTAATCTTACAGTGGTCTGAGTGTCATGGACACCAAACCAAAAGTTGACTTTATTTATTCATAGTTATCGGAACGTGAAAGGATTCCAATAGATAAGATAGGGTTTTACAAAACCCTCCTTTGAGATACAGCAAATAGAAACCTTTAGATTGCTCTGCACGATAGCATCATCTCAAATAATAAATGTTTTGACCAATTTACTTCTAATCCGGTCAGCAGGGACTATTCAAGTGTTGGTGTAGGGAACACAACGTACTGTGCAGTCACAATGTCCATCCCCTGAAAAGCAAACCATTTGTTAATCCCATAAATTGATGTCAGTGATACCACAACACACAAGCACTATCCAGCCCCCTGTATTAATCAGCTGTGAAGACTCTGCAAGGCCCTTCCCTTTTAATATAAAGCAGCTACTGGTACTGCAGAGCCTGACAGTCGGACAGAGGCTGTCGGCGCTGTTCTCTATGATTCACTGCTCTAAGCTGCAATGAAGCCCAGAATGCAACAGTACATCAGTAATTCATGGCCACTAACAGCGACCATTGGCTGGCACTGACATAATGGCTTTCATAACACCATGTCAAGTAACCAGGCTTGGCGGACCTACTGCATCCAAGATCACTTGCAAAGCCTTTTGTTGGCCTCTGTCATTTTGAGGAGAAGTCTTCTTTCTGAGTGTGTATAAGAGTCTAGTTCTGGATCAAAGAGGCTCGCTGAGAGTAAATTAGTGTAAAATGAAAGTACAAGAACAACCCGTCCTAAGACAACCGGTTAGAGAGCTGTCAGTGGAGGTATTAAAGCAAATCCCCATGTAAAAGTCAACACGCTACCTTCATTTGAGATCAAAGAATCACATGCTATGGGCCTACTTGGATAGTTGGAGTTACAGTATGCCTTCCACCTGGCGCTGTGTCTCTGATCATTTAATCCTTGTTATGTCTTCCCCTCTGGCTCATTGGCTTTGCTGCAGGCATGGAAACAGTTTAAGTATTTCCGGGAAAGAGATCTTTCATCCTTGCAAGGCCAAATTTTTTCCGGGATCTGAACGATGCGCCTCTATAAATGTCAGGGTCGAGACAACCTGAGTTGGTTGTTTTTTTCCAGGCTTGGTACATTTCTTAATTAAATTGACCGTAGGCTTACAAAAAAACATATCGATGTCCATGTTCTTTGGTAAGTGCGGCATTAGTGAGAAAGTCTTAACAGTAATGCGTGTAAATGTGTTTCCCTCGCTGCTGCTGCTGGTGTTGCTGTTGTTGTTGTTGTTTACTGCATTAGCTTAGCTGTTATTAGCCAAGTTAGCACATGGTGCTTCAAGTCTGTTAAGCTTCAAGTGATGTAACTGGAAGGAAACGTGTGTGTGTGTGCGTGAGTGAGTGCGTGCGTTAAACGACATTACATAGCATGTTGTTTACATCAGCACATCCAAAGAGTGATTGTATGTTTTCCTTGATGTGTGTTGTCCTTTATGTTTGATTTAAGGTGAAGTAACATTGAAATGAATAAGTACATGTTTTTTCTCTCTTTCTTTTCTTGTAGCACTGCCAGTAACTCAAACAAGAGCACACCTGCCTGCTCACCAGTGCTACGCAAACGCTCACGCTCTCCCACGCCACAGACCCAGGAGGGTGAGAACATGGTGGAGAAGGGTTCGGACCACTCCTCTGACAAGTCCCCCTCCACGCCCGAGCAGGTCGTCCAGAGAACGTACTCGCTGCAGTCAGCACGAAGCGGGGGAAAAAACTCCAAGGTGAGTGACCAGGAGATGCTCCTTCGCACTTGATTGAGGACTTGTGAGAACGTGTAGAAATAGAGGTTAGCCTCACAGTTTAAAATATGATGTTGTTTTATTAGAGGGTAAAACTTATTTTGTGTCTTGCTCTCTGTATTGTTTAACTCCAAAGCTCAGCATACACATGCTGGTGTAAACAGGAAGCATTTTGTTGCTGGTTGCAGAGAGCTAGGCTACAAATGAGAAGCAGCAATTGTGAATGGTAAAATGTAAATGCACAACAGCTGTTAGCAAAAACAACAGGGTCAACATCACTTTTAATTGATTATCCATGTTGTGTTTTACACGGGTGGCCGAGGCTAATGCCTGGTCTCTCTCTCTTCTGGAAGGGGGTCATGTGATAGGAGCCTACGTCATGATTGAAAAGATCCAACGAGCAAGCGGTTGTTAGTTTCTGTGTCATCGTTTCCAAACTTCTCCGTTTTAGTGTTTTTAATTGAAAGCCTGATGTAGCTTAATATCACATTACATTCTCAGTTGGGTCAACAACATTCAATGGAATTTTCTTTTGGCTTTTATGAGGAGAGTTTTCTGGGACAGAAAAGCCATGAGGGACTCTGTGGTGCACAGAGGTGCTTCGACAATGAATGTTGTGAGAGGCCGTCTTTGAAACTATGAGTAATATCTCACCATAAACATAACAGCGGACCTGACATGTGATTAGACTTGTTTCATGCATTTAGATGCAAATACTGCAAGAGCACATGAAAATGAGGGTTGCACATTAACATAAATGGTGATTCTAAGTCAGAATATGTCATGTTTTCTTTTTAAAGTAGAAAACGAGTACATAAGACAATGGTAAAATAAGTTTAGCTGCTGCTTTCGTCATACTGTTGGCCTGGCGTACTACGCTAGATAACATATCTATTTGTCTCCTGCACGAGATGATGTGTAAGCTCCTGTGTGCAGCCATCCATTAACTGTGACTGCACAAGTACGTTAGAGTTGTGCAGTGACGTATGTGTTGTGATTGGTTATTGATTTGTACATACTGACATGTAGCTAGTGTAGCTATCACTCTCCCCCCTCAGGAGAGATTTCACCCTTCTCCTCCTTCATTCCAGCCTTTCATTTTTCACATCTCAAATTCTCCCCCCCCGTTCTCTGAACTCTTTATTCGTCCTGCTAAGAACAACAGGTGAATGATAAACAGGACGGTTGAGTATTGATGTGCTGTTGTGCGGTCCTGTCTCCAGAGCTGAGATGAAGTCGTAAAAGGCAGTTTCAGCCAATCACACAGCAGAGTTTGAGTTATCCCACACAATGAGTCCTGTTGACAAATCTTGGGTAATTATTCACTAGCTGGAATTAAAGGTCGGAACCAGTGATGTAGGATGAAGTTAACAGACAATGTAAGGTTACTGTTTGTTCCACACTTTAAATAAGGTGCAGCCACTGTCAGCAGCAGTAAACTCTCTCCAAAGTACTGTAACAATGAAGACAGGCTTATTGTCAAATAGTTAGATTCTACACTTAATTATAAATAACCCCACATCCCTTCTTCTCTAGTGATACTAGTTACCTCAGTGGATATAATGTTGTTTTAGACTCTTTTAGTTTGTTTCAAAATTAGTATGGTTCATTTGTTTAGATGGATTTTTTAACAACATGCATAGACAGGTCATGGATGAAAGT
Organism: Limanda limanda; assembly: GCF_963576545.1. Lineage (NCBI taxonomy): Eukaryota > Metazoa > Chordata > Actinopteri > Pleuronectiformes > Pleuronectidae > Limanda > Limanda limanda. The sequence continues at coordinate 7,742,187 of NC_083641.1, forward strand.
GTAACTGTTACTCCAGGAAGGATTTTGGACATTCAAGAAATTATTCCAGCCTAAAAAATGTATTGATAATGTTGTGGGAGTTTAGGTTTATGGGATAAATTCATGTATTTTAAGTCTGGCTTATAACAGTTGCTTAAATGCATAATGAAGAAGGTGCTTGTTGCTAAAATGTTTACCGTTATCCGGTTGTTTGTTTGTTTGTTTACTAGCAGGATTACAGAAAAACTACTGAACCTATTTGCCTGTCATTTTGTGGAGGATCATTAGATTTACCAGAAAACAGACGGCTGCAGGGTTTACCCCCCCTTTAGTCATTATTGCTTTTATGCAAATATATAATAACATAGCATCACAAAAAATCAAACAACTTGAGAGAGGGTTTGCATTTTACAGTTGATAGTTTAATTCATATTAATCCAGATTTTTATCCAATAATTTACTTGTCGGCAGCGTTATACATTTTCTTCACCTGCTTTAACAAGGTGGGATAAGGCCTTGGTGGAGTTATGTTCTCTCCAAGCACCCTTGTTGTTACTCTTGTTACAACTGGCTATCAATACATCCCTTCTTAACATGGTTCCAATTTAACTTCCCAACAAACATTATTTGTGTCACTCTGCGCTTTTCACAGCCTAGCAAGGAAAGAAATTCTAAAAAGATTTGGAAGATAATTTCTCACTCGCAATCCTAATATTAACATCAGTTAAATGACAGAATCAGAATGTAGATTTGGCCCCATATTACACATTGGCAGTGAAAAAAACTCTAAATCTGTACATAGTATATTCATGAGATTATTGTTTTAAGACTACTGTAGACCTTGAATTGGAGATCTTTTTGGAGAGGTTTACTGGCTGTTTTCTTGTGACTGAAGACAAATATCAGTGAGTGTTGCTTGTTGTTATACGCTGTGTCTACTATGAAAGTGTAAGGATGGCCCATAAAGCTCCTGGGTCTTAACTCTTCATAAATAAGTATAAAGGAAAACAACAGAAAGAGCAGCCAATTGCATCTGTGGTCATTCCAGAGGCGCATTGATTAAAAACTGATGTTTTTGGCTGAATTGATCTGCATCGTCTTCCTTCTCAGCTGAAGTTCAAGTTGAATCTCTCACACATTCCGGTTATTTCTTAGAAGGAGCATATGGCTCTTTGATATGCTCAGCATTCATTTAGTGTTAGAAATTATCCATGACTCTCCTTCCATCTTTGACCTCTGTCTTCATCTGTCTCTGCTGTTTTAAATCACTTGTTTGTTTGTTTTTGTTTGTTTTTTGGCTCTTTGATTTTTTTTGTGTCCACACCACAGTGTGCACGTCTTCTCTCTCTGCTGCTGATGCTACATGCCATGTGATAACGTGTGCCATCTGATAATGACTGTTCAGTTCCTCTGTTGGTTCTTTCAGCTGTTTCTTCTTGCAGTTTGTTTTTTCTTTTCAGTTTCATTTTTTTTCTATCTGATTTTTTCTTTGTTCTTCTCCTGACTGCATGCTAGTCTCACAAGCGACTTTCCAAAGTAAGCATTACTCTTTTTTCTGTTCTTTCGAATATTTCTGTGCCCAGCTTCTTCTACCCCACCCCAATGCCCCACTTCTTGTCTTGTGAGCTACTCTGTGGAAATGTCCAAACCTTGTTTGCAATGCTTCACCCCTCTGAACCCAGCTTGTTCCTTGGCACATTGCAACTGTTACGAGCCCCCCATCTGCACCCACAATCATAGCAGATGGACATTCCTTGAGACTGACACTGAACCTCATTCACTTCCCTTCCTTTTTCCTCTCCTGTCTTTTCCTTTCTGGTGATATGCAATGTAGCAACTCCTGATTACTTATGCAAATATCTCAATTAACATTAGCATAGACACAATTTTATGTCAGGATATACTGTTTTAAGTTTTTTCAAATGTAAAGAAATATAATAAGATGAATAAAAAGCAAACAAACACATATAATACAATTTTATTTAGCATAAACACGCTAAAAATACGTGATTTACCCTTTTCCCATTTGCCTCTCTGTTTTTATTTCCCGGTGTGTCACACTCGACGCGCTGAGGGGTTCTCTCACCTCTCTGTCTTGTCAAATTAGCACATTCACCCAGTTGTCATGTTTCCATCACAACTGATCAGAGCCGGAGCTGATAAAAACCTAAGTCTATTCCAGAGTCATTTGACCCGGGAGTGAATGCCAATTGTGTCCATTCCCATTGCAGACAAAAGCCAGGTGTTAGCAGGTATTAGTGGCTTTTTGACCAGCACTTCAAAATTGAAAGAGAAAAATGTAAACTAATAGCACAAATAATTGTCCCATTTCTTTTCTTTCTTCTGCTTCTTTCTGGCCCGAGTCCCATCCCTTTCTTTCCCAAACTTATCCTGGTGTTACATTTTGGCAGTGAGAGCTTTATGTCCTTCATGCTGTGTGACATGCCCAGCTGCAGAGAGATAAACCCTTAAAAATAATAGTTGCCAGGTTCCCATTCCGAAGCTGCAGGGCGACATCATTATTTGAGCTTTTTCTCTCTGTTGCCACATGAGAGAGTGCTGTCCCGCTTTTTACACCACCACCGGAGCTCCACAGGTCCAAAATCCCTCCCAAGCCCCTCCACCCTCCCGTCCCTGCGATTGGTGTCACGTTTTAGTTCATCGCCCTCACTGTTGCTTCATCCGTCTAATTTTCTACTCCTCAGACTTCATCTCACGTTCTTTTTACTATTTTGTCACACGGCAAATTTATTGCTGAGCATATATATATATAAGTCCACCTTATATAGAGACAAATAGACCTAGGACAGACAGTGAAACACATGGAGACAATAAATGTGAGTTTGGCGTGATTAGCAGACTCATGGTGCTCCCTTACAAAGTTCCAAAAGCAGTTTTCATGCACACAGGGACCAATATCCCAATGGATTACATCACTCCTTGTTTCTGTGCCACAGCCTGTGCCTCTGCACCCCCACCAAACTCTCCCTCCCTCCCCCCCCCCCCCGGTGAGCCTCTGTGGTCAGCAGCAGTCACGTGACCCCAGATGGCGTGAGGTCGTCAAAGCAACGTGAGCTTGATCACCCTAGCCCTAATGCAATCCAAATAATAGAGTGCATTCAGCGAAAAAACAGGGGTGCCGCTCCTCCTGTGCAGAAAGGGCCCATATGATGATAACACAATATCAAGTCAGGATTCATGTGTAGCACACACACAAGCTAGACTCGGCTTCAATAGAGCAGTTTACATTTTCTCTTTCTTCATGTCCATGTTGCTCACTGCTTTGGTTAACGTTTTGCTTTCTCTTTAATTTTCCTTTTCAGTATGACAGACTAAACCTGATTAAAGTAAGAATTTCTTCTTGTATTCCTTTGACCCATTCACAATCCCTCGCTGGCCCCCCCGAAACCACCACCTACCCACCCTGGCCCCGGCCCTCCACTTCCTCTGTAGTTATGGGACAGTAGGATCTCTCTCTGATAGTTCCAGTCCATCGTGTCCTTTCCAGTGCCTCCCATCCCCCGAGCCAATCTGATCAAACGGTGATTTGTGACCAGTGTAAAACTGTTTATTTTGAAATGTCTTGTAATCTGACATTCACACATGACAGCTTGACATGAAAACAGACCTCACCCTAGTATGTGTCTGCAACGACAGGACAGGATTTAAAACCATCACTTGCATTTTGATTTCCTGTATGAGGCTTTATCTTCTGCTAGTACATTTGTCAACTAGAAGGGCACTTGGAAAGCATATACCTCCACCAATGCTGGTTGCCCACTTTATCTGCATATTGTATATACTTGTATTGCATCATCACATAGTGTGTACCATGTACACAAGCACTCTACTAGAAATTTAAAAAAATGTGAACGACGCTATCTCACAGTGTTGAAGAAAATAGTCAAAATCTGAAACAATTCCCCCGTATGATTCAGTTCCGCACCAAAATGTACTGGATTGTAACCTGACCATAACCACGTCCCTCCACTAGATTTCGTTGGATCAGTCCAGTAGTTTTTGCATAATGTTTCACACAAATATTTGACAGTCTCTTTATGCCATTATTAAATCATTGCAATTCACACATATGTGGCGACCGCAATTATTCAGTTTAGAGTCGCACAATCACTCAAGCAAAACTCTGCTCAGCTTTTGAGTGAAGATCTCTCTATCTCCCTCTATATATATATCTCCATCTCTTTGATCTCTAATCACAATGAAAAATCTCTCTCTCTCTCTCTCTCTCTCTCTCTCTCTCTCTCTCTCTCTCTGTCCCTCTCTCCCTTCATGTAAACAATGCGGTTATAAAGCTCACAAACTTGCATGCAGTCAAACGCAGTGACACACGTACACCTTATCCAGACACTGGCCTCAAAGTAATTCCTCTCTCGTGTCTCTGTCACCTTCAAATCAGATTAGCCCACATTAGCTAGGCTATCGTCACAACCAGGCCTCGGGTCCTGCCACTGCAGCTGGCTGCTCGCTAACATGGCACACTCTGCGTAACCAAACCCCGTCAGAGGAACAGGAAACCAACACCACCCCAGGGCACAGGCATAGATAAATGATATCAGGGTTTTAAAAGAAGACATTCACCCAAATGAAAACTAGGATGACAATTTGAGGCTGACTTTCCAACAGGTCAAAACAAGACAAGTTATTCAAACCTGTTTAAGTCTAGCTCAGAGAAGTCCAAATATTACACATCATAAAATTTTCAAACGAAAGTTTAAACAGTTTTATTATTTTTTACTTTACGTTTAAATGTTGTGCTTTAATTTAATGTAGTGCTTTAATCAGACACTGGATATCACTTTTTATCCCCCTCTTCTCCCTCTGATCACCTTTCTCCCTCTGTCACCCTCTGAATGATCACCTGCATGTTTCCCCTCTGGAACTTTTGCTCTCAGACTGCTGGAGCGGAGAGTTTGTTCATGTGGCTGGAAAATGTTGTAATGTCATAGTCATGACTAAGATACATCTCTGCTGCCCCCTGCTGTTATAGAAGTGCAACAGAAATGATTGTAAGTGCAACAGAAATGAGTAATGACGGAAATCTCCTTGGAAATATTTCATGAATACCAACACCCATTATCATTAATTTAATTTATTGTACTGCATTGAATATTATCTTCTCTCACACAACTGCTAAGAAATTGAAATCCTTTTACTTGTTATTAATTTGAATTGTTTCATTATTGAAAACACATTTTACAAAATGCTTAGAATAATTTCACAGCACATGTTGGATGGACCAACTTTCATGTAAAATGGTGGACATATTATAGCAAATGTATGTTTAATAATAGCCTTCATATGACTTTACCGTTTATCTAATACGCTTATGCAGGGTACGGTACATTTAGAGTGAAATTGCTTTCAGTTTTTTCCACGACAGGAGACAGATTTTCCTCTGAAATCCTTTTTATTTTGAAAGTTTCGTATATTTGAATAATTAATATGTAAAAGTGGGTGAACTGAAAGATAATTTCACCCTGCGTCGACCTCAGACACGCGTCTCTGCTATTTAAACAGTGTGGATAACTTGCTGTGATTTCTGGCAGGAAGGAATGTGAGGTCCAGCAGCGACCTTCACTCCTGCTGGTACTTGTTATAATCGAGTGTTTCACACCCTCAGTGTATCTGTCTGAGCCCACAAGCCTTCCAGTGTATTTACTGTGCTCACATCCTCTCTGTCTCTGTCTCTCTCTCCACAGAAGAGCCAAAGCTGGTACAATGTAAGTCCCACTTTGTATTTATTTCTATGTGATTTGGTACGTAGAGTTTAAATGTGTGTATGTTCACGTTGTGTGGGTGACTCCTGCGAGTGTTCTGGAGTTGTTTAAGTGACGAGTGCTACTCTTGGGATGAAAGGTCATTGTCCTTGACCCTGTTTACTGGAGCACCAGATCGCTAATGTGGGTTAGTAGTCCTACAGGAGTGGATTAGCACGGATTTAAAAGAGCGACAGGTGGAGTTTCTCATGCAGAATGGAAATACAAAGAAATGAAGATTAGAGCATGAACCAAAGTTAATTCATTATAAACGTAAACAAAATACAGAGATGCAGACCCAGAACCCCAGGGTCTTGCAGTTCTTTATTTCCCCACAAGATAGAGTGCTAACCCTCTTTCTTACCACACAATGATTTACAGTGGTGGTCACTGATTAAAATGTATATTCAAATAGGATTTACACTGAATTGATAGACATTGGGGTAACTAAACCCAGAGTTGACAGGATTGAGTTTAACACCAACCCCAGTTTTTCTTTTAAATGAAGTGTCTTTATCAGACTTTTTTCCCTATTTTTTGTTGTTTTATTTCTTTTTTTTTTTTATTCCCTGTGTGTACACTCTTCCCTTTTCTCCCCAGCATGAAAGACAACACATCCTGAGAGTAAGCATGACTTGTATTCTTGTGCAACCTAGAGTATCTCTCTGTGTCTTGGTTCTCATGGTGGGATGATGATATCCCTCCTGCCTGCCTGTTACTCATTCCATTGACTTCACTCAGCGCTGTTACCACCAGATAGCGAAGCCACAATTATGTTTATTATTAGGTGACATATGTTAGATATTTGTCTCCATAAAGCCCTATACTTCCAATCCAGGAATGGTCATCAGATAATTCCTGATGCTAATGCTCTCATTTGCTGCATCAGAACTTTTTTTAAAGGAGAGACTGTATTTTCATGAGTCCCTCAGATGTTTTCAATGCTCGACGCTGCAACCAAACATCTAAATCTGGTTCGCGACAGGTGGTAACAAGCGCGCTGAGTTTCTTACTTGTACTAAACAAATCAACAAACCATCACAGGGGCCTCTGGAATAGCCTTGAATGGCTTTTGAGCAGCAGGGGAATGGAGCATGGTGCTTTAAGTCCCAGCATGCCTCCCTCCTGTCCAGCTCTGCTTCACATGTCCCAACAAACATGGACACTGGGACACTTCAGTGTTTTTAGGGTTGGGGTTTGAGATTTAAAAAAGAAAATACAGGGACATCTGTGCAGAAAATAAAAATGAAGAAAAGCTGTTGAGCTGAAAAAAAGTGTCTTAATGTCTCTAACTCATAAACTCACATTTTCTCCTGTTTAAAAATAAGCATCATGCGTAACACACTGACTCTGTTTATGTCTAACAGATGTAATTGTCATGTTTACTGATAACAAACATAAGTGTACAAGATATCAGCATCATCCAGCTCGTTGCAGACGTTGAGAGACAGGTTGTTATCTTGGCACAATCTTACCAAGCCCCTTCCATCATCAGGATGGTAGTGTCGTCCGCAAATTTAAGGATGATGTTGGAACTGTTGCCACACAGTCCTGCGTGTACAGGGAGTACAGGAGGGGACTGAGTACGCAGCCCTGAGGGGCCCCGGTACTCAGGGTCAGTGAAGAGGGTCTGATATCTTGTACAGTCATCCTTACTCATACAATTAATTAGTGCAATAGTTGCGGCTGATTCCTTGACTTAAGTTGGCTCTGAATTCACATATAGTTCACACCTATAAAGCACTTGAGATTAAATGTGTGGTTCGTCTGTAAGTGCAACTCTATGATGACCTCCCATGGAGCTGAGACCACACTGATTAAAACTCTATCTGTTCTAATGTGAGTTCTGAGCCTGTTCGATATTTGCATCCTGCCCTGTTTGCTCACTCTGCATCTAGAAAAGTTTGTTGCATTGTTTCCAATGGCGACTGACCCGCAGGCTCTGTGATGTGAACACTGGAGGAAAACCCTAACAAATGCTTGGATAAGTGAGGTCGGGACTTAAAGCAGCACTATGTGACTTTTACTGAGCAGTGATGATTGATTCTGTTGGGCACTGTTTCTGAACGATTACGTGGTCTAACACGTGCTGACTGGAGCTCTGACTGCGTAGTACTTGAGCTGTCTTCAGACATGAACTCTGGAAAATGTCCACACACTGGGGTCTGTATTTTTTCAATAGTTTTACCTTTCACACATGAAGAATCCAGCAGGAGATTCTCCAGTCAGATGTCTTCACATCAACACAGAAACCTCCGGAGCGTTCAGGCGAAGGGTGGCACAGCATGCAGGAGGCAGGACATCATTGATCAATTCTGCTGCGGAGATCATGTGTTTTTGATTATTGCACATCGATGAGAAATCTATGTGCTCAACCATTTACATTCCCACACACAGCCCCTCAGCCTCACTGAACTGAAACAACAATGGATAGTCCTCATGATCCCCGGTTTTCTGAACCAACAGAGCTACTGCCGTAACAAATACACCAAGCTCTGTTTAGAATTATTCCTATATTAAAAGTTTCCTCACTAAATATTCAATATGAACCCTGTTTTTTAAGACTTTAAGTCTTCTTAACTGATCTACAGTTCAGCATTACCCTTGAATTTGCTAAAGCCTGATTCTGGCAATTTAACCTGCACACTTCTCACAGGGGATGTATCCGCTCACCAAAGTTAGACAGAGCAAGAACAGACAATCTTGGTGAAGAGTGTGGGAATGAAAGAGGCTCCGTCCTCCTTATTTCATGTCAGAGAACCATCAAACACATCTTGAAGCTCTTATTAAGTAAGACAAATTGCGTAGTGTTGCTTTAACACAGCAAATGAATTGCATTTGTTTTGATGTACATGCAGCAGTGAGTGTACGGGGCGCCATTCACATTTATTCACTCAGATCGATGTTTTTAATGAGACTTTTCATCAGATTAAGACTGAGATTGCAGTTAACTGGATGTAAACATCTCCAGTCCTCACCTCCTTTAACACACTAAAATACCGTCCTGGTTTACAGTACCAGTCTCTTCCATCCCCTGATGTTTGTTTAGCAAGTTAATAGTTAACCAGATCCATAAAGTCTGTGTATCCACCTCATCACAAGTGTCCTACTGTCACCTGAACACCGGGCATCCCCTTCCGTCCCAATAGCCTCCTTCTTTGCTTCATTCATAACCGCAAATTGAAAGAAATCGGCAGGGATTAAACAATTACTGTTGAACATAAGATGCCACATGTAATTTTGAGGAACATTCTGCTGGAATTTCATCCACATGATGCAAAGGAGTACCCAGTGTGTGTGAGAGCCTTGTCAGAGCAGTATGTGAATGATCACAACTGTTTTCAAAGAGGATAGAAGACGAAGAGTATTTCCAAGACTCATCGATATTTTTTTTCAGCTTTCAGTGTCTGGTTTACAGTGAGGGTTGGGAGACAGTCCAGAGGAGAGATGGATTTGGAGTGAGTGTGCATATGTGGGCTGCACATTTGTTTCATCCAGCAGGAGTCAATGAAACACGAGCTGTACTAACCCTGGTGTTTTTGTTTTTTTATCGCAGCTGGCTCCTCCATCACTATGCCCACCTTCTTGACTCTTCAAATACTACAGTTAAGAATAAATAGAAGCTAAAATAGAAGCTGCAATCTCTGCATCTCTCTGCTTGCATTCATACCTTTAAACTATTCAGGGGTCAGCACTTTTGGAACCTTAGTTTGAGCCAGGAATCTTTTTACACATAAATAAAAGTCAAATAGATAAATAATTACAGTGGGCCGCCACTTCAACCCGAGCAGTGACAGGCAAAAACAGCAAAGATACTGTAAAGATTGATGGTGTTGTTTTGCAGGCGAAGGTAACTGGAGGTTATGCTCACATCTGTTCTCTGTAACTCGATCACTAAGGCAGAGGAGAGCAAGACGGACTTGACGCATACTTCAACTCAAAACACTCACTCCTTCCTTCTAGCCCACCCTGTTTATTTCCTTTTTGTATTAGTCCTTTTTTCTCTGCAGAGTCAACTCGCCTCATTCTTTTCTGGTCATAAACAGGGTAATTACAAGGCATTCAGACCTGGACAGGACACACACACACACACACACAGAGCTCACACACTTACTAGGAGGAGTATGCCTGTGAAAAAAGGAAAGAGCTACTGGCATGATAATAAAGGACTTGTTGGCCGGGGTTACTAGAGGGCAACGGCCGTAACTCCTCTCCCTGTGTGTGTGAAAGGAAGCGAGAGAGAGCCAGAGTACGACAGAGCGAGACAAGGATCATGTGGCTAGAGTATGCCGAGTCCACGGCTCTGATACTGGTGGGGAGCAGCACCCAGAACAGGGGGGTGGATTCTGCAGCGTCCAAACCAAACCGCTGAACTTCAACAGCTCTTATTTTCCAAATCTGCTGTAACTGACAAGTCCACCAACCTCGAGAGGGAATCCACTGGGGCCCCAGTTTGGAATACTTGCTTTCAGGATCTGGCTCAATGAATGTGGAGCTGGATTAGGACAGCACAATGTCGGACTGGGAGGCTGTGTTGGAGCTGGATGAGGCGTTGGCAGGATGGCTTCTGCAGGGTCCGGCTAGACAGGAGTGGGGTTGTGAGTTGGGCTGGGCAGCCTCAGACCTTCAGGATCCGGAGTGGGACACTGAGGACGTCCCTGCTGTAAGTTGTGAGGAGGGGAACGGACCAAACAATGTTGGGAAGTTAGGAAATGTTGTGGTTAGGGACAGCGAACAGGCTTTGTCTTTACTGTACGCTGTTGTAAGTATACTTCTGTGGAAATTCTCCACCACTAAAAAAAGCGAGTGGTTTGGTTGTGAGTCATAGGTATTTGAAAGCTCCCAGAGCTCTGTGCAGATGGCTGTTGTTTGGAGTGATAATCAGGGTACTGTGTGTGAGTGACTAGGTGTGTAAACAGCATTAAGTGTGTTTTGGTTGTTTCTGGATTTTGGCAGGAAAATCAATTTTCCTGGAAAATAGTAAAAGCTCTCAGAATTGTTATTCATGTGAGTCTTTAGCTCCGCACTTTCCTCAAGGACAAATATAAGCAGCAGCACATTCTACTCAACATTATTTCCCTCTTTCAACTCCTTATTTTACAGAGGAAAGTCTTATTTTTTAAAGTTACTTTCTTCAACCAGCCCCGATCCAAAGAAATGTTTCTCTCATTGTCTCAGTTATACATCGTGCTACTCTATTGGCAGTTATTGTTTCCTGTGGCTTTCCTGTGGAAGGAAAGCATCTGGCACAGTCAGTGAGAGCTCTCACCTGGCCGCACATTAAAAGATTTTACACATTGCTCTGCCGATAATCAAGCCTGCAGAAAGAGCCAAGCTAAAGAGAAAATGTGATCATATAGAATTCCCCGGTGCTGGAAAGACAATGTTATTCAAACCACTGTGTAGGGTCTTGTTTACTCTTGAGATTTCATCAGTTGTTCTTCCCCTGGTCACTGAACAGAAGCCTCATTGTCCGAAACACGCTGGTGTGTGATGCAAATCAGAGAATGTGACTCATTCCACTGTAAATGCTCCACAGCATGCGTTTTGAATGATCTGGAGCGGGCTGACGTTTGGAATTGCGCTTCAAATCATCAATGACTTCATATTAGTCGGTCCACATGCCTCTGCTTGACATCAATCACCATACGTCCATTGCCAGCGCTTGTCAAAACTTCTCACACATTGAAATGCATCAAACCTGTGGTTGGTTTTTACAAAATGATCTCACGAAAACAAATAACCTTGTTAGCCAGCGAGAGAGAGCATGAAGCGTGTGTTGGTCTGTGTGTGTGTGTGTGTGTGTGGGGATGTTTCTGACTCTGCCTCTCCCTGCAGGTGCTGAGCCCGACATACAAGCAGCGCAATGAGGACTTTAGGAAACTCTTCAAGCAGCTCCCCGACACAGAGAGGCTCATTGTGGGTGAGTGGACACACTCGTTAATCATTGGAAAATTATTCACCCTTCCTCAACAGAGAGGTGACACACACAGATACTTGACATTCCTGGAGTAGTGTCTAGATTTGTTCATTTACAGTGTAAAACAACTAGAACCACACCTCGGCTAAGGCCCAACATTCCCCTAATGAAACCATTTTTAAATTCACTACATTCGGAAAACTTATTTAAATTATTTTGATCTGCACCACATTGCACACACTCATACATATCAGTCCCCTGCTGTCATGCCGGATTTTCACCATTTATCTTTTCACTCATAACTTAGATAAACAGACATTGACTGAAGTTTCTAAAACCCTGTTCAGACCGGTTATTAACATCCATCCATCCTGAGAGATATGATCATAAGTAGTCAGCTAGTGCACGTCTAGCTGACAAACCAAGATGCGTCCCCAATGCATCTCCAGATCTGATCACAATCAGTGGTTGTCGGGACACATGTGGTCACATTCTCTCGTAAATGTATCCTGCGTCGCATGTGAGGAGCAACTACTCAGCTGACATTCTCTGACCCGCTAAACTTTCACACTGAGTCAAATGTATTTTTACTCTTCTCAGTATCCATACGTTGATTTGTCTGCGGCAACAATATCCACACTGACGACCACATAATGATTTCTATTCAAGTCTTTAGCTCCGCACTTTCCTCAAGGAAAAATATAAGCAGCAACACATTCTACTAAACATTATTTCCCTCTTTCAACTCCTTGTTTTACAGAGGAAACTCTTATTTTAAGGTGTTATTTTCTTCTACCAGCCCTGATCCAAAGAAATGTTTCTCTCATTTGTCTAGATCCGCAATTCATTCATTCACCCTTATTTACTCCGCTCGTTCTCTCTTACTTGCACGACACACAGACATAAACGCGCAAACATTGTCATCAAACACATCTGTTGACTCTAAATTGTAATGGAAATCGGTTGAGTAGTTTTGCATTATCCTGTTAACAAGCTCTCAGCGTCCCAAGTTTAGTTAATTAGTTGTTGCATGATTTTTCCAAAACCTCAGATGAATGCTGTCTTTGTCTGAAAAAAAGAACTCTGGTAAATCTGTGTCTAACCTTAGTATGACTTGGTAATGGAGAACTCACAGCCTGTCAACAGCCTATACACACAAGAGTGGGAATGCACCGCGGTGAGGTTTGTGTGCAACAGTGAGGCGAGCGCCACCAGCTGAATTGTTTATGTACATGTTAGAGAGAACGTTTGATTGAATATTAGCAGTCTGTTATGTCTGGTGTATTGATGAATATGCCACTGATGAATATCTTGCATGTGTTAATGATGTTTTTTCTCACTGATGTAATTTGAACGTTTGCATATTCTTCGTGTCCCAGACTATTCCTGTGCTCTTCAACGGGACATCCTCCTGCAGGGACGACTCTACCTCTCTGAGAACTGGATCTGTTTCTATAGCAACATCTTCCGCTGGGAAACTCTGGTACGTTCACAAACGCTCTGCATTCCTTTGTTTTCATTTTGGCAGCACTGGTTCGCGTTCTGAACTATTATTTGTGTGTGATTATACAATCATATGCATGTGCTTTGTGTTTGCATGTAGCTGACAGTGCGGTTAAAGGACATCTGCTCAATGACTAAAGAGAAGACTGCCCGCCTAATTCCCAACGCCATCCAGGTCTGCACAGACACTGAGAAGGTAAAAGACTCCAAATCTTGTTTTCAGTCATAAACTCTGGAAAATGTCCCGGAAATTGGGTCCTGGAATTTTCCAGAGTTAACCTTTCACATATGAAGAACGTAGCAGGAGATTCGGTCAGGTCCGACGCTTTCTCAACAGGCACATTTCTAGAACATGCAGGTGAGGGCTGGGGCCTGACAAGTGCGTGTAGGAGGCAGAACATGACTTATAAATTCCACGGAAATCACATATTTTTCTACAGATATTTGGATTGTTTCTCGCCTGTTAAAAGCGTCATCAACACAACTACTCGCGCGCCAATTTTTTTCTGCTATGTTTTTACATGGGCTCACTCAGATATTTTCCGGACATTTTACAAGGGGACTGGCAGGAAAAGTTGCGCTGCAGTTTTCCTCGCCCAAGAAAGCAAATGTCTTATTTGCCTCCTCGCTCTCTCAGATTGGAAGTGAATAAGAGTTAAAGGTTCTCCTCTGAAACATATGCGCAAAAGTGACTGTGACTCAGATTAATGACACTTGAGGTACCAAGGTACAAAGGTACAAAGGCTAGTTGCTAACAGGAATAATTTATTTAATTGTTTTTTTTTCTTCTATGGTGAAGTTAATTGAGACATGACCTGTCGTTCTTCACAGCACTTTTTCACCTCGTTTGGAGCCAGGGACAGGACGTACATGATGATGTTCAGACTGTGGCAGAACGCACTGCTCGACAAGGTAAGCAAGTCTGATCTTCATCTTATACAGTAGGTTGATGGGACCTACGTTACTGCAGTGTTTTCCCGTCCCCTCAGTCTGATTGTCTGATTGGCGTCTCTTGCAGCCCCTGTGTCCCAAAGAACTTTGGCACTTTGTACATCAGTGCTATGGCAACGAGCTCGGCCTCACCAGTGATGATGAGGACTACGTTCCCCCTGATGACGACTTCAACACCATGGGGTGGGTCTGGTTATGCTGCAGCATTAGTTACCATGGCTACCGCATTAAACAATTTTCCAATTACCCAATTAGCCATTTACAAAATAATAAGAGAGCCTGGAATGACCTGTAACAAATATACTCACATGCTTGGTTCATACAAGCATACACATAATCTATTGTTGTGCAATTGATACATTAAACGTGATACCATTAACTGGTGTGCCTTTCTGCATTCAATAAATTTGGTTCTCAGAAAAGATATTGAATATTAATATTCAATATATTAATCTTAAATAATAACTTTAATTGAATAAATTTACCTCGGGGCACCGCCCTTCAAAGGAAGGGAAAAGATAACCAATATATTGATTAACTCTCATAAGAGTACTAACTACAAATTGAAACTCTGATTAACAATTAAATTAATAACTATAACCTAAATTACTAAAGATAGATAGATAGTTAGCTAAGTTGAAGGATATAGAGTTCTTGACCGTGTAGAGGTTGGCAAAATTCACAATTATGCAACATTAATGAAAACAACATTTGTGAAAGAAAAACATTTATTGTGAAGATAATAAAGTATAAAAACACAAATTGCTAAAGATGTACTTACTAGATAAAGATGTATGTGAGTATGTTTGTGTGTGTCTGTGAGTGAGCGTGCTTTGAAAAAGGCGGCAGGTCACTATTTAGATAACGGGACCCCCCTCCCTCCCTTTGGAATGTTTGCGACATGTGGCGGGGGTCAGAGAGATGTGTGGGGAGATATGCGTGTGTGTGTGTGTTGGTGCCAAATTAGAGAAAGTAGTTTGTTGCATGCAAAGAAAGACTGTGAAGATCATAACATTATTAACATTAACTTTCAAATAACTTATTACCAAAATATCACAGCAACACAAATCAAACTTACAAACGTCACACGGAATCGAATAAACACTCTTTGCTTAGCCTAGTATAATTTGATTTTAAAGTTTGATGTGCATTTTGAAGTCCAGTGAAGTCATCTTGCTGGTTTGTGGCTCCTGTTTTGTGTCATCCAAGTTGAGCGATAAGTACACAAGTAAAGTTCTTGCCTCTTGCTGTTTTCTGATGCCTTCAGGTTCAGTGAAGAGATTCCCATTGAAGAGAATGAGATCAACAATGATAGCTTGTCTAAGAGCAGCATTGAGGCCAAGCCTGACGGAAGCCCGTTCCCCATTCATAAGAGCGTAGTCCCGAACAGCACCATCCCCAGCCCAGGCAACCATGACACGCCCATCACAGTAAGTTACACACACACACAGTTACACTGCAGAGGTCAGGTGCACTTTGCTTGACAGGCTTTATAATGGAAACATTTTTTAGTGTCATCAGTGTCCCTTTCCCTCTTTCACCCAGTTCGACCTCCCAGCAGAGGAATATGCAGACTGCTTACCAGATGGTGAACTGCTGGCTTTGCCCCTAATGGTGGAAGAGAGGAACTACGATACCAGCAGGCCTGGTGGTCTTGTACCCTCACCCTCACTCGACTTCAACGACAACGAAGACATCCCCACCGAGCTCAGCGACTCCTCGGAAACACACGATGAGGGTAAACTGCTCAAAATGCTTGTAAACATGTATCAGTGTAATCCAGCAGGCGGTCAGATTTTTTTTATTGACCTCACCGGCATCTCTCACTCTGACGTGTAGGTGAGGTCCAGGCGTTCCATGAGGATCTGCATGGCAGGCAGCACATCAACGAGATCTACAAGTTCAGCGTGGACAAGCTGTATGACATCCTCTTCACTGAGTCACAGTTCATGAGTGACTTCATGGACCAGCGGCGGTTTTCAGGTTTGTGTTTGCAATGCTTCAGCAGGTGACCTCTGATATCTGTCCACTCTGGAGATGGCACAAGCATAAATATGGGCTCTACTGCAGTGGTTATTAAATCATTCATGTTCCTGTCTCGCCATCTCCTCGTTTAGATGTGGTCTACCACCCATGGAAGAAGGGGGATGCTGGAAACCAGACCAGAGAGATCATGTACACCATCTCTCTGTCTAACCCCCTAGCCCCCAAAACAGCCACAGTCACTGAGACTCAGGTACAGTCAGCTTTACTGTTCAGTCATTTTCAGACAGGGACTCATGAAATGAAGACGTGAAGTTTGCCCGAACGCAGCAGGAGATTATGTGGGTCAGACACGTTCACACCAGGAAAATTTCATTTCAATTGCATTCAACCATGAGGGTACAAACCAAGAACAGCAAGAATCATGTTAATACAATAGCTTAAAAAAAAGCCAAACTACAAAATGCAAATTTTGTAAATTTTCCTGTTAGAAATTGACTCACTGTGATATTTTACCCGGATCATTTACTAGAGGGGGGGCAGGAAAAGTTATAAAAAATATCTGTAGCAGCTGACATTTGCATTCCCAGATACAGTAAATTATCCAGACTTCTGTGCATGTCTGAAAGCAGTTTTAAGAAACTATTATTATTAGAAATTATTAGAACTATTATTATTATTGTTTATGTATTTCAAAATGTGATGTGATTTAAAGACTCAACATAATCTCTGTCATCTGTCAGACTCTGTACAAAGCCAGTCATGAGAGCGAGTGTTACATCATCGATGCTGAGGTCATCACGCATGACGTGCCCTACCACGATTACTTCTACACTCTGAACCGCTACATGCTCACCAGGGTGGCCAAGAACAAGTGTCGGTTACGGTGAGTGAGACGTGGTCAGATATGTACAGCACATGCATACTCATAATTGAATCCTGTTTTTACATCTTATTCCGAAAGACTGTATCAATATCCAGTATAGCAATGTTGTCTCTCTCTCAGGATATCAACGGAGCTGCGCTACAGAAAACAGCCGTGGGGGTTGGTCAAAGGCTTCATAGAGAAAAACTTCTGGAGTGGGCTGGAAGAAAACTTCCGCCGTCTTGGTAAATTGTTGTTAGTTTTTCTGTTCTGACAGTTTTTCTCATTTTCTGATTCCTAAATTAAATTTAGTAAAAGGGAGGGTTGGCAAATGGTTTCTGAAACCCTTTTCCTTTCATTTGTTGAAACCCTCTTCTCGCCCGATAGTCATCAATACATGAAGTTGTCTGAAAGTTTGATTCAGACTGGATGTAAAGATTAGTCTGTTAACAGACCAGCACCCTCCCAGTGCTCACACTTCCCATGACCGCAGAGAAGATACCGAGAAGTTAGTGAGCAGGTCAAGTCTTCTAGCTGTTGTCAGGTTGTCATTTGGCCGTAGCTTTGATGAGAGGGGCCAATGAGAAGGGTTGGGATGTATTCGTCAGAAGCCTGCTTAATAGATAATAGAGACACAATTAGTGAGTTCTTTTTGAGATAACAGTATCGCTGAACTGTAGAAATCCAACACTTGGATCAGAGAAGAAGAGTATTTATAGCTGCTATTAAAGGGAGCTGAGGGGGAATGAAGATCATTTTAAATGACAACTGTGTTCTTCCCCTTTCAGAGTTGGAACTGTCCAAGCTTGAGGAGTTCCTCACCGAGACCCACCAGCTCTCTCCGGCTAAGGTGGTGAAGAACTCCACCGTGAGGCGGAAGAAGAGGCCGCTACCACACCTGCGAAGCCAGCACCTGGACGAGGCGCTCAGCCCAGTTACCACGCCGACGGACGACGAAGTGATCCAGAGGATCAAACAAGTGGCAGGATCCACACAGACCAGACACCAGAGTCCAGAGCACCATCACCTGTCCAGCGGCCTCGCGCTGTACAGTGTCTCCAAACTGCTGCTCATCATCAGCTTTGTGTACGTCCCAGAAACACACACACACACACACACACACACACACAGAGAAGCCTGCATACACATGCTGACATGACACACGAGAATACACACATACTCGTGTCACGTTGACATTTCTCGAAGTCCCTTGTTGCATGATTTCATCCATTGCTCCAGTCTACTCTGTGGTGTCTGTGTAGACTGAACATTAAAGTCTTCATGTTGTTCTATTTCCTCTCCTTTCATCGCCATCCATAGGATCTGTTTAAGGTACATTTAATATCAGATTAGCCAGCATAGCGATATGCATATATTGACAATGTGTTCCCATTACAATTTAAATGTTCTTTTCATTTACATACCAGCTAATTGAGGACAGTAGAATTTAACGCAGTGCAAAGAGATTGACTCGTTTGCTGTGTTTCTTTAGCTTGGTGCTGCTGGTGTTCCTCAACATGATGCTCTTCTACAAGCTGTGGATGCTGGAGTACTCAGCACAGTCCTTAACAACATGGCAGGGTCTACGGCTACACGAAAGGTACACACACAGGCACCGATACACCTTCAACCCTGGTTACAGACATACACACACACACATGCACCCTGCCGCTGTTGAATACACATTAAACTGTATCCATATGGCAGTTGACATGTTGGACAGGAACACAGACCTTCTAAAATTACCCTGATAGCTCTGGTCTCACTAAAACAACTGACCAAACTGCCTGTTGCCATGCTTCATGGGCTGCACCCCAATGTTGCTAAGTGTGTGTGTGTGTGTGTGTGTTTTTGTGCGTGTGTTCCTCAGTAAACTGCCTCAGACGCAGATGGAGTGGGCCCAGCTCCTGGAGTCGCAGCAGCGTTTCCATGACACGGAGCTGCAGAAGTGGAGAGAGATTATAAAGTCGTCAGTGGTGCTACTAGACCAGGTACTTAGACACAAGACCATGACCAGACCTGGTTACAAGTGGGCAGCTCTAATTACACGTGTCAACGCACGCAGGTCACATTGAGGAGTCATGTGAGATCAGATCATTCAGACCAAATTCAGAGTTGCTCTGTGCTACATTTGGCCAAATTCTTGCGGGAATAATTATGACCTGGGCTACTATGGTGTGTTCACAACAAATGTTTGCATCTCTCGCCCTGGGGGTCACAATAGATGCAAATTTCGATTCTCCAACTGCATGAATTGCGTATGATGCTCGAGTTGAAATATTTTAACTCAGGTGTCAGATTCGCTTGACTCAATATCGCATTAGCCAATGAGCCCTGAGAATGGGAGATCGAACAAGTCACTGGTTGGCCTCAGGTAGTGTTGGAAGCGACAGTTTTCCAGACACAGCTCCTGAAGCAGCCGGTTAAAGTCCCTGAGCTGTGTGCTCTTCCTGGTGGGCTCCTCGACCCACACACAACGGCGCTGGCTTTTCTGGTGTTTCTACCACACTTACACCGCAGTAGTTGTGGTTACTTCAGCAAGTACTTCTCCTCTTCCGCTAGCTTCTCTCATTGTTTCTACTTCATGTACAATGCAACTACTTCAGCCAGAAGTCCTGTGTTCCAGAGAATAGGGGAATACTTCCCGGTTATGTTTATTCGTGTATAACAAGCTTTACAAACGATTAACATGAATAACCCCGCTGCACAAATAGTGCATTTAGGTGTGAACACACCATAAGAATACTTTGTAGCAGAGGAGATCTACTGATCTCATTCCAAAAGTATGATTCATTTACACAATGACATTTATAAATTTAGGGCCCAGGTTGTAAAATACTAGAATGCCCCTTTCAGGAGAGCTGTTAAAAAACTGTCAGACATGTCATGTAAGAAACAATGACCGCCACTTGCAGATCTGCATCACCTGGCAGAAATGATGTATTTCATTATCTTAAAGGAAGTGGGAGAATAGTTTTGCATAATTGTTGGCCAGTTTAAATTCAATAAACAAGTTGTTGTTTCTTCTTGTTTCTCCTCTTTAGATGAAAGACTCTTTATTGAACCTCCAGAGAGGCATCGGTTTAAATGACTTGAGCTCGGATGCTGAAGAGGAGAGAAGTCGTTACCACTAACACACCACCACGAGGCCATGAGGGCGTGCTGTGCAATATAGGACCTGTTTTGTTTGTGAACCAGAATGCAGGCAGCAGCGAGTCAGAGCGAGGAGCAGGACCAACGGTGAGCTGGTCCAACAGAGACAAAGAGAGGACCGAGGGGAACCAGCGCACAGATGGTGAAAACCCCCTGAGGAGGAAGTCATTGACAGAAAGTGCCCCTATCACACACAGGAACTGAGGTGTCCCCAACATCACTGAGGCATTGGAGGAAGGTGCAAGTCTCTTCTCTAAACTTGTGGGATAACCGTTTTCTTTTACTCTCTGTATGTCCAAGTGCACCCTACTGTAAGCCATGTCGACCAGGAGAGTAGCAGAGAGGACGAAGGGAATCTACTGCATGCATTTAGACAACCTAGCTCTCCTCAGTCAGTGTAAATGTGGTCCAGTTCCAGTCTATGTGTGTCAAAAAAGAAGAACAGAAGAAGATGAGAGACCAAGTCTAAGAAGAGGGGGGGTCCTTTCGAGTCTTAATGGCTTTCTACACTCTCTCGACTGTTCCAAACCAATCGTCCCCAAGAGGGCCTCGCTGCAGCGTCCCTTTAATAAACCTCCAGCCAATCAGAGTGCAGTATCGCGCCACAACTGAAAAGCAAAGGAAGTATTGTAGCTGGAGGCTTGCTGCCTGGTCAGGGCTGGTTCCCTGTCAGAGCGCAATGGTGAAATATTTAGAAGTAGAATCTATAGCTTGAGACCTAAACCAGTATTTTTACCTTCATACACAGTTCACATGATCAGTTGCCCCTGCCTCAGTGTTCGATTCCATACAGTACGTTATTCCTCATCTTTCTAATCAAGTCGAATGTATTATGTAGCCTGAACAAAAGGCCAGAAGGAGTTATTCTTCTTTGAAAAAGGGATGCTGCAGCCAGACCAGTAGGGAGACCTGTGTTCTTACTTGTTTTATTACTAAACTGTGACTATATCTCTTGAAAAATGTTTCAAATTAGAAAGAATTCTATGAATATATTTGAAATATATAAGAATATTTCATTATTTAATATATATATTTCAAAATATATAAACATTACCTATATTTATTGTTAATTTATGTATATAAAGAAATTATCAGATCTCAAGACCAGTTGAAGCATTTCTAACAAAACGTGTTTTCTTCTAAAAATGCATGCCAGATATGTCTGTGACATGTCCAGTGTGCAAGAATGATTCTGGATTTGCGCGATTATCTTCACGCATGTGTGTGTGTGTTTGTGAGTGAGTGCGAGTGCGTGTGTGCTGTAAAGTGTGACATTTTTACCATACAAGACTTATGTGTTTTTTAATTTGTTTTATTTTCTGGCTTCTGCAGCCAGACTGCCTTTTTTAATGCTAATGCATTTGTATGCTGCCTTGCATTATCCCCACCAGGGTACAGTTTACAACGAAGAGTTTTGTTCCAAAATGACGTATCCAGCATTACAAAAAATATATACATCTATATTTTCATCAACGTGTCCAAAGTGATTGATGTCACTTTTTTGACGCATGCTAATTAGCTTAAAGACAAAATAAAGAAAGAACCAAGAAGAAAGACTAGATCCTTTAAATATTTAATATTGAATGAACTTGAACTTGATGATTTTTCTCTTGTAAATGGATATAACATTTTGGAGATGAACCCTTCATCTTCCCTCTGTGATCAACTCTTGATCCATGTCACCACTTACTGGCTTGACAACTCTTTGCTAAAAAACAAACCGTTTGACAATTTGAGAAATACATTTGTTTGTTTCTGCTTAAAGGGACTCTTACCTTTGTTGCATTTGAGAATTACAGCACATTCGAATCATCCCGCCTTCCTCCAATGCCCCACCCCCTCGTTCCCATCCGCGGTGTTTTTTCTTTTGTTTTTCCCCCTGGGAGCGGCTGTTTCAGTACGCCGTGGACCACTTTGGTCTGCCATCTTCAGTCGCTACGGTCGATACGGTCGCTACTCGCTACTGTCTGCCGTGGAATCAAAACAAACCCTATAGTTGAGGACGCGCCTTGATGACGCGGGCCCGAATGCGCCAGAAGAAGCAGACGGGCTTCCTGTCTGTTTCCATGCAGCAAACAGACAGGTCTGTCGGCCAATAAGGTCCTTCGGTCCGAAGAATTTTATTGGTTGAAGTTTTCACTAAATATTACGAGAGTGAAATAATTGTTTGCTTTAACTCCTGGTGGGTCTGTCTTGCATTTTAGAGTGTCATTACCTTATTAATACCAATTTAACCTTATCCACAAAAAGTGTAAAAATGCAACAAAGGTAAGAGTCCCTTTAAATAGTGAGTCCGTTTGCAGTAATTGCGATTTTGATTCTGGCTGGGTAAATGTTTCTCCTATTGCTAAAGTTTCAAATACGAACACTGACATCTTGCACATTTGGAGCCAGAGTATGTGCAGTAGCAATCGGGAGATGATGCTGCGGTATCAAGGTTCCATAGATACATGCGCTTGACCTATCGTGAGTAGGTCTTAGCTGTCAATCAACCCTAAAACCAAACCTACCAGAAAAATATCCAATTGAATATATATCGGTGTAAAATGAACTACCTTAGATGACATAAACCGTATTGAAAAAAATGAAATTGACCCTTTAGTTTGGTCCATGTCCCTTTCGCTAACATGGAGGAGGCCGGCTTTGTGACCATGATATCACAGCCAGCCACCAAGGGCCAATTGAGATCCTTTGGACTCACTTTTAGGAAACTGACAATTTGTCCATCTCTGTTTACAATCTGTGGTTTCTTTGCGCAAGTGAATGAGCTAAATGGCTGAAGCATCATGTTTATCTTACGGATATGATATGAGTGGTATCAAATCTCTCAGCAAGAACGCAAACAAGTATATTTTTCAAAATGTGAAACATTTCTTTTTAAAACACCTTATTCAACCCAAATTATACTCTCCCTTCCCCCATTTCAAGTGTCTGTCTTGGATGCAATGAAAGCATGAGAATTAACCTAACGCATTTGAATTGAACCAAAAGAGAGAAGTAGAAATGTACCTTCACAATATTCACGTTATTTTGAATACAGTATTTATCATGTATGTCATGTATTATATACAGGATTAGGTGTGGTAAAGAGCATCTTTTAAGAGTTTGTCAACAGAGACCCCCTTACATAGCTGACAGACTTCAGCAATGATAAGCACTTCCAAATTGAGAAAAACTTCCTTGTGTAAAAGAAAAAAGAGAAAGAGAAGCACTTTAAGGCCTTTTCAGGTAGAGAATTAAACGGAGGAGTGTCAGTGGAGGTGAACGCAGGGCTTGGGAAATACTTTTACTGGTGTGGTTCAGGAAATGTTACAACCACACTGGTGATTTTCAACTTCCAAACTCATTAGAAATAGCTGGATTTTGACCCCGCTGGTTGTTGCTGCTCGAAATTAACAATTGCCTAAATAAAAGATCATCGAAGTGATGACATGTGAATCTTCCCAAACACATCCCACAAAAAGCAACTCCAAATTGAGGTCTGACACACGTTCTTGTCTTCTTCAGGGCCAGGGAAGAATGAGTGACTTGTATAAGGGAATATGTATCTTTACTGTGTGCCTGTGTGGCGTGTTACCAAACGACTCAGTGAAAACAGCGGAAAAGCTTCAGGATGGGACCCCTGCTGTTTTTGTGCGTGTTACATTTGCAGAAGGCAGAGAAATGATAACACATGGAAACCTTAAGACCTGAATGTGAGCGGATGGAAAAGTTTTCTGTTTTATAGAAATCACTTTCACAATCCTGACGACACTGAACGATTATAGTGAAGTTCTGCTTCATGAATCTGATGGTACAGAGATGTTTATATGAAAATGTGATTGAAATGCTTTAAAGTTTGTTTATTTCCAGATGCTTGAATCACATTGTTGTTTTCTTTTGGTCTAAAAACTTCAAACATTCTTAACAGTATCGAAAGAGAAATTATAAATGTTTAATTTGGATTAATTTCCCAGCTTTGGTTTGATACCTTTGATCTTAGTCTTGGAGCAACTGTGTTGTTTTGACAAGGCTGAGTGAAATGGTTCATAGTGACAGACACATTGTAACTGAAGTACTGTAAAACGCACATCCTCCTCAGTCCAAATTAAATTTGCACTCCAACAAACTTTAATTACATCAATTACTGCTAGTATGCAATTTAAGCTTTTTTGTTTCATCATTCCCTTCAAAACCCGCATGATTTTCCTTGTTACCATGAACTGTGTATATAGATTGAAAACACTGGGGGTAACTTGGAAAACTGGGGGTAGTTGCATATATAGCAAACTGGTTCCCTTTGTTTGTTATTTGTATGCTAGCAAGCTAAGTGTGTATACACATGGACAATGCATCTCACTTCCTCCCACTATCCAGAAGTGAAGCCAAAATATCCCAGACACGAATGCCGCCATCTAGCGCATTTAGAGCCAGAGTCTTGTTTTAAAAGCATCAAATAAAAAATGTATTTAAACATTAGTTGAATAATGAAAAACCTCCAACCACTAACATGGAGAGGTCTGGGTTTATGGCCTCCACTGCAGCCAGCCACCAGGGGACGATGGAAACATTTTGGCTTCACTTTTGGGGGGGCAGTCATGTTGTCCGTCTTCATGTACAGTTTGTGTTTTACCAGCAAATTTGAAATCCACTCTTTATTTTCTATGTGCACCAAGTTCTGTGCGTTAATGACTGACTGATCACTGCACAGCTGAGGGACCGAGGTGAACCGAGAGTTCTGGATGCCCCTGTTTTATCACCGACGACTAATGAATTATACGTTTCATTTGATGTAGTAATTGGCATTAGCCTCCCCATCACAGAGTTGGCCAGACGATAGCGCCCCCTTGCACAACAACAGTACTAACTGACAGCCTTGGGTGTCACACAATAGGAAAACACATCCATCCTCCTGAAAACGACCACTGATCAAAGTCAAGCGGTCCCCTTCAAGTGTGTCTTGATAAAACATGTACCGGTGTAGTTCTGTTCATTAAGAATTCTACTGTATGTTCTTTTTTTTTGAAAATGTGTTGATCTCTAGAGAGACTTTTAGTGAACTTTATACATGAGATGAATATACTGTAAGTATATGTTATGTATATCTGCAGTGCACACACACACACACACACACACACTGACAAAAGAATCCAACCTGCGCTGCGCGTAGGTTCTGACCTGCCGATGACTTTGCCTCATAGAGAATGAAGATAAAAGTGGCTTTCTGGTTCATGTGAAGTAGAGACTGGAATAATGAATAAAAAATATTGAACAAAAAGTCTTGGAGTTATGGAATGTTTATTTAAAAAATGCAGTCTTCCATGCTTAAGATTTTACTTGTTATATATCTATTATAAAAGCAGGCATTTGCATTTTAAGAAATCCTACTTGTTTGTTGTATTTCCCTAACAGGAAGTAAAGTTCTCCTTAAGGAGCCATGCAGTGTGTGGCCTCAGGAGACTTTACAGTGGAGTAGCACAGTAGAAGCTTGCATGAGGTATCAAGATAAAATATTCATTTGTGACTGCACTTAAAAAAATAATAATAAAAGATGTTGAAATATTGATGTTGAATATTAAAGCATTGTATTTTTGGGAGGAGCTGTACCTGTATTGTAAAATCTTCTCATTTCCTGCTGTACATTCAGAGAAGTCAGCCCATAGTGATTCGCTGCCATCTCACTTTAATTATTATTAATTGTTTAAGAATGTGCCTATTAATTACAACTGTCACTTATACAAACTAACCAGATGAATCAGGTGAACGCTCTAAAGCCCATCCATGTTCACTGAGGGTAAGAGTAAAGTATATTCACTTTTCATTCATGAAATCCATTTTCTTTATGTTTGTGCAAATGTAATATTAATTCACTTGCATTAGCCTGTTGATCGTCATTTTTCGTCTTTGGTTTGTTGGGTGGTGGGGTGATTAGGTGGTTGGGGGGGTGATTGGGTCAGGTGGTTTGCTGTTGGGTGGGTGGTTGAGTGGGACAGGGTGGGCCATGACCCAAGGAAGAACTTGTCCTTAGCGTGAATCTGGATGGGGGGGGCTCCAGAATTTAATCTTTAACATTTCGAGATCTAAACGGATTGTCCACATTTTGCTGACCTCACTTATTATTTATAGTCTACTTATTTAAATAATGTGGTCACACAGTCTCATTAATTCATATATTGTCCAATTTGTCTTCAGGGATCCTGTCCTTGGGTCATTGTTTTGTTTTCCTCACCAGTCTCCCCTGGTTCCTGTTGTTTTGTATTTCTCTCACTGCAGCTACATGGTGTCTTTACATCGTTCTAAGGTAAGACAACATCAGTCTTTAGTCATAAGCTTCTCCTGAAGCAATCCATTACGATGAGAGGATGGGTGAGGTCGACACGTCACCGCAATGAATCAAGGGGGTGGGGCAGCGCTGAGGCGCAGCGCCCTTGTTGGCCCTCACATCCAATCAGGGCTGAGATTGAATTTGTGGAGGGGCGGATGACTCCCCACTTTGTGTGTGTGTGAGTGTGTGTGTACGTGTGTGTTTGTATGTGTGAGCCTGGTCACAAAGGGCGGAGCTCCTCTCCTGCGTTTGACAGCTGAGAACCAGAACATGTATAGACACTGAGGGAAGGTCTGGGAACCCACGCTGCTCCGAGGCTTCGTCCCACCGCCAGGACCGGGCTGCAGCACCATGGCACCGTTATAGACTGAGGAGGATGCCCTCGTTCATCTGAGCCAACTGGACAACACTGAACACAAACTAAAGGGAATAACCAGACTTTGTTGTGCAGAGAATCCCTGGGATCTGTGTGGCGGGGGGCATGCACCGTGCGTCCTCCTTCCCGGGCACTGTGGAGCGCAGCCGGACCAAGGAGCGGCTGGAGGCGAGCCGTGCCGGGCTGTGCGAGCTGGAGCTCCGCAGGCAGAGGCAGGAGTGCCTGGTGCTGGGCGCGCTGGCCGTGGGTCAGCCGCCGGCCCGGGACGGGTCCGGAGGGGAGCTGGGGTGCTTCAGCAGCTGGGGCCAGGAGAACCTGACCCTGAGGCGTCAGCTGGTAAGAAGGTCCATGTGATGATGAGTGCTTTTTTAAATCGCATGCTGCAGGATTCTCACCCTTGCAGCCCATCGGGTGCGTGAACCCCACTTTACCTCTGGCATGCACCACAGGCCTGTGCGTGTGTCCCTTACAGCGCATTGGAAGCATGCATGGACTCCTGGTTTGCGCGGAGCCTTTTGTGCAAAGGTGACCTCTCTCTGCATAAAAAGTAACTCAACTTGATTAATAGCGCGTCTCTGTTCGAGGCTGTGGTGCGTCCCTGTGCGCCAGGCGGAGATTTACGCCTCTGGGGGGGGGGACGAAACCAGGGGGTGGAGCAGCCACCGCTTGTGGCACAGACCCACTCTTTAATGGCCCATTGTTCCCTCATCAGGGACTTTTGTGGCTTTTACTACTTAACAAGCTCTTATTTATGCTCTGCGCACATCGTAAAAGGTGTTAAGGACTCCTTCGTGTTGTGTGTTGCTGTTGTGGTGAAGAGTTTCTGTCATGACCATGATTATCTGGGCTTTTTCTCAGTTGGACAAATGTGTGACGCGGAGTTGCCATATTTACATGAGAATGAAAAGTGGGTTAATCCGAGATAAACACCGATTTTGTTGTGACAGGTTATAGTAAAAAATACAGTATAGCAGCTGGACCGTTAGGTTGTACGCACCCCTGAGCGAGCTATGAACTGTGATTTGGTTTAAATGTATTTTCTTATCGCTGTTTTGTGTTAATTTTGGGCGGTGGTTGGAGTTTTGTTTTCTTTAGCTGCTGTTGAGCAAACTGTCCCAACATGGCCACAATAGGAAGCTTTTATTAAAGAGGGTGAAAAAGAAATTAAATCAGCCGCCTCCTCCTCACCCTCCCTCCCTCCCTCTCTCTCTCTTCCTGCGCCGGGGGCCTAACAATAGACGCATATGGAGCAGAATACTAATGATGCCAACCGAGGCCCCTGTGAGGAGGCTGAGGCGCAGAGGTGGCCCTGCGCACTGCCTGGCTTCAGCTGGGTACATGTGGTCAGATGTGGGCACCGTGTTTCATCTTGTCTCACATCTGGATTCATGAGAACAGATGAAGATAGAGCTGCCTATATGGAAACAAATGTTAGAGGAATGCGCGCAGGTCAAGTGTTTCCAAGGAGCCCAGGCGCACCAGTCTTGATTCAATATTCCCTGGTGGTGGTGTTGGTGGAGCTGTCAGCGGTTTTCACTCTGACTCCTCATCCAAGCACACAGACTGGAAAGAGCAATTTTCGAGGGTTAGTGAAGGCGTGACACGCGTTTCCCCCACAGGGCTGCGTATTTTCCCTTTTCCCATTTCGTGCGCAGCGCCTCCTTGGATCGATGTTTATTAACTGGTCCGCCCATCCACGCGTGTGAGTAATTACACACGGGGGAAATTCCTCAGAGAATTATTTTTTGGGCCACTAATGGAAGTCTCAAATTGAGTCTGCATAATATCAGGGCCCCAGCTGATCTCTCTCTACCCCCCAATATCACATCCTGCATGTAGGTTAAAGTCTGCAAGATGTATAAGTTCAATGCTCTGACACAGAAACAGCTGACCCATGAGACTAGTGTGTGTGTGTGTGTGTGTGTGCGTGTGTGTGTGTGTGTGTGTGTGTGTGTGTGTGTGTGTGTGTGTGTGTGTGTGTATGTGTGTGTGTGAGAACATGACTTTTTTCCCTCCTTGATACTGTGTTTGGTGTTGGAGGTGTTGACAGCTGTGGGACTCCACACAGCAGCTGGGGATGGAGCATAGATTCCTCATCTCCCTCTCAGCCGCCCTGCTGTGTGTGTTTGGAGGAAAGAAGAGGGAGCATGTGAATTGTGCATGAGTGTATGACATGCATGTGTGTGGAGGAAGGCTTGCTCTGAGGAACCTGAGGTGCTCTCGAGTTATATTTGAATATTTAGAACTGACCAAAATGGATTTAAATCAAGTGTTTGTTTTTTATCTGTGCACAATTTGTACAGTGTTTGTGTAGATGTGTGGTGCTTTAGCTGAACCACCGGGTCGCCATCGATCAGCTTGTGTGTGTCCTTGTGTGTGAAGACAGCATCATTAGTGAGAGGACAGAGCTGCTGGTCTACTCAGCAGTGACAGTTCAGCCAAATGGATCGCTGCATGGTTCCCTCTGCTTTGTTCTGCCACACCAACATCACACAATTCGAACGTCTTTGTGTTCCTTTTTGGCGTCTTTGTGCACACACACAGGCATCGGAGGAAATGAGCTTCTGATCTATATATGCAAATGCAGAGAGAAAGCAGGTCGTTCAAAAGAAAAACAGACAAACCATGAGATATGAGACTCAGATCTCATCCTACATCTGTCAGTTGAAAGAGCTCAGTTCACGTACACATTCCTCCTGAGAGACTTCACTCACTTCTGCCCTAAAAATCACAGTGTCACTTGTGTGTGAGTAAAATTCATCCTCCTTCAAATAAGAACTTACCATTAGGCATGTGTGTGCGTGTGTGTTCCAGATATTACTCGTGAATCACAATATGTGGACTTTTCTTTTTTGTGGAGACAAAAAGCAAGTCCCTATAATGTAAATTATTAAATATTAGGGTTGAGACATGTTTTTAAAGTTATGTTGATGAACGCTGAAGTCATGGAGGCACCACTGTGTGTGTGTGTGTGTGTGTGTGTGTGTGTGTGTCTGTGTGTGTGTGTGTGTAGGGGTGTGTGTGTGTGTAGGGGTGTGTGTGTGTGTATGTGTGTGTAGGGGTGTGTATGTAGGGGTGTGTGTGTGTGTAGGGGTGTGTGTGTAGGGGTGTGAGTGTGTGTGTGTGTGTGTGTGTTGTTGCCTCCCGCAGCTCTCTCTGTGTGCAGACAGTCACAACATTGCTTTAATTATTGAGGGCTCAGCAGTGCGGCTGCATGCCTCGTGCTCCCTGTTCCACAGATTTCTGGGTTCTGGAGTCATCCTTTTCTAAGGCCTTCAGTCAGTGACTGGTTCAGAGTCTATTCTACACATTAAAAAAGCAGCCAGCGTCTATATCTTCTCTCCCCAATTTCTCTTTGTCTGTCTGCCACCTTTCCTCAGCACTCGACAATGGCCGCAGAGGATGTAACAGGTGATATAAGTAAGAAATAAATCTCACTGTTGTCCCGGATTCACCCGCTGGTAGAAGTCTATTTCACTACAGGGGCCAATCTGTTGTGCAGCCATTGCATCGCAGCTTAATGTCTAGGTGAGGGTGGCTGCACCGTGTCCTCCGTCTTCCCCCATCCCCCACCAGCCCCGGGCTGAGGATGCGGTGGAACAGGGATGATACAGTGTGCAGGGTGTCAGGGAGCCAGGGTGGGACTATTAATAATGGAGTGCAATCAAAGACCAGCCTGCTCCTCAGCCACACAACTGAATGTCTCATTGCGTTTTGCTGGTTTTGTTCAGCTGCACATTTGTGTTTGTTTCCAGCAGCATTAGACTAATGACTATAGCACCGTGGCTTCCTCAGTGTGTGTTGGGTTGTGTGTTTGACCAAATGGCAGCAGCAAGAAATCAATTGTGTGAAGCAGCACCATCGATGAATTGATTTCCTTTAGTCCCCCCCCAAGCTATTTCTTTACCTCAAGCCAGCACCTAAAACAAAGCTCCCCACTCTTTGTTTCTATTGATGTAGCCGTGCTGTAACGCTTTGTTTATACTAAGACAATACGCACCCTTGTCGAAACAAAAGAGACGACAGTGTTCGTATTGAAGAAGTCGCGTGGGAGGCGTAGGTTAGCTTGGGTCAATTGGCCCTCAGCCGTAGTTTCATTATGGCCTCATTATAACCAGCAGGACAAAGGAGTCAGAGCTCCAGCCCCCTTTTGGAGCATTTTCCAAGAAGAATATGGTGAGGGATCATCCAGCCAAGATCTGCGTTGTCTACAAGAGGTTCTTGTTTTCATCTTTGAAAACAATATTTATTCAATCTTGGGCTGTGGGTTTTGGAATTTCATCTGAGCGAAAAATGACATTGTGTGACATTTAAGACTTGAGCAGACACTGATGATGGCGAGAAAGGAGATATTGTGTTAATCTGAGTTACTGTTAAACTGATTACATCAGCAACAATAAACATAAACTTGGTCATGAACCTGGACAAATTAAAATTCTGACCTGACGATGGAGCTAAAGGAAAAGTTGATGGTTCTCAAATATTTGTACAATTCATGCTGAGGGGAATGTTAATGTCTTTCCCAAATTTCCTCCTAATCCACCTCATGGTGACGCTAGAGTAAAAGTCTGATATAATAATAATAACATAATAATATCTTTGTTTATGACGCACCTCTCAAAGCAGATGGTACAAAGTGCTTCACAAAGAGGAAAAATAAGAACAATAAAACAAATATCCCACACACAAAGCAGATTAATACAATCTCATTTTAAATCAAAGACAGCAAAGAAAATAATACAGCACGGCAAGAGAGGGATTAAAGAAAAGTAAGTATTAGCAAAATAAAAAACAATCAAGTAAAAGCCATTTGGTAAAAGTCAATTTTGAGAAATGATTAAAGTCAGTAGAGTTTATACTCTGATGAACGTCGAGTAATAGCTGAGATATTTCAGAGTGAGTCCAATCAGGCAGACTCTGTCACCTCCAGCCTCACTGCAGACATGTCTGAGCAGCTGTTTGCCCAGAGTCAGCCCTGTGGTCACCACTACCACAATCTGTGCTTTCTGTTCATTTGCTCCTCGACACACTGTACGGCCTCAGTACGTCTCACAGGCAGTGTTTTATTAGAACAGACACACACATGTATGGAGACGTGTGTGTGAAGTACTCATGAAGTGAGAGGTGACAGGTGATCCATCACAGAAGCTTGCTGATGTAAAAAGTGTCACCTTGTTATGAGAACAAGTTCACACTTATGGTAATGAAGTCACTTAATGAGCTGTGTGTGTGTGTGTGTGTGTGTGTGTGTGTGTGTGTGTGTGTGTGTGTGTGTGTGTGTGTGTGTACGTGTGTGCGTGTTAGTCTGCATATCTGTTTAGAACCTATTTTGACTATTAGTCTGTTGCAGTGAAATTAAGTCATTCTCAGAGAGAGAGAGAGAGAGAGAGAGAGAGAGACTAAATATATTAATGCATGTATGGATGGATGGATGGATGTATGTATGGATGGATGGATGGATGGATTTATATACACATATAAACATACATATTTCTTGTCTAATCAAATACTTAAATACACATTGACATTCGCCCATTCATATACATAGCACTACTGCATGCTGCACTTTTTCTATTACACACCATTCATACACTGGCAGCACAGTACAGTCGAGCCACTGTCCTCCTGGTTAGTGGGCGACCCGCTCCCCCTCCTGAGCCACACATGTGGAATTCTTATCTTCAGCAGAGGATCCTCATGCAAACGAACAAGTCTGTATGTTGAGTTTGTCTGTTATCTGTGTGGGTGTACTTATATTTTTATGAGGACCATTTACTCCACAGATCTTATCGAATGAGGACATTTTTGGAAAAGCAAGGAAATTATTCCTTTTTCAAAGGAATCTGTGAGGGTTAGGATTTACCTCAGGGCTAGAGTTAGGTTTAGTATAGGGGTTGAGTACGGTTTAGGGTCAGGCAATAGTTGTGGTAGGTCCAAAACAGCTGAAGACTGAGCTGAAAGAGATGGGTCTGACATGGGGTGAGGCCCACCATGTAGCCCAGGTCAGGCCAGATTGTCGATGCATTATGCCCCTCAAGGGACGAAACGGACTAAGTAAACAAGATTTAATTGGGAAGGTTAGAGGCTAGGTGTGTGTGAGTGTGTGTGTGTGTGTGTGTGTGTGTGTGTGTGTGTGTGTGTGTGTGTGTGTGTGTTTGTGTGTCTGTGTGTGTGTGTGTGTGTGTGTGTGTGTGTGTGTGTGTGTGTGTGTGTGTGTGTGTGCCCCCCACGCACATGAAAGAACTCGCGCTCCCCTCCACAGATCCTTGAATTATTCATACTTGAACTGACTGCTGCCTCTGTGAGCTTTGATTATGTAAGAGAAATCACTGGCACTTATGGAAGCTGCACATGTATCCACCTCACACAGTGTGACCTGTGACAACCACGTTTTTATTTCAGTATCTATAGAACAGGAGTCTTCATCTGAGTTGTGGCTTTATGTGTTTTGACATCTGTGTTTAATAATTTGGGGGTTAAGGTTTTCTTAATTTCCTGTTGGATTCAACAAAGATAGAAAACCTCCTTTGCACAATTCTAATCATCATAATGAAACCAAGATATGATTTATCACATATTTCCTTTACATGTATCAAATGATGAAGGTAATATTTAATCAAATACACTGTTTTCTATTGTGGAGGTAAATGTAACTCATTCATGCAGATATACAGTACACTATGATATAAATTATATATGTGTATATACTGTATATATATATTCTGATCTCTACCACCACACTCTGGCTTTTTCCTCCTGTCAAGTTTTCCTTTTAGTTATTTTTAGGTCAGCACATGCAACATATTTTCCTTTAGTATTACAAACTAAAAAATTTGACTGAGAGGTCTGTTTGAAATGTCTGCATTGTTTTTGGATTCGCTGATTGTTGCCACTTAAAAATTACTTCTCAGTGCTTCACAATCAAACCCAGACAGCAGGAGGGCAGTGTGACTGAGTGTGTGTGTGTGTGTGTTTTTGTTTCAGAGTGCTCTCCAGAGTTCTCCATGGGGCCTGATGCAGGCGCTGGAGCAGCAGGTGGGAGAGCTGAGGATCGACACGGACGACGGCTGTTACGATGGAGCTCAAGGAGACGCAGGCGACAGCCGGCCGAGTTCTGGTACCTCCACAGTCTTTAAAACTCTACTCTCCACATACTTTCCTAAATGTGCATATTGTGATTTGTTCACTTTCAACCAGGCCAGTGAACATAATGTGTGCATAAAACTGTTGCTCTATAACTTTGCATATTTCCATTTTTTACTTCTGCTCCTATTGTTGTGTCGTCTTTTTGTAAAACACTCTTTTCATCAGGTTGCATAATTTCAGAAAACTGGAATAATCAGTGAGCTGTAATAAATGGAATAATTATATCTTCTTTCTCTCTGTGCCTAATTGCTTTTCTTTCCAGGTTTTTATGAGTCGAGTGAGGGTCAGTCACCTAAAGGAAGATCTTGTTCCACTGAGCCCACAGAACATGTCTCCTCCTGGGTTTACACCAACGACAGGCCAAAGTCTGCTGGTAAGAAAAGGCAGCAGATCTGGAAACACTGAGGTTCACTAATACTTACACACGTATGCGTTCTCAGAGACAGCAGCAGACACATAAATCATTCTTGTCCTGTGTGTAGGTGAAGCCGTGGTTTCATTTTAGCATATCATTTTAGTATTTTGATATTATAAGATTCATTAGATTTAGATTTGTTATTTTTGTTACGATAAATACATATGAGTTTTGATTTATCGAGTGTTGTCATATTGTTTGTTGGAAGCCTGAGGAAATGGTGAGATTAGGTGGTGCCCTTGATGTTTAAATACTTTATATCTACTTCAGGAGCGATGTTTTTGACAGTAGCCCAGACTGGACAAACTAAACACCTTTTGAGTTTTTATGACAACTGGGACGGGGACGGTGAAGTGTGGTATTCAGCTGCAATATGCAAATTCAACACTAGATGTCACTAGTGGGATGTCACACACCGCAGTGTGTTGAAGGTTTTATTTTGTACTGAGTGGCTGAGATACAGTTTAACAAGTCACATCATCATCAATTAATAAGCCAGAAATTATTCCCTGGGAAATTGTTGAAAATATCAACAACAAAGAAAAGATTTCGCATTGTTAATGACATTGAAAATAAATCCTGGATCTTCACCAACATGTAATGGTTTCTCACTGGAACAATACCACATCCTTCCTCTAAATTTCATGGAAGGCCGTTAAGTCTTTTTTTCATAATCCTGCTCAATTTATGATGATAAATGATGATGATGTAAACTGAACTCTCTTTTTTCCATTGCAAACACCCTATGGTCAACTTTAACAGAAGCTTTTGTCTCTCATATTGGTTCCTTTGGATGCAATATTATAACTGAGCCCCAGCATCTTGACCTGCAGCAGTGTTGTTTTCTGTTGTTAGGAGACCCGTTCATGTTGAATGGAGAAGCAGATGTGCCGTTTCTGCGCACCACCCTGCCCCGTTCTTTCTCTGCCCCTTACCCACCTCTGGAGGGCATCGCTGAGGAGGGCGCAGCAGTGGACCCCTGGCAGGTGGACCCCATACGAGCCAGCCAAGCCTGGCAGCAGCAGTCTTTGGATGATGAGGTCACTGAGGAAGATTACCAGCTGGCTTTGAGGGTCGAGAATTACATCCTAGGTCTCGTCCATCGTCACACCCTCTCTCCACGACCATGTCAGCCCCGCACCACCCTGAGCCCTGACCCCACATTCTGCAGTGCTTCTGCCCACAGCTCCCTACACAGGAGGACTCCCTCTCTTACGACAGAGCATCGCTTTCCTGACCCCAATCTGCAGCAGCGTGTTGACCTTTTGTCAACCCCTAAGAGGCAGAGCTGGGGTTGTGACCAGCTAGAGGGGGAGGCCTGTGGAGGAGAGGCCCTCTCTTTCGAGGAGAACTGTTATCTGGCTCTGCCCTACCCCCAGTCCAGGCCACAATCCCTGGCTGGGAGGCTTCCATCACCTCTGCCCTCACTGGACCCCAACTGTGGTGTTGGGGCTCTTGACCTTTGTTGTGAACCCTCATCCCCCCAGCATTATCTACATCCACAAGCCCCTATTCATCACAAGCACAATTTAGTAAGTGCTCAGTATATCCCCGGACAAGCCTGCCATGCTCCTGTTCGTTCTCCCAGACACTACAACCCAGAGCAGCCCAAACCCAACCGAGTAGCCTCCTCTCCTGACCACCCCAACCCCAAGTTGAGACCCTCAAAGAAGAGCCACAACGAGCGACAGAGATCCAAGAAGTCGAGCAGCAAAACCAACCGATCCCAGTCAGAAAACAGCCTCCTGAGCCAGCGAGTGCTGCCTGAGCGCAGGTACAGCACCACGGAGAGGCACCAGGGCAGAGGGGATGCTGCTCAGAACCAAGGCCAGGTTGCGGGACCACAGGTCGGCATCGGGGGTCAACGCTGGTGCTCCAACCTGGAGCTCAGCCAGGATGAGGGGGAGACCCGTGCGGCGCAGTCACAGAGACGACAACCTCGTAAAACTCGGTATGGTCACCCATGTCCCCAACCCCAGAACTACCGTCAACAGCAGCAGCAACACAACGAGCGTTGGCACCCGGACCTTCAGGAGAGAGCACCTCTCTGTCGGGGGGAGGAGGGCAACACCGGCGCTGCCCCTGCAGAGTCCGAGTCAAGCATGAGTGAGGTATATTCCCCGGCCTCCAGCTCTCTGTCCAGTGACTCCGACGAGAGTGGGGGGCTGGTGTGGCCCCAGCAGCTGCCACCTCGCCTTGCTTCTACCTCCTCTTCCTCCTCGCCTTCACCACAGGTCGCTGCCAACGCCCCCCCTCAACCAAAAGCCTTTGTCAAGATCAAAGCGTCTCACGCTCTGAAGAAGAAGATCCTCCGATTCCGCTCAGGGTCCCTCAAAGTCATGACGACGGTGTAAGGACGTGATCAGTCCAGTTTAAACCCATATGTTTTTCTACTGTGTCATAAAGACATTTTCAGAGCAGCATTGTGGCTGCTACTTTTGGTCACAATCATAAAGTATTGCCACTCTCAGACATGCACTGAACTCCGCACATTCTCCTGACATTATAAGAAGAGGCTGTATGCAAGAACACAATTGTCTGAGTCAGCTGCTCTGGACATTCTCACGAGTTTCTCCTGCCAGTCCCTTAAGTAAAATGTCCAAATGAACCCATGTGAGAATACAGCAGGATAATGTCCAAAGAATTCACAGCGAGTGGGTGATGGTGTTTCTAACACTTGACAGACTTAAAACTGAAACAAACAAAAAGAATACAAATCCCAAACAGGGTCCATCTCTATGACAACATTTGTTCCCTGATTGGTTCATATACTGATCTCTCATAATCCATTTTATATGGTTTTGGAATTATATGGTATATCCTTCATGTCCTGCCTCCGGTTACTCTGCCCAGACCCCACCCCTCGCCTGAATGATCTGGACATTTTCCTGTTGTGAACGTGTGTGACTCGAACAATCTCCTGTTGCGTTCTTTATATGTGAAAAGCAAAGTATGGAAAAAGTCTGGACCCAATTTTTGGGAGATTTTCTGATTGTCTGAAACAGCTCATGTGAACTTTACCTCTACCTACCTCTAATTACAGTATGTTCTTAGTGAGAGACACTGACACGGTAAAAGACCTGCAGTGTCTGTGGTGGTTGAATTCATCTTATACATGACAACCATGAGACTAATGGGAATGATCCCGCTCGAATTGATGATAACCGAAGTGATGCCAAGTTACTCTGAAGGTAAGTGACTGAATATGCTGCCAGTTTTTTTTATTTTTTAATATCGTTTGGCCTTATCATAGATGTATGGTTGATTAATTCCTACAGTGTGGAGTTGGCCGATCACAGGTCTAAACAACGTTATTACAGTGCAACCAATATATTGTTCAAAGTGTCAAGTTCTGCTCAACACCAAACCTGTATAGATGAGATACGAATGTTTTATATCTTTTCTAATAAATTTGGGTGAGTTTTCAGTTGCAAATTCTTAATTTTCTCAGATCAGAACCACATTATATTATTATATTCAGGAAACTTCTCGGTGAAGATCTAAAAATGATTAGGAGACATAATTATTAAGTAAAATCTCTAAACATTTAATGTCTGCTAAGACTATTTTAGGATTAGTCCTGTTCTCAGCCAGTATTTAAGAGGAAAATCTCTCATTTGTGCAAACATTGTTGTTTACATTTGGTTTACTTAGAATTAAAAAATAAATCATAGCATCCTTATGAATGTCTGAGCAGGGAAAACATGCATATCACTCTGAAATGAGGATGTCTCTCCTGCAGTCAGCGACTTTCAGGCCCAATGGGCTAAAATAAACATACCTGTGAGTCAGGTGAGGATCCATAAAAAGGGATCAGTGTACATGCATGCATCCATATATTTATATATGTGTTTATAAGTGCACAAATTCATTGACACAGGGGCACAGATGAACTCACTTTTGAAAATATGTATGATTTTGTATATACCATCATGTGGCCTTGTTTGGAATGAATGTAGTTTTTAAATAAAAGTAATTTTTCTCTTCATTTTGGTTATTTTGTTGTTTTGTTTATTCTAAAATAATATCATTCTGAAAGATCATACATGATGAAAGAGGAGAGAACACGAAGGAAAGTGATGTTATATGAACCTAATGTCCAAAACGTGGCGCATTAAGAGAGTATGGCTCTCTCTAGTGGTCTGTGAAATAACTGCAACATGTGAATGTGACGATCTGTCATCGCCGTGGTGACGCTACTGAAGCACAAACCTGTATTCAAATCTACATGTGCATTATAAGAACTAGTTATGAATTGTTTATAATAGATGATAATATTATTTCCATTTAAGTATCTAATTTCTGACTGCACACTGAATCATAACGCACAAAAACAGACGAACACACAATGATGTGTTGCAGAAAACAGAAGTGGTTTTTTTGCAGATTGATCAATATTTCCTGCTTTGGGAGTTAACACATTCAGAGTCAGAGTTTATTTCACCATTGTACTGCATAAAGCATCATACAGCAAAATCAACAAATCTTTTACAATTACCTTAATGTAAATATTCAAGTTGTTTAAACCTGAAATGTCAAGTTGAATGAATGCACTTCTGAGACCAAACCTCAGTATATATCCATGTCAACACACCATTAGATTTTCATCATTTCCTTTCCATTGCACGTGCTCCTGGTGGTGTCCGTAGTACTGGCCCTGATAGTGGGATCCTCGCTGATGAAGTGGAGCATGTTGCGCAGCGAGCGGTTCATACTATCTTTGAAGCTTCTGCCAAGGCACACATACAGCAGAGGGTTGAGGCAACTGTTGAAGTAAGCCAGCCAGAGAGATAAAACTTGTGCCATGTAGATTCCAGGGTAGTGAGAAGAACTTCGAGGTGTTATTACCATGAGGAAGTCCACAATGTGCAGAGGGAGCCAGCACAGGAAGAAGCTCAGCACCACAGCAAAGATGATACGCAGTGTTCGCTTGGAGCGGGTCCGACCTCTGGTCAGGCCGCTCTGTGTTCTCCTGTACACCTTCAAGTGAC
Organism: Limanda limanda; assembly: GCF_963576545.1. Classification (NCBI taxonomy): domain Eukaryota; kingdom Metazoa; phylum Chordata; class Actinopteri; order Pleuronectiformes; family Pleuronectidae; genus Limanda; species Limanda limanda. The sequence goes on from NC_083641.1 coordinate 7,781,550, forward strand.
AGATTACAATGACCAGGAAAGGGAGGAAGAATCCCATGAAGAAGCGGAGGAAGGTGAAGATCCAGGCGTTGAGCACAGGGTTGACTGTCACACACTCTCGCTTGTCTTCACCTGCTTCGATCTCCTTGGTGTAGACAAACTGAGGGATGCTGCCGACCAGGGCCAGGAACCAGACAGCAATGCATCCACAGACGGCCTGCTTTGGTCGTCTGTTGTTCTGGCACCAGATGGGTTTGCTGACCATCATCCAGCGATCCACGCTGATCAACACCAGCTGCAGAATACTGCAGTACATCACCAGGTAAAACAGGCCTTTGACCAGCGTGCAGGCCAGCGGGCCAAAGTGCCAGTGGTCATCGTGGGCTAAAGGGACCATGAGCAGAGGGAGGGAGAGGCAGCACAGGAGGTCAGCCAGGGCGAGGTTGAGGAACCAGAGGGAGGTGACGGAGCGAGACATGCAGAACCCCGTCACCCAAACCACCAGGGCATTTCCAGGGACACCTAGCAGGACCACAAGGCCATAGAGGACCAGAGCCACTATCTGGAGTGGTTGAATCTTTGGGGGCAAAATTTCGAAAATACCGGGATAGTAATCGTCAGTATCATTAAGAGAATAATCCATGGTCAGTTGGAGCTATGGATGGAGAAGCTGTCAAAAAGATACAATTGCTTTAATATTGTGCCTCTGAGGTGAGAAAAATACAACCTTTAATATTCAATAACTAACAGTTGTCTGTGATATGTATGTATAATTCAATGCAATCCATGGTTTGTTAAAGCTCTAAATGGAGAAGTTGTCAAAATGATTGCCATGCTTTGATTTCATATTTAAATTAATTATGAAATAATCAGATGTGAGACAAATATTAATTGTAAAAAATAAAATACAACGATAACCTTAATAATTATTAATAAATAATTGAATGCGATATTTCTTTAAATCAAATAAGCTTGAATAAATAAAGATCTTATTATAGTAACAAAATGTAAAATTAAATTTTTGTCATAGTTGAACTTACAGATTCAGCAGCCTGTTGATGTTGCACTAATGCTGCAGGCAGGAAGTTATGCAGCTGTTGTGCGTTTAAGTAGGTTTTATACCCGCCCATCTGTGATGCAAACACCCAAAACTCTATCACAAGATTTCTATACAGATTCTCATATATCAGTTTAGACCTGGAGTCTTTGGTGGGAAAGAAAGTTTAATCTGAACTAAAAGGTTATTTGTCATAAATGTAAAATTTAATAAAAGTTCAAATAAAAACACACTATTGCTGAAATTACAAACATTTTTACTACTTTAAACACATTTTACATATTTTTACAAAATATATGAATGGTATTTTTTGCAATGTCTCAGAATCAAATGCATTGTGCTTGTACAGTGAATACTGCAGTTGTAAGTAAAACATCCTGATGCTGTAAGGTCACGTTGTACCACACAATAAACCCATATTTGCAATATGAAAAGCGTTTTAATGTATTTTTATTGATCACACCTTCTCCCAAAACACATACAATAAGTGAATATTTACTTTATCTTGTTCTCAGTGTCTGTTTTTTGTTCACTTCTCCTCTCTTTTCATTAAATGTAAAATTATTTCTCTGCTCCCTTCTTTCAAGACTTAGTTTGGTCTCACTGCACCTTTTAGCAATTAGTACCTTTTATCATTTATGCATCTATATACTTCTATACTTTCAACACCATACACCCTTTCCTGCAAGGGATCAATAGAGCTGATCATAACTTTATCTCGAAAAAGTTGTTGCAAAAACTTATTTTTTGCTGCCAATTCAAACAAACCGTAAAGTTGTAAAGTTGTAATGATGTAGGTGAATCCAGTATTAGATTGGATCATAATTTATATTATATTAGAACATTTCATTGATTTTAAAAAAGTGATATAAACCATACAAAACTAATTTGTTCTACTTTCATGTACCTTCTTTCATGTATTCATAATAACAATTTTACAGTAACGCAACAACTTTTCCAAATATACAAGTTATATCACTGATCAGCCTACACACAAACGTAAGTACACACTTCTACAAATCTCTGTGGCATCTACAACTGTTGTAATGAAAAGCGACTACAGCTGCCCTCTTTTTTATTTGGTTGAATAAAGGAAAATTAAACCTTTTGGAAAATTTTGTCTGTAACGATGACATTAGGTCATAACGCATGGCTGCCTCCATGAGAGATAGATGCAATGATGTCATGATAGAATGTGATCAGTGAAATCTTACAACGCTCGACAAATTCAAGAAAAGCTAAAACAGCGAGTCGATGCAGAGAACAGCCGGCACATTTTACTGCACTTTAATAAATACTGTACACTGTGAGGGTATGAGCTGGAAAATTTCCCCAGAAGTAACCAGCGGGGTCAATAGATGATTGATGAGGAAGATGTTTAATTAAGTACATGGCTGTTATCTGTATAACAGACACAGACAAAGTGTTGATAATGAAAGGGAAATGAAACTCCTGAGTGTGTGCATGTCAGCAAAGACTTTTTAAAAACACATATTTCTCAACTACCACCAACTTCCGCAAACTGACTCTCATGTGCGTGAGAATATGTCATTGTTTAGTTATGTTTGTGTACATGCTGATATAATTAAAAGCATTGTAACGTCACAGTTGTAGTGAAGCTATGTCTCAATGTCTGACCTCTAAATCACATCTGTGCTGTGCTTGCTTTACACTGATTGCAGCCCTCGCATCTTCTGTCTCTGGAAAAACCTGGTTGCAATGTTTCCTTGACATCTGTGATAAGGACTTATCTTCTGGGGGTCATCAGAGGAGCAGGTGTTTTTGTGGTTAAGTCAGTTGAGGGTCGGAGCGCTGCTCGGTGGAAGTGTGGGGGTGTCATCTCGAAATGCATCTGACTGCAGGTCTGTGAAGAAAAGAAGCATCGCTGTTTTAAAATTGTGTTTTTTAACTTTTTTTGGCTTTGATTACACAATACAACTGTTCATGTACAACTTGTATTTTCAACAGTTCCTCTCAGAGATCCAGAACATAATGGATCAAAGCTGAATTAATTAATAAAAATCTATCATTGAATGTATTACTGGTGGGATTGATGTGCAAGCGCTTCTCACTTCTTAAACACAATTTAAATATTCAAGGTAGATTTTAGCTTTTTCACACAGTTTGACTATTAAGCAATGCTTGTGGTGAATGGTCATCAGTTCTTGAGCAACAAGAAGAGTCTGTTCCATTTACGTACGTAGCCACTTTTGATCAAAAATTAAAAAAATTTGGGCACTACAAAAAACTTCAATTTCAAATTGTCTACACAAAATGACTCCTGGTGCTCACTGAACAGACATTTCAAAAATATAAATCCTAGTTTCTTTGGAGTGACAGTGGAGCTCATACGTCCACATAAGGCCCTTGATCGGGATATGCAATTCAATGGATTCTTTAAATATACATTATTTAAGTTACTTATGGATGTAGGCAAGTTTGGCTGAATCCACAAAGCCATGCTTCCATCAGGGACAGACTGGGATTCACCACATGAACAATAATTTCCAAACTGACACCTTATCTTGCTCTTTTTGTGAAATCTTCTTCCTCGACCTCTTTATTTATCCATTTTCCTGGACAAAGCTAAAGAAAGCAGATGCCAATCCACAGACGACCAAAACCAAAACACCTGGGTAGGTGGTTTGCTGACATGACAGCCAGATGTTTCAGCAATTACATATAAAGCAGAAGTAGGATAAGCGTCTCTTTTTAGATCTACTCTACTAATCTATAGTGTCTCTATATGAATGCACACTTTAATGAAAGAATAAGCACCTCAGTACTCATGGTTACAAGGCTACAAACATAATAATGAACGACCTTTCTGCTAAAAATTTGAAAAATCTGTTTATTTCCAGAATAGTTTTATTTTTCAAAATGCTGCATATTTCCATCCACAGTGATGTGAACTTTGTCAGGTTTTGCACCTGAAGTTAACTGTTAGGAACCGAGGATGTAAATTTCAGCAAAATTTGATGTAGTTGTACATGATTCTACTGGTGGCGAAAACAATGCAAACATTCAAAGTTCAAAGTTTAGTTGGCACAGTATACCGATAGTGAGTTGAAAAAGTAGACATGGTATTTAGACGGGAGCTAAAGGGGTTGTAGAAGCACTGGGAGAGTGGCTGTACAGTGTAGAGTAAAGTGTTCTGCTCACCAATGAGTGTCAAGCCGTGCTGTGGGTTCAGTATAACCGACGTCTCCTCTTCCTCCTCTTCCTCCTCCTCTCCCCAGTCTGCGATGTTAGCCGGGGGGATGCACTGCTCCAGGAACAGGTCCTCCTCATCTTGGTCCATGTCAATGCTCTCTGGAGGCCAGCGCAGCTCTCCACTCTCCACCTCGCTCAAATCTGTGGGCTCAACCACAATGGAGGGCAGACGCTCCTTCCCGTGGCCCAGGTCAGGGCTGATCAGGGTGGTTACTGGGGGCAGGACCACCTCCACAAGGTCAGGGAAGATCTGAACGAATAAAGGGGGAGAAGCAGTGCTTAATTTGTAAATCACAAGGTGCCGGATCGCAAAGTACATATAACAGCGCAGGGGTGACGAGACGGGCACAGGTCCCGGAACGCATACAGAAAACGGTGCTGAAAAAAACATGCAAATGCCCACTGACAATGCTGTGGGACTTACAAGCCTTAATTTCAATTAATATCCATGGTATAAATTTTATGACAATAATTTACAATTATTTTAGGCTATACAGCACAGGCAAATGCCCACATCAACACAGGTGGGACTTACAGTCAGCAATTCATTTCTCAACATAGATCTAACTTGTACAACATAAAAAATAAAAGTTCAAAGCTTACAATAAATCACATAAATCTTCCGTTATTATTATTTAAAGATTGGCTCGGCATATTAATAGACAGTATGCTCATCATATTTAGTCCAAAACACCCCACATCACGACCATGTCCGGATTCTCCTCCTCCTCCCGGAGGTTTTACTGCGTGTGTCTGTGGCAGTTCTGTGTCCTTTGGCCACCCACGACCTCACGTACGGGACTGGATTGAATTTAGCCAGGGGGGGTCCAACAAGATTTAGGAAGAGTAAAGATGATATGGTGGATGTGAGCAGAGAGGTACGGTTGGGAGTGTAAATTAAGTTCATTTGCGAAAATCCGCGCTCACATTCAGCACTCGCAATAGGAATGCTGTTGACAGCAACAAGTAGCTCCATCAGTTCATCGGGGATGTCTTTTCCATCCGAGTCTCTGTGTTTTCTGTAGGCCCGTATGACTGCGGGCGGGTTGGTAATGTTAAAGCGCTGGCACAGCGACTCAACCTCAGTCTCTCCATACAGCGCACCTGCGTCCTCGGGCCAGTACTGTGCGTAAAGCACCTTCAGCTCCTCAATTAACTTGTTGCACAAGTTGCAAACACAAAAATCAAATGAGAGATTTATTACAAAACGTCACATCAGCGGCGGTGTGTCTTTAGCCGCCGCCGCCCCCCCTGCCCTGGACGATGTAGCGAACCTCGTCAGCGGCGGACCTCTTGTCAGGGGGGGGGCGTGGCGGCGCCGGCCCACACAGCATTCGCGATCGACGTATTGGCCACTTGTAAGAAATCACTTTTTTTTTTGGCGTGACAAATTGGATGTGTGTCACACGCCGAAAGCGTGAGAGTTGTCAGCTCTGTATTAATATTTTTTTCAATTCGAGAGGTACCGGATCAGCTCAAATAAGTCCCGGAACACGGGCAGGCCAAAACCAAGAGGTGCCGGATCCTGTTCCGGCATGATCCGGCACAAATTAACCCCTGGGGAGAAGTGAATGAGACCTGAGCAGAAAGAAGTCCAGGGAAGAGGAAAATACTGCATCTATCTTGTTGTGAACTCAATTGTACTTACAAGTTTTTACAACTCTCATATTGACTAACCCAGATTACTCTCTCTCTCTCTCTCTCTCTCTCTCTCTCTCTCTCTCTCTCTCTCTCTCTCTCTCTCTCTCTCTCTCTCTCTCTCTCTCTCTCTCTCTCTCTCTCTGTTCTATCGAACAGTTTGTTACAAACCTGTTCTGATATTAACCTGGTGTTGAATTCTGCTGAATGAATTCAACTGGATCAAGGATTATTGAATAAAATAATTAGTAATTAGAGTCTTGTGACAGTATTGATGATGATGATGACCCTACCTGAAATGGCAATCTCTGGTCCTTCCTCTGCATGTCTTCATCGTTTGGATCTTGACCAGTCATGTCCTCCGTCCCTCTGAAACAAAAAACGTGAGATATTGGGACGAGATGACAAAACTTAAAACAGAAAAGAACAATTTCCAGTCTCAGGATGGAATGGAACATATTAACATCTTATAGCATCCTCTTCCCTTTACACTGAAGTCTGTCCTTAAGTCCCTTTGTTTGCTTCCTTTCGACACTGTCACTATTATTATTATGCATAACGATATTATAATCATTATTAGTATCATCATTACTGTTATTAATATGTTATTTGTGGTTAAGACAGTTGAGGTAAATGTTGGGGATAAAATACAGATAAGATTGTAGAAATCTCCTCAATATCCCATTAAAGTGAACCCATTATTAGAACACCCTAGAAAACCCTGGGTATTCATGTAGAATCTCTGCAAAAACAATCCGTTTAGACACCTATATGTATTGGTTTTGGGTGGGTCTTCATTTAGCATCGTCACTCTAGAATCATATGGCTCAAGACGATCAGGCCTTTTTGCTCGTAAAAACAATCATTCACTACACAAAATTACATTTGCAGTCACATGAATTATGTTTTAAAACAAATGTCAGAAATCTCTGGGTTCTCTGTGACTCTATATTGGATGAAGAAGTCTCAACCTGCTGTCTGTTCTCACCCAGATTTGCGGTCAAGGGTCCCCTTCATGCCCCCATGTCATAGCTGAATTATAGGATCACAGCATCCAAAGCCCTTGTCTTTTGATTGGTCAGATATTTTCTGTCCTGCATCTCATTGGCCAAAGCTGCTGTGAATCAATGTGTCGCTCACTCCAAAACACATTCATACTGCAGATTAGAACACTCAAATACCAGAATGGATTATGTTCTTTGATGCACGGCTGAATAAATGTGCTGCTCTGGAAACAGTTAGCCAGGAAGACGTTACCTTCACAAACCCAAGTCACCTGGGTTTTCTCTTAGCTCAGCCCCGATCCTGTGACCTCTGACAGTGTGTATGTTGAAATCACAACCTGCAGTGTCCATCAGGTGATCCTCACTTGTTTCACATACATGCACAAGGTTTTGTAATGACACAATCTGTTCAATCTTACACACTTAGTTTCAGGACAGATCTAATCTCTTGTCTTCATGTTTTTAGACGCTGCATGGGGCACGTTCTTTTGAAGAAGTTGTATTTCCCAACAGCAACATCAGTCAAACTAAATACATCAAACTGTTTTGAAACCCTTACTTTGTAAAGCTGCTCTCCTTTGTTTATATAACATGGTCATGTGTCTGAATGTGTCTTATGTTATTTTTAAATGGGACCTGCACTCTGATCTATGTCTGTCATGTGCATTGTGCATTACATTTTTGATCAAAAGTTGGAGAAGTACGTCAATGGAACAGACTCTTCTTGTTGCTCAAGAACTGATGACCATTCACCACAAGCATTGCTTAATAGTCAAACTGTGTGAAAAAGCTAAAATCTTCCTTGAATATTTAAATTGTGTTTAAAAAGTGAGAAGCGCTTGCACATCAATCCCCCCACTAATGCACTCAATGATAGATAGAATGATATATTTTTAAAGATACAAAGAAATGATGCTGATGACAATCTCTAGAAGACAAATCTAAAATGCAACTTCCCGCTATTCTGCAAAACATGATTGACTATGGGTAACACCCTTGGTCTTGATCAATTTCGGCAGGGCGCAGGTGAGGGTGCAAATATCCCATATGATCCTGGGGTCCACTACTGATGATGTGTCCTACAATTTTGAGAAAGATCTTCTCCTGGCGGAAAGCTGCAATCACCAGAAGGTGACTATAGAAGTAAACATCCACAGTAGATGTATCTGATAGTAATAATAGCACGGTGCCCTGGATATACTGAACATAAGTGACATTAACACTGAGTGTTAACTTCAAAGCAAGGATATGACTTTGCATTTAAAGTGCATTCAAATCTTACAGCTACTCAAATATTATGAAAGGAGTTTTTTACTTTTTTACTCTTGAGAGAATCATACAAAATTAGGGTTAGGTGTTAGGGTTTTTAGCCATTTTGGTGGGTTTATGTGTTACATTTTAACAATGTTTTTCCAAGTTTAGGCTACATCCTACCATAAATAAAACACAAAGAGGGAAATAGATTTTAGCCATATCATTAATATCATCATTTCTAATTACGAAAAAACTGAGACTGTGAAAAAATCCATCTTATGTCATCAGTGGATCCCCCTCCTCTTCTTTCCATCTCTACAAATTTCAGTCCCACTCTCTTTAATTCAACACTCTTATGGTCATTTAATGCGACAAATGTTTGCACAGCCGTACAAAAAAAAAAAAAACGAGGACGCTCTGTCCTCAGCTAAATAGGATCAGCTTTGGGAGGATGCTGTCATTTTTTGACCCACTTTGTGACTGTGCACCGCCCGACAGTGCAATTTCTGATATTACACAGCCGACAACTGTGGCATGCTAAGCTGTTTGTGTGCCACCTGGGATGGAAACTTTCAGCAGCCATTATGATGAAGGAGCTTAACCTCCATGTAATCCCGCTCATATACACTCACTCCAAACGCCTGCACACTTCAGCTCTATCAACAATCAGTCTTTGTTTGTTTGTGCAGCGTGTTCAGCACGTAGGGAAACAAATCCTTCTTGGAAATAAAAAATAGCTATTTTAAAGATGGTTTTTAAATCATAAAATATTGAAGTAACGCTTAGAGCTCAATGAAAGGTTCCATTAGCAGGGTAGGGCACTGGCCCCACCTCAAATCTGATTGTGACCTGAAGTGTCCCTGTCCTGTAAGAAGTCAATTTAAAATAAACTAGTCAATTTCTAACATAAAACTAACAATAAATGATAAACATTTTAAAGACATTTTATTCTACAAGCTTTCTTGAAGAAGCTTGAACAAAATTGCACTCTGTGCAAAATTGCGGCGCCTTTTTGGCCCCTCGTTCAAAAAGATCCTAGATTGTCCACAAGCCTTATCTGGTACAAATCATCACTGAAGATGATTCAGAAGACAAAAGAAGATTTCACATTTCTGCAATGACCTCAAACCTCCTAAAAGTATATTGTTAAACCGAGGCCTAAGATAGTGTCATCCAGAAGAGGAACTGTGGCAGGAAGAGAGCTGTGATAATAATATACTATCCAGAAAACAAGAAGACATGTTGCGTTTAAACGTCCCTTGCATCATGAAAGTACTAATAAAACATCGCTGAAGAAATTCTCAGGTCACATTAGGCCATGAGGTTTTCCTGTTTTATCACAGCGGTTCTACACATCAGTAACATTACTGTTGTATTTGATTGATAAGTCAGAAAACCTTCAAACAAACAATCAAACACGGACATTCACTTTGTCACCTCTTGATGTTTTTACTGTCATTTCTCTCACCCTTTCTTCCTCCAACCATTACACACATACCTATGCAAAACTTCGGCTGTCCACATCCTTTCACACACACACACACACACACACATACACACACACACACACACACACACACACACACACACACACACACACAGGGGTAGTCTCATGGGTCAGCTGTTTCTGCATCACAGCCTTGAACTTATACATCTTGCTGACTTTCACCTACATGCAGGATGTGCATGTAGGTTATTATCATTTATTTTTTTTCAGTTGTCTAACATTGTTTAACATTGATGCTAAGATAAGATGACATACAGAAACTACACAATGCATTTCAATGCTTGACCACAGAGCGCTGGCTTTTGTAAAAGACCTCTGATTGAAACTGATATCTTATCATTTCCTGGTTTATTCTGTGTACCTTGTTTTCTTTGCGTGAATTGCTCAACAGGGGATTTACAATGTCTCATTCTACCCTCAATCTGCACCGGCCGTTTGACCACGCCTGATCTTGTCTTGATGAGACTACACACACACACACACACACACACACACACACACAAACACAGCGTTGTCTCAATGGCTCAAGAGGAAATAACATTGACTTACATCAATTTCCTGGATATTTACTCTGACCCTAACCAGAGTTTCTACTTGTTTTACCCTAATCCTAGCCCAAACCTCACATTAACCCAATTTTGATTTAACCTTAGCCTAACTCTAAAACATGTCTTCAAATTAAAATGTAGTGATGGACGTCTTGGGGACTTTTTTGTCCCATAGGAAAGACAAGTGTGACTGTGTGAACAGCATAAGCAAAACCTTAAGGCCGGCGCATGCTTCTGCGTTTTCACGGGAACGGAGACGCAGGAGCCCTTCCGGGCCCCTCACGGCGTCGGCCAATTTTTCTAACTAGACGGCAAAGCCCCGCAAGCGTCACCCGGCCGCGAGCGCTGTGATTGGTCTGCTGACTACATCATTTCCGGAGTCGCATTTCCGGTTCATGCCCGGAAACCACGGAAGATTTAGAAGAACGAATATGGACCAGATAGAAGAGCATTTGGCAGAAGAGATCCGACACTATGTCCACTAGTATAACCCGTCACTAACCGGCGAATTTTTCCGCCAGAAAAAGGCTCTGCGGAGCCGCCGTGGCGATGTAAATAAATCGCTCTTCTTCGTGCAACACACGAAGAAGAGCCGACTTCGACAAAAAACATTACTGCGCCTAGTGTTCTGGCGGGGAATTGCATGGCAACACGCGCAACGGTTGGAGAACCATGAATGACAACGAGTCCTGCGTTACAGCTGCGTGCCTGCGGGCCCCTGATAACGCAGAAGCATGCGCCGGCCTTTATCCCCTAACCTTAACCATGACCCTAACCTTAACCTAACCACAATTCACTTACCCCAAACCTAATCAGGACCTTACAAATGTTTGCATCGTTTAGTCTGCGCTGTGGTCCCCATGAGGTCTACTGGTCTGTGCTGGAAAAGTCCACAAAAGGCAACAAAAACTAGCACACACGGACACACTCACATAAAACATTTTCCGATCCATCCAAGTAATCAAATATACACTGGGTGTACATAAGGTGAATAGTGCACTATAGTAGAAGACTTCAACCAGCAAAAGCATATTAGCATGATTGATATATGTATTTCAAATACACAAACACTTCAGCGGCCTCTTACCCATCAGGTGCAATCAGGAAGAGGTCTTCTCCATCTTGGCACAGCTCCACACTGGTGAAACCCGGCTCCTCCACAGAGAATGCAGGCAACTCCAGTGGAGGTGCAGAAGGAGATGAGCAGCTCCCCCAGCATTCCTCCTCTGGAGAGCCCTCAGTGAGGCTTCTGGCCTCCAGGGCGAAGCCTGGATGGAGGGTTCCTCAATCCACAGGGATTCCCTCAAACTTCAGCAGGGGATTAGGATGGTTGAGATGTGCCTGTTATCCTGTGGACAGTCAGGACCACACCTGTCTCACTTGTCCAGATCAGTGCTGAGTCTGCCTGCTCGTCCACAGCCTACATGCACTCCCGTCTCTCCAGCGTCCAACTTCCTTCCTCATGTCTCCGTCTCAATATCCCTCCCTGTCCCACCCCAACCCACCCCGCTGCCGGGCTTTAGAGAGGAGCAGGATTACTGTCTCTTTCGATTACAGAGGCTGGATGGGTGACGTCAGCCAGGCTTGACAGTCCCCTCTGATGAGTTGGCACACTGGGTTGCTGGTGCATCTGCAAGGAAACACACAAAGGACACACAAAGGACACACTAATGGCACACGGCCTAACTGTTTATGAAGACTACATTGACAGTACAAGAGTGCAACTGCTCACAAAATGGTCAAGATGATATTTTAAACAACTCAGCATTAGTTCCTTTCTGTCTTTCAAATCTATTTGTCTCGCGCTCTGGTTTTCCAACTGTGTGTGCTGTTGCTCCATGAGTGGATTTAGATTTGGACGTTTCATGGAATTAGCCCAGGGATCAAGGGCTCAGGGGTAGCGTGGGGATATATATATATATATATAACAGGCACCCACTATTGCTAAAGAGACAGAGCACTGTTAACAGCAGTGTGTAATCCCCTCTGTAGGCTAAATCAGTGGGCTATAAATGGAACTAGGTAGAGAAGTAGCCAGTGCAACAGGCTACTTCTTCTACTTGCACAACTTTTGGGATTTTTTAAACTCTAATCTGCGTGTTCTATAAGTGATCAGGACGGTACTTCTTCTTGACTCAAGTGCTTGAACATACATATTGTGCTCGTGCTTCCCTATCAATAAAGACAAAATGTCAAAACTCGATCAGTCACATTGTGTGCAGGTGACTTGAGTGGAGGTACAGAAGGAGGTTTCGTAGGTCAACTATATGTTAACCAACAATTTGCAGGACACAATACACCATGTAATAAAAGATGCATTAACTCGGAAATTCCCTGATATGTGTCTTCATCTGCCTTGTAGATGACTCATATTGCTTCACAGTAAACATTTCTGTATTGCCCTGATATTATTGCATGAAACCATCTGTATTACAATACTAAGCATGTTTTTTTTCTGTCTTTCCAACAGTAAGATAAGGTCCTGAACTTTTATCATAGTTGAAATGCAGATTCCTGCATTCGCTGCCTGCATTCCTCACTTTATATACTATTGTTTAACCAGATATTACCAGTCATAAAAACCAGCACTGACACAAAAATGTTTTGTCATTTTTATTCTCCTTATAATAAATTCCCTACCATTTAGAAGAAAGAACTCCCAAGATAAACAAACCGGTTCCAAACTAATCTGAATAACACTTCAGTTGGTGTCTCTGTCTTTGTAACATGTATGGCATTCTTCTGCGAGCCAGCAACAGGTAAAAAGCTGTTTGTTTGATTGTATTTGTTATAAAGAGGCCAAGCATAAAAGGTAGTGATGGCGAGATGAAGCTTCATGAAGCATTGACGCTTTCCATCCAATTGGTTCACTCATGGGCCGGAGCTTCATGGTGCTTCATTTGCTCTACTGGGATTTTTTAAACTCTAATCTGCGTGTTCTATAAGTGATCAGGACGGTACTTCTTCTTGACTCAAGTGCTTGAACATACATATTGTAAGCTAGAGACAGAAACACTGAAACTATTTACCTGTGTGTGAAGATGTTGTTGTGTCTCGATTCAGTTCCTATTCTTTCTTCTGGTTTAGGTTTACTCTATAATTCTGTTTTTCCTGCCTCTTGTTGTAGTGTTGTTACAAAAGAGTGATATCAGTTTAAAGAGATGTGATCACCATCTGTTAATCTGTCGACACCAGGATGGTGACTCATTTGACTCTGTGAATTAAAAATAATTCTGAATACCATTACTAGTCTCCACCTTTGCTATTGCAGATAATTAGTGCTTTTAGTTTACATTTCGTTGCCTCTGTACTTGTACTCTGTGTAATGACAATAAATTGAATCCAATCCAATCCAATTTCTGAGAGCAGACAAGAATTTGTCAAATCCCCACAAACAGTCAGTGAGACTGGATTTTGTGCTTGTCAGAACAGTTAATTATTTTTTTTTTATTTTCAATCACTTACTCAGCTGCTTTAGACTGAAATCAGCAGATATACTGGTCAGTCTTTAGATAGCATTGCTTATATTTTACTTTCTTCCTCCCTGCACAGTCACTTTTAATATGAGATCTAATGGTTTTTTACCAAGTCTGTACAGTCGTGTATAAAGAATTTAAAGTCATTCAGACATTTTAATTTTGCATAACCATGTCCCTAGTCATAGTAAACATTACATAGATGAAAGCATATTTGCTTTTATTTAAAATTACTATAATCATTGGGTGGCATTTTGATTTTATTTGGCAGTAAACTGTTTGAAGACAGACATGGAGGCTCCAGTCCTCCTGCAGTGGCCTCAGGTTTGGTTCCAACCCGGCCCTTTGCTGCATGTCTTACCCACACTCTGTCCCCATTTCATGCTCGTGCTTCCCTATCAATAAAGACAAAATGTCAAAACTCGATCAGTCACATTGTGTGCAGGTGACTTGAGTGGAGGTACAGAAGGAGGTTTCGTAGGTCAACTATATGTTAAACAACAATTTGCAGGACACAATACACCATGTAATAAAAGATGCATTAACTCGGAAATTCCCTGATATGTGTCTTCATCTGCCTTGTAGATGACTCATATTGCTTCACAGTAAACATTTCTGTATTGCCCTGATATTATTGCATGAAACCATCTGTATTACAATACTAAGCATGTTTTTTTTCTGTCTTTCCAACAGTAAGATAAGGTCCTGAACTTTTATCATAGTTGAAATGCAGATTCCTGCATTCGCTGCCTGCATTCCTCACTTTATATACTATTGTTTAACCAGATATTACCAGTCATAAAAACCAGCACTGACACAAAAATGTTTTGTCATTTTTATTCTCCTTATAATAAATTCCCTACCATTTAGAAGAAAGAACTCCCAAGATAAACAAACCGGTTCCAAACTAATCTGAATAACACTTCAGTTGGTGTCTCTGTCTTTGTAACATGTATGGCATTCTTCTGCGAGCCAGCAACAGGTAAAAAGCTGTTTGTTTGATTGTATTTGTTATAAAGAGGCCAAGCATAAAAGGTAGTGATGGCGAGATGAAGCTTCATGAAGCATTGACGCTTTCCATCCAATTGGTTCACTCATGGGCCGGAGCTTCATGGTGCTTCATTTGCTCTACTGCGCCATCAAGTGGACAATAAATGTAAAACAGGCAGAGTGATAATAATGACACCATGACTTTGGTGCGTGAGGCTTTGCATTGATTAAATTAATGAATGATGTTTCTGACGCCAATACATAAATTATGAACTCATTAATATGGTGTCTGTCTTTATGATACAATGGTGGGGTCAAAAGGGAAAGTGGAAATAAATTGGGCAGAGGGTGGTTGTGATGTGACTGTGCTTGTGTTACTAGGGAGAACATTTAACACGTAAAATAGGGACAACATTTTATTCATTTTTATTTAAAAATTATGACGTTCGCGGTGGTACGGCCGGCTCGCGTGGCTTCGAACGTCATTAACACAAGCCTCGACATGTGACGTCACAACACTATCGCCCTCCGACTCCTAGGAGGCGCTCTCTCTGGGGTGAGCCCATGTTTATTATTACACAGCACATGCGCAGATGCCGTGTTTTCAAACGGCTGGACGCGCTAGCGGCAGTGCGCAGTGACCTAGCCTCACATCTGTTCTATTTGTCAAGTTTATCTTCCATCACTAGTTCCTCCGATGGATTTAGACGCTGGAACTTACGAACCCGGGTTTGTCGGGATTCGGTTTTGTCAAGAATGGTGAGTCTGTGGCCAAATGGAGGTTAGATAAGTCCACCTAGCTAACTAGCTAGCTACTAGCTGCGACATGTGAAACTGACTTTGTTTAACTCTGAACCCGCTTAACACACGGACTCTGTGTTGCAGTAACAACATGTTGTACCCTAAAGAAGACAAGGAGAACCGGGTCCTGCTTTATGCGGTGAGTGTCTCGTTGCCAGGGGCGGATTCTGCCTCTGGTCTGTAACATGAAAAGTTACGAGTCCATCACAGCTGTTTGCTCCCTCAGATAATTTACCTGAAGCCTAAACACACCAGAGTGTTGAGGTGGTGTTCAAGTCCGATATCGAGTGGACAGACATTCGATGATCCTCCTCTATGAATGAGTTATGATGAAATCACGTCAAACATTTACGTGTGTCCCTGATATAAGGGTCATTCTCTGTTGAAGCAGAAATGACGAATGGTCACTTATTCTTAGGTTCATCGCCACCTCAACATTTAAACGTAGTTTTACAATAAGATGCATTTAGCCTATAAGCTCTGTTCCTACTAGGACTACTGGGGATCGAAGAAAATGCAAAGATTGCTGATAATATAAAGTATATTTCTTGACCGATTCTTGAACTGAGAGATACACATTTATAAACTTTTTAAAAAGCGCTAATGTTTCACGAAATTTCATTTGTAACAATGACTACTAAATATGTCTTTCAAAATGAAGGCATATATGCAAACTTTAGTTTTTTCTTGTAAAGAATAGTTAAATAAAATAACTAAATACATCCTTATAAGAATTGTGAGGTCTAAGTATTTTTCCTGAGTGATTAAAACAAATGAACAGCCAAACTATGATGGGACTTCCCTACTTCTCTGAAGAGAGCAGATACCGTAATGACTCAAGTGACTCTGACCTGCCGCTGTTTGTGGCAGTTGCAAACTTATGAGAAGGCTGTGTGCATAGATGTCTATTGTATGCCTCTAATCCATTTTTCTGTATCAACCAATAACCGTTTTGTCCTGTTTTGTGTGTAATTGAAATTATCTCCACCCACAGTGCAGGAATTGTGACTACCAACAAGAGGCAGACAACAGCTGCATATACGTCAATAAGATCACACACGAGGTTGAGTAAGTAATAAAAACCACTGTGCCCAACTTTTTATTAAGAATGCGATATGCTTGAAATGTGACTAATACAGTTCATCAATCCCAGTTTAATTTCTGCTTTAAAATCTGACCTTCTTCCATAACCACTAATGCATTACAAAAGTGTGTATAACAGTTAAAATAGAAACCACTTGGCTTTTCCATGATGATGGAGCCAAAATATTGAAAGAAACACGTTTCCAATGTAATATTGTTTTTCTCCAGTGAGCTGACGCAAATCATCGCTGATGTATCTCAGGATCCAACTTTACCAAGAACAGAGGATCATCCCTGTCCCAAGTGAGTTATACCACACACACTTTTTGGGCTCTGCCATTAATAGCGTGTCTTCTATTTATTTGCTGTTTTATAATACTAATAATAATCTTTATTTATTAAGCACCTTTCCGAAACAAGGTTTACAAGGTGCTTTACATAATCAAAGCAACAGGGATCATAAAAGTGTAATCACAAGAGCAGTATCGATAGAGCAGTATAACAAGCAAAACATATGCTAAATGCTATTTATTTAGCTGAATGCTAAATAAACAAAATACGTAAATAAAAAATTAAGAGAGAATCACAGGAAGGTTAGTCCATCAAAGTGCTTTTATTCTTGACCAGCCAGCTAACCTCTCCATTTGAATTGGAGAGACAGACTTTCAAAGTTTTTTGGCTTTTTATAACATTGTGGTCGTATTCGGAAAATCCGATTAGTATTTTCTATTTCTCTATTTATTGTTGATATGTGACCTTAACCCAGTTGTCACCTTTTGTGACAAAAAACTTGCTGCATATATATTTAGGGATACACAAACTAAACATAGACGTAGTGGGTTTAAACAATTACCTCTCTCTGCTGTAGTCATCTAATTCACATTATTACTAAATTGATGACTCATGGTGGTCACCACAGACACCCCAGTCAAGACAGCACACCACTTATTGACTTTATATGGACATTTTTGAAAGTATTTATGATGATTAAACAATCTGACTGTAGATACACTCACACATGCAGGGGCAGTGTGGAAATTGCAAAGGGCACTGACTTTTTTATCTTCACCAAGAAGGTTATGATTTTGTCTGCATTTTATTTAGTTTTTTGTATGATTATGAAAAAACTACTCAACCAATTTCCATGAACATTTTTGGAAGAGCACAATTACATTTTAGTGCAGATTCAGCAATGTTTTTTCTATTTCTCTATTAGTAACACTCTAATATTATTATATTAATATAATATGTATTTTTATTTAATGTTTTTGTACACATTTTAAACTTTGTATTTGTTCCCCTGCATAAACTTTGGTTCCCTATAGAGCACGGTAATGTAGATTTAGACTGTTATTGATTTTGCACAAACCATGTCTCTTCCCAGATGTGGTCACAAGGAGGCAGTGTTCTTCCAGTCCCACAGTATGAAGGCAGAGGTAATTATGAATTAAATACACTGTGCATGACCTTTAGTCTTTAGATAGTGTATGGATGAGTTTATCAGCTTTCTGTGGTCAGCATGTCATTTTTCACTTGTTAATGAAAAGGCTTGAGGACAATATTGTACCGACCTGCCCCCCTCATCCACACTTACCCACCATCCTACCATGGTCAATTATGAAAATCTCAGCAAGGAAATATATTGGCTTTGTCGTCCACAAATCTTTTGTCTGGATTTCATCAACTGAATAGAAGACGTACTTTTTTAAACTAACGCTGTGTTTTTCTTCCAGGACGCTATGAGACTGTACTATGTCTGCACGGCTCCTCACTGTGGACACAGATGGACGGAGTGAAGCTGATCATAATGTGTCAATTTATTTTTAACAGTTGTCATTTTCAAATGTGTTTGTTAGATTAAAAGAATCGTTTGTTTAAAATGTCTCTGAGTCTTTATTCAAACACACAGACACACACCTGTGCTTTTGGCAGCATGGATAGTTACTTGTCATCTACAGTATTATATACAGTTTCCGGAGTTACACCTTTTTGTGTTTCCTTTGACTCCTGTGATATTTGGCATGAACTTTGACGCAGTCTTGTCTGATTTAGAGGAAATAAACCACATTTACTGCTCAACATAGAATATTTAGTTTCAATCCCACTTCCTTTTTCTTCAAATGTATATTCCAAACCGGTTCAGTTGTGTCACTGCAGCTGATTACTCAGCCATGGAAAATAACATGAAGGTGTACTTCCCATGACCACACCTCCTGAAAAAGCAGGCTCTTGGATAAGGCGGCTGCACCCTCTGCTGCTAGTCAGTCAGAACAACTGAAGGCAACAGGCATCAAGTCATGGAGCAAAATGGTATGACAACAAACTGCCTTATCTAGTTCAATGATTACTTCTGATGACATTTTCAATGAAGATGTAAGCCAATTTTTTGTTTAGAATATGATTCTGATTGTCTTTCAGTGAGTATAGTGTCAAGGGCGCAGTGGGGAGCAGCTCCACCTAAAGAGAGGGAGAGTCTGAAGAGCTTGGCCCGAAGAGTTGTCATACACCACACTGCAACCCCAAGCTGCAGTGGCCTGGAGAAGGGTAAGAAGCAGGTCTTCAGCATCCAGCGAGTTCACATGACAGAGAGAGGCTTCAGTGACATTGGATATAAGTGAGTAGCTTTGTCTTTAAATGTCATGGACGTTTGGTATCTGCCAGTTTTCAGTCTTCAAAGATTCTCAGAATCACTTTGTGTTTGTGTCAGTTTTCTCGTTGAAGAAGGCGGCATCGTGTTCGAGGGCCGTGGCTGGGGTGTGGTTGGGGCACATTCCAAAGGAAACAATCATGACTCCCTGGGCATTGCCTTCATTGGCAATTTCAACAGTAAGCTATTTTTTTTCTTTATCATTATATTGACGCAGCAATAACAGCACATCCAGAGGTGGCAGAAGTACACACATTCTTTACTCAAGTTCAATTTTATTTGTATAGCCCACATTCACAAATGTGCCTCAAAGGGCTTAACAAGGTGCGACATCTTCTCTCCTAACCCTTACTAAAAAACTTCTTTTAGTGGAAAAACCTCAGAGTTGCAAGTGAGGGATCCCTCTCCCAGGACAGAGAGAGGGCAATAGTTGCTGCTAATAAAAAAATATTTAAGAAGTTACAGGGGTACAGATACTGCAAGTGTGGTAGTGTTCAAAACTACCACATGGAAAGTATAAGTTATGAATCTATTTCTTTACTCAAGTAAAAGTATAAAAGTAGAGGCATTGAAATATACTCAAAGTATAAAAAGTTTCCCTAGGACATTTCTCCCAGCTGTATCTGCACAAAGCCATCTGAGACTCATGTCACATCAATATCATTTGGAGACTATTTAACTTTAACCACTCTTACTTCAAGTAGGATATGAAACAATAAACTAAAAACAAGTTGAAGCAAGAAAAGAATTGTGAGCATGAAAAACTTTCCAGCAGAAAATCTGTACAATGTATTGAATGAAGTATTCCTAGTTTAAATAAGGCCGGGGTTTGGGAATGTTTATTTGCTGTGCTTCTTCATCAATGTTGGCTGATTCTTCACTTACTTCTGTTTCGTCTTGATGCGTCTTTTACGTTGTGTTACCTAGGTTGTGTGTGATATTCACTGATAGATATTGAACAAGGAATCTTCTTTTCTGTGTTCAATGATGCAAAATATTTTTTTTACATTCTCTCAAATGCATTAAAATGAAAGTAACGAGCCTGTTCAAAAATTGTTAGGGGTTGAAAATACAGATATTTGTGTTAAAATCTAGGGAGTAAAAGTAAACATTTGTTGAATAAAATAAATACTTAAGTTAAGTAAACAAACCTGAAAAATCCACTACAATAAAGTCATGAAGTATTTGTTATTAGTTTCTTCCCACCTCTGAGCTCATTATGTATCTATAGGGTGTAGGAGCATAAAGAGCTGCAGTTTCAATGAGCTTTCAGCACAGAGATAAAATGCTTTTTGTTTTTTGATTTCAGATGATGTACCAAGCAAAGAGGCGATACTGTCGGTCAAACAGCTTCTGCAATCTGGAGTTTCCCAGGGCTTTTTATGTAAAGAGTTTTCTCTGTTGGGACACAGAGACCTGGCTGACACAGAATGTCCAGGAGAGAAGCTTTATTCTGCACTACCAAAACTGAGGGGAACCATATAAATCCTGCTGGCCGTGTTGGAGGAGGATTCTTTCTGGTATGAAAAATAGATCCTTGGATGATGCACGGAAGCTTCCTTTTTTTTTTCAGTCTTCAGTTGTGAAAGAGAGATGTCACACAGATTTCACAATGAATTTGCTGCCTTTTTCTCTCAGAGAAAGACATCAGAATCTGGGTCTATTGCCAAGTAGGTTTACACATACAAGGATGTTGCTGTGGTATATTTGTGCTTATGTTTAAATATAAAAATATAGTATAATAAAAAAAATTGATTATATATTTCAAAAACTAAAAAGAGATATGTGTAATATGAACATTGAGACCATGAGATGATGAGACCCAAAGTCCCTGTCAAGAAGGACAAAATGTTGACAAACTATTTAAGATATGTAAAAAGATATGTCAGAATCTTTTAAACTGAATCCAGGTGGCAACATTTTTTTGTGGTGTACGACACATTTTACATTAGGGATACTTCGTTTTATATTGTTATCAGAGGACTATGGTGCAAAATAAACATTTCCTTGAATTTAACCCATTCTACCAGCTTTTGGAAATAAATACCAGTTGTTACTGATATTCTGATTATTTAATTAATTAATTAAACGAATGCAGTTTGCGCTGTAAACCTGCATATTTGGGATGGGCTGTTTTCCTGGTCTGAGTTAATGCTCTGGAGCTACATCATGATTATTTGTCATTACTGAGTCACTTCTTAATTGTGTGCTCGACCCTGTGTGCAGAGATTTTTATAAACAGTCTGATGCAGACTTATAACCCTAACCCAAACCTTACACCCAGCCCGTCCACTGCGAGCTACTCACTCAACAAAATCAGGACTGTTTGCTGTCCTGGCTCCTAAATGGTCAAACAAGCTCCCCAATGACATAACATTTTTTTTGAGTAGCGATTTAGTAGCACTTATATGGCACTAACCTATAGCACTTTGTAGTTTGGTTTTATTGAATTCTACTTTCTTGATTCTTCTTGTTCTGGGTTTGTACCCTCATGGTTGAATGCACTTATTGTAAGTCGCTTTGGATAAAAGCGTCAGCTAAATGAAATGTAATGTAATGTACCTGGTTTATCTGTAGTAAAAATTTGATCGTCAATGTTTTTTCATAAAATCATTTCTGTTCAGGCATGAGGCTCATATATTTTTTTAAATGATTTTATTTCTCTCTATATATATATTACATAATAGTTAAAATATCTGTTAAGCAAGTGACACAATCCTCAGACCCAAGTTCACATCTTTTCAAAACATAATCTCTGTATTACAGCTCAATTTTAAGCATTGCAGCAAAATATCAACAGTGTTTTATTACTTTGAAGAAAAAATGCCAAACAGGAAGTGATTCTGTGAGTGCTGTTGCCATTTCAGACCACCACTGTAGTTCCTCCAAGGATGAAACGTTCAACAGTCAAACCTTTTAATATTTATTATTGATAATTTGGTTAACATTTAAAGAATTGCATCGCACCAAATTAGATACTGCACTTCCCTAGGCTATAATGAATACACATGGCAAGTGTGAAGTCGACCAGATGATCACTTTGCAAGATATCTATTCCACACGCAGACAAAAAGACATTTGAGGAATTAGTAGGTAGATGTCTCTCTGTGCTTGCCCTCTACCAAAAAGGTCAAAGTTTACCCATTTTGTTGCACTGCTGCTTGGATTTCACCATCTGGGCCACAAACACTTGAGTAGTAGTCCTCTAACAGAATGAATTAAAATAACAATGTAATGTGTTTTATAAAGGCCAACAGGTTGTCTTTGTGTGGAGGAGAGAACAGAGAATAAGATCTATGGGGATTACAAGTGTTGAGACAGCAGTGCGTGCTTTCTGCAGCTCCTCAAACATTCCCAGCAAGTGCTTACTTGTGAGAACAGGGGATTACAGTGGGAGGCCCCTATCAAATTGACCAAAGAGAGGTTATAATGGTAACAGTTTACATGTGTTTTTCCAGTCATCGTGCCTGATGTCTGGCGTATGACCTCGGTCATACGCCAGACAAGACGTTATACAGCTTTGATGACATAAAAAAGGTATGAAATATAAGTAAGGAAAAGCACGGCCTGTTGTCTGAGGTGGTTCAGGCCTGTTACTTTTATATAAGATTAAATGATCCATACTTTCTACTGTGGTCAAAAACATTAATAATATAATCTTTATTATACTTTTTTAGTTTATTCAATCAAAGGGGAGAAAAAATCATCTCACAAAAATGTCCCTACTATGACCTTTGCCCCCCTCAGAGCCTGCACTGGCTTTTACTGTTGACAAATCTTTTAAAGGCCACTGAGTTAGAGACACACTGGATTAACGTATCAGGACTGATTTCAATGCACAAACAGGTTTTTTCAGTGTGTAATTCACACTTATACACACTTTTTATATAACTCAAAAAGAATATATATATATACACTCCTATATCATGAAAATAGGCTCTCATATAGTTTTCCAGGTGTTTGTCTATATAACCTTATACCTGAAAATGTAACAGATACTTCACCATGATTCGGGAAAAGGTTAAGTCTCGGGCACAGATAAATGTAAGAAAGAGCACAGATATGGCAGAGTGAGTGTTTTATAAACCTCATCAGAAAAATACACAATATAAAAGCAATTAAGGATGTTTGCAGGGGCGTTTCAAGAGACTTCGGGGGCTCGAGACAAAATTGATGTCAACCCAAAACAAACAGACCTCCGCCTCCTCACTGTCCTGTAGTCAGCCAACCATAGAAGTTAAGGGGGGGTTCTTGTAAAACTGCTGTTATTGTGGACTTACATAATCAGCCAGTTTCGGGAGGGCCCCCATATCCCTGTTTTGCCTATACTATGTTGCAACGCCCCTGGATGTATGGTGGCCTTTGAACCAGTACTGTCAAACTAAGAATATCATACAACATAAGGCCCTGACTCAACCCCTCATAGGCCATTTATCACCCCTCTCTGCTACTGAACGCTACGGAAATACGTTGCATTGATTAACAGAGGTTGCAGCAAATCGCTATCTGTGCATATCTGTTGGGTAGCATCATTAACAGTTAAAGTTTTTGAAAAAAAATGTCTGTTTACTGAGCCCGAGGAAGACAATAAAATGTTAGTCAGCTGTCTGAACATGCTCATTTCACTTCTGAAGGGATGAGCTGTTGTCTTATGGGAAGCGCCCAGGGCCTTTTCTCTTTTTCAAGGCACACACTGTGACGTATTACAGTTAGAAAAGCAAAGGCGGTACAGGGGTGTGCTTCAGCATAATCATGGGCATACATAGTATACTAACTTATTTTTGTTGTAGTAGTATTTAATTATGTAGCTGTCTCACAGTCTGTGAGCCAGTACTGATGCAAAATCTGCAAATCAGAAGTTAAGGGACAGCGTTGAACTTACTATGAAAGAGTAGTTTCACATGTCACTGTTTATGACATACAACTTTTATCCTTTGTTGGATGGGCTGCTCTGAAATATTTGTGCACTACTCCACCACCATAGGTTTAAATGAAATGTGGCTGAATTCCATAGCTGCTCGGCTGAATGGCAGCGACACATGAACTGAACAGAGCCATGTTAATAATCACAAATATCTGTACTTTCCATGTCAAAATGTCTTATGTGGAAGTTATTAAAATTATTAAATTGACACTTATAAATTCCAGTATTTGTTACCAGTCGGCTGACGATTTTCAGGTGTTGAGTAATTATACAATCATATGTTTTTCTTTACAAAGAAAGCTTCTGTTTGTTTTGGATTAACCGTAGATTCCGTGTTATAGTATTTAACCATCATCCCTTCCTTCATATTGACATGTGTGAATAATCTTGTGGTAACAGTCTTAAAAACCATCATCTTGCTGCTGAAGTGTTATACAACATGTATACTGTCCTTTACTGGTAAATTAGTGTTTGTCTTGGCCAATTTTCCAATTACCGACATGATGGTTCAGGCTTCTCCTCCTTCCTTTGTATCAGTGTCTTTTCTTGTTGCCAGATGATGGTGTCAACAGAGGAGCGCACACAGGAACGAGGGAGAGGATGAGGCCTGCAGCCCAGAGGGCAAGGCGCGTGTGAGAGGGTTGAGTTTCATGAGTCACGGAAGTGTTATAATTGAAGCTGCAGAGTTCACTGATCAGTCACACAGATTGACAGCACACACATTTCATTTTTCATCCCAAGGGTCTCCTCGCACGGCCTGTGAAACATGCCACACTAGCCGTTACCTGCTGATTTATAATTGAGTTTAATATTATGATTTTAAAAATTATTATGGAAGAAGTATGGTAGCCTACATTTTAATATAAACATTTTAATTAATGGCCTTATCTTGTGGGGAAACTGTTTAAATGGAGGAAAAACTTTATCTGAAAATAATATATATTTATGTTCTTCTGTTCTTAACTGAGGATCAACGTCAAGTCTGGCTCATGCACAATTTACTCCACCAAATATTTCGCCATGCAGTTTTTAAGTAATCCACTACTTTTTGCAGGTAACGTGCCCCAGGTTGCTGATCATGCGCATTTGTTGTCACGCTGTCTGGCCACAGTGCGACTCTGGCTCCTCACGCCTCTGCACGCAGCGCCTCTTCTCTCTGTGCGCTCAGCGAGCAGCTCTGATCCTCCCACAACTTTAAGGATCTTTCGGGTCGATTTGAAACCCTTGAGATGGAAGAAAAATGGAAAAGTTCTGCAGAGCGATTGTTCCACAAGTCTTCGTTCAGTATCAGCAGCCTGTTGTGGAGACGCGAAGGGCTGATGAGCGACCAGGAGTCTCCGTCCGCGTCTCAGAAACTGCGCGTAGTGGCGCATCCAGGGAGAACCAGTCCCGAGGAGAAGTGTGAGGGCAACATAAAGTGTGAAACTCCAAAACAGTGCAC